>NC_090702.1:30956396-31560435 GCF_040954835.1 Lepisosteus oculatus
GCATTTTCTTGCGCAAACTCGGTACAACTGTCACTGCAGCGACACCGGCGGTTGCTGAGAATGAGTCGTCTCAATAGATGTGTCAAAATAGTACCGTGTTACTATTTCTAAACAACAATGTTTCAGACGGCGTAAACTCCAGTCTTTATCCCTATGAGCTGTACCATAATATTTAAATATTCCTTGCTGCAATCGTAATTCGTACCGTATCCTTGCAGAAACTTTGAAAGGCACATTTCACGTGATTTCTAATATGCTCACATTTTGGTATGGCCACAAGTATTGAACCATTACAAAAAATGACTAATGAAAAATTTTCAATAACCTAACATTCTCAAACAATTAGTATTAATCAATTTTATAATCAATTTTCTGGGCGAAACATAGCTACTTAAAAAAATAAGTTTCTTACTGAACAAAAAGGGCGCCCACTACATCCAGTATAAATCTGCATACAAACCAATCTGCATACAATACCTTGCGAAAATATTCATACCCTTGCGCAGTTTTCACATGTTGTTGCTTTAAAGCTTGCAGTCATACTATAAAGTAGCAAATAATATGTTATACACAACCAACTCCATATATCCAAAACAAAAAGAAGGAAATTGATCATTCATATGAATGAAAAAAAAACTGAAAAGTGATAGTATTAGCATTCAAACTCTTTGCTGTGGTAAACCTAAATTAATGTACTTTCATAAAACTACCTTATCAAACTACACAATTAGTTGAGTCTCCTCTGTCTATTTGTAATAATAGTAATTCTCAATATTTCCAAATAAAAACACCTGTCTCTGTGAGGTTTCTAGATTCCTTGGTCAAGTAGTGAAATGTACAGTACCAAGTCAGTATGCAATGTTGATACAGACTTACCCAAAAATACTTTTCACCAGTCGTTGGGTTTTTATTCTTTAGGTTTATTTTACATTTGCTGTAACTTGTCTTATCTTTAGAAGTCTTTAGTCCGAGTATTCAAGTTTTGAATGAAATACAATTTTAAACAACTGTGTATGTACCATTTTATAATTTCATGAAATCTGACACCATAAAAAAGTCCTAGTACAGTACCTTTGCGAGACAGTCTAGATCTAATATAAATACAAATTTGTAGGCTTATGTTTTTCTGATAAAATTAAATTGAAGCAAATGACAGTTTATTTTAAAAACCCTAGATAGTGGTCTTTCTTTTCACAAGATGGCTTCTACAGACACAATATTGTTTTTTTTACATATTGTACATTGTTGGTTTTATTGTATACAGTACTGGTTTAATTCTAGAAGTGCTTGGTTAGTATACTGTACATACTGATATATTGTTTTGTGTGCATGTACTTGCACACTAATGAATACGCAGTGAATTAGTTTCTGTGTACAGGTATGATTTGTGTGCATAAACTGTAGTATTGGCTACCATGTTTGTGGGCCAAAGGTCTGTGTATTTTTTTAGATGCAAAGAAACCATTTGATATGCTAGAATGGAACTATGGATTGTTCTAACAGCCGTTAGCCTTGAAGTTTCATTATTCAATATGATCTGTATCCTATTCATCAATCCGTTCACTTACCTGTATGTGCAGATATGGTCAGTGATGTCCCTCAAAGTATACTGGGCATACAGTTGATGCTTGAAGAAGGCCTTAAAATATCACCATCATTGTATGGAGTTTATTTAACTAAAGTTCGGGAGGGATGACAACAACCACGCTCAATCATTCCCAGCTGTCAGTGATTAGCAATCACTCCCTTCATCCTTCCTCCACCGAACACTATAAACACCAAATGTGATATCTCTCTCCCTCGCTTACGACTTTTGTCGAATTTCTTTTACGAATTTCTAACTTTGGTAGACTCTCTGGATATATAAAACTATACCCTTATTCATAAGCATCTGACTGCTTTGACAACCTCTCTTCTACCAACTCCATATTCCTGGTCACCCACAGGTATTGCAGGTATTAAGATATTAAGATTTCCCCCCATTTTCAACAGATTTGTAAAGATAATAAGATCGATGACCAGAACAGAATTATAGCAGTTTTGACTAGATTATCTTCTTTACAGGCTATACTAAATGCCAGAAGCTCAATTATAAAAATGAATGGACTTTATCACATTAATTTAATATTTTCCATGATCCATATTTCACTCCCAACAAAAAACCTAGAACAACATCATTCTACTTTAACTAGTTATATTCAGAGCACATACATATCCATACATATACCAAAGGAATATACTGTACAGTATGTATCGATTGCAAGGTGAAGGGTGTAATGTTTTGGTAATGTCCTGTAATAAAGCAATTTCTTGTTGTATGTATTTAAAAAGGTTTTGGATATACAGTGACTGTGTCACTAAAGCTGCGCTCTCAGGCTACTGTTATTTTCAGGAACACCTTTTGTTGGTGGATCTAACTGTAGCCACAAGTCCTGCAAGGTTAAAGGGAGAATCAAATACCTTTAGATAGTACTTCAATGAATTCACAGAAATTACTCTTAAAGAGTGAATAATGATTAGATCAAATGTTGCTATTGTGACAACCATGACAGTATGCTCAATTGCTTTTTACTTATCAAAATAAGTTTTTAGTTGTGATTTCTCCTGTATGGAGTTTGTTCATGTATTTTTTTTTCTTTCACGAAAAATGTTAATAAAATGGTTCCCTTTTAAATGAAATGCTAATTCAAGAAAAGTGTTCCTGTCCAACAGCTGCAAGACAGATGGATAGCCTTGAGTTCCTGTACATCTGGATGTGCATGACTTCACGTTTTAATGGTTTTGTTTTATCTCATGCACTGATGCATTTTGCTATTTGCTTTGAAAAATGCATTGTGCTGAGGATCATAGAGGACAGGACTATATAATGGCTTAGGGACATCACATGACATAAAGTAATATTTTCCCATTTCAAAATCTGGAGTCATCCATGTGCTGCCTATCCAGAGGCCATCAACAAAGCAGCTCCACTGACCCATTAGGTGAGTGACGGTGCTGTAAATTCCTTCATTATCTAGTGACAATCTGTTACATCTCTTTTGTTTAAGCATTCTTATTACTCTAATATGTGATGGTTTAGAAAGAGGGCCTTTGCAGTTTGTAAATGTGGAGAAGCTTAAGTATTTCTCCAATGATAGCACATTGGTCATGGCACTTCCTTAATTTTAAGGCATGCTGCTACTGTAATCAAGACTGCAGGAGAAAGGTAAATGAAATTATACTGTGACAAAACCAGTTTCAGTATGGTTATCTTGATTTATTTCGATTATATGGTTTAAACCTTATGAACGTTTAAGGACATGGTACAGAGATTACATTTTTTTTATTTTAATGGTAAAAAACTAACAAACTAACAAAATAATGATCTTAATTTGGCACAAGACTTTTTCACAGTAAACACAAAAACAAAATACATTATGAAGAATAGCCATAAGGTAATAGTTCAAACATTCACTTGTTATTAATGAAGACAACATTCATTAATCTGCTATTAATCTGGTATCCTCTTCCTATACTGCACATGCAACACCAGATGGGGATTAACGTCAAATTGGAGCACTGGCCCATCTGATTCAAACATCGTCCAGTCTAATGGACACCTGCACAGTGACTCTAGTTACAACAGTGCAGCATGTCTGAGGATAATATAAGAGGTTTACACATCTATACATTATACTGTTGCTGTGTCTGCTGGTGGTGTCTCCTGGCACCTTCAGAAATACTGTAATAGCTCTAGCATATAATCCCTAAAGTGAATCCTGAGGAAGGACAATTAATTATACTAAACCAGCAAAAATATTCATCTTGAATTAAAGTTAAATATATTTTACCCCTTTCAGTATTCCTTTTCCTAACCTGGAGCCATGCATATCCTTACAAAATGCTCTCTGTGTGGTATCTAAACCTTAACGTAACCCATCTAACTTTCTGCTGTAAAGTTGTGTCCAGATACAGCCATTTGGGTGGTGAGAACCCAAGCACAAGAGACTGGAGAGTGAAAATTGAAAGGTGATAATGAAATAATTGATAATTGGCTGATGGGACTTAATCAGCCCTGGCAAGTCAGTAATGGGGAGGATCCCAGTAAAAACCTGTGTAGCGGTGAGGCTTAATAATAAGACAGAATTAAGTGTTTCTGAGCTTTCCCAAATTAGGCCTCATTTCTCTGTTCATCTCTGTGGTGCAGCCACAGAGAAACCATTCATGCAAGGTGATTTAAGGTCCAAGGACAGCTCCCAAAAGGGGATGCACTTAGCTAAGCCTGGCTATCATGATCAATGGTCACCCATTGGCGCCTATCTGTCTAGGGAGTGCCAGTTGGACATCTGGACTGCATTACTAAGTGTCAGGACTAAGTGACTCATATCTCACCTTGATCAACCAATCAGGGACTGGTAGGGCCGAGTAACCCACGTGGGACTCTGATGCCCATGGAACTTTCAGCCAATCAATGAGCTGAAGTTCCTCCAGGTAAAAACAGGCAACACAGAGAGCCTGAGAGATTCAGAGAGATTCAGATTGAGATTCAGCAAGATTCTGGAGAGGATTCTGTGGACTGTTCTAAAGGGAATTCAAAGGAGAATTCCAGGGCAGGACGGCCCAGGAGCAGAAGGCTCCCAAGGGCAGGACATTCTCGCAGCGCGCCTCCTGACCATCCTGAGACTCAGCCCGGACAACCACGGAACGGCCAGTGTGTCCGAGTGCCAGAACCTTCCTTTGTTCGAAGAGTCTAGAGTGGAGGTTGCCAGAGAGTAACCAGCAGCAGGCCTCGTGAACAGGTCGGAACTGTGGACAGCTGAATCACTATTCAGAACTAGCTCTTCATCAGGAACGAACCGGTCCTCTTCCTGACTTGCTGGGACCCACAGTCATCTTTTCTCCTGTGCACAAACTTTGTTAGTTAAAGCCAACAATGAGCACCAGCAGCGCACCGTCGCAAGCCGCACAGCACAGCCTGGCACCGAGCCAGAGAGCGCGGATTGGACAGCAACAGCCTGCAACTGTTCCTTTGTGCCCGCAGGAGATCTGAATCCCCAAAGATTGGATGAGTATTCAACTTCAATGCATTACAGCTCGAGAATTCAATTGTTATCCCAACCAGTTGATATCAATTTAATTCCTAAGAGTTATGTACTTGTTTGAGTATCTAATGTAGAAGTTGTAACCAAGTTCACTTTACGAAACGGTCTTAATGAATGATATACTGAACGTATGTCCTCTTGATATGTGTAACTCTTTGTAACTGATTGAATATATAACGTTTGTATTCTGATAACCCTCTCGCTAAGATCTGTTAGGTTTATATGCATATTCTATGTATTAATAAATGTATCCTCGTGTATTAGTACCTGTGTGTGCGCGTTGTTTGAGTTATGTCGCATGGTTGGATTCTAAAGCCATCAAAAGAATCAACTTTGTGATTTACTGCTACAATTAATAATTGTCTCAGTAAATGCCCAAACCCTACAGAACTGGTGCCTTCAGAGAGCCACTATGATTACATATTTGGCGTCCCTGAACAGGCTTAATCTACACCTGGCTATCTGCATCCCTTGCAAAAAAAGGCTGCTAAACACAGCCCGTTGGTCAGAAAAAGGGAGGCTTGGGTATGGAAGGAAACTGAATAGCAAGACCCCTGAAAAGGGAACCTAACAGGCTTAGAAGGGCAGCCCTCAGGAGTGCTGAGGGTGCATGTTGACAAATATGAGGGTCGACACAGTGACCAGTGAGAAGAATAAGTATGAAAAGGAATGTGGTCTTACATCTGAGAGTGTTGCATCAGGCGATGCGGAGAGCAGGCAAGGATCTGAGGCTGCTTTGCCAGGCAATGCTGGAGCTGAAACGGCTACACCGTGCAGCGCTGAGAGCTGAGGCTGTTTTGCAGCTTGAAGCGCTGTCTTGAAGCTGAAATTACTGCCAAAAGCAGTCCGCTGGTCAGAAACAGGGAGCATGGGGTACAGGAAAAAGCACTGGCTTGAGGATGCAGAGACTGCTGAGCAAGGAGAAGTGCTGACTTGAAATTGCATAGACTTCCAGACACTGTCTGCTGGTTGGAAACAGGGAGCCTAAGGTAGGGGTGAAACCGAATAGCGAGCCTCCTTGGAAGGGAACCAGATAGAACTGAAGAGTAGGCTTGAGGCAGAACAGCTGCAGAGCAGCTGTTTTTAAAGGGATGGACTCTATGCGGGTAAGTCTAATCTCAAAGTCTAAACCAATACTGAGCACTGTAGGAAGAGAGAGCAGGGTTTAAATAGGCTGCAGAAAGGAGGCGGGGTGATACGAGAGTACTAGAATTGGCTAAGGATGTCTGATTGGTCAACACCTCCCCTAAGTGGATGAGATATGAGCCAGAGGTTTAGGAGCCCTCTAGTGGTGGGAAGCTGGAACTGTAACAACAACTTGTGGGTCGGAAAAGAAAGGGAGCCTCAGGTGAAAATGAAGAGTGAGTCTCCTGAAAAAGGGGATCAAACAGGTTACAGGGCAAGTCTGAGGCTGCAACGTCTGTGCAGAGTGAATTGCTGGCTTGCTTTTAGAAAAATGTGGAGAGCGAGAGCAGTAGTGCAGGTGAAAATCTAGGGTGAAGTAAAAAATGGTGAAGAGCCGTCAAAGCGGCACCTCGGCTTTAAATAGAAAATATTACGGGAATATTAAGTAGGAAATTGCTAATCAACACAGATCACAGAAAGGTGATCCAGTCAGAGCAGCAAATCCTGGAAAACCATGAGCCCTTGTGAGAATGTGACAGTTTCCTAGGGCAACCGCTAGCTTAAGGACGCTGTCTTGACATCTGCAATGAAAAGACTGCTTTTATCTTTCTACCAGGAGTAGAAGTCTCTTCTACCAGAGATTCATGTTATCAGGCTCTCACGAATAGATATGACTTTGTGTGATCTCTCTGATCTTTCTGTCTGTTACCTCTATTGTGGTTCTGTCTTATATTGGAAGATTCCAAAATCAATATATTTCTTACAGACCTTTGCACAGTTCTAAGTTTCATCAACTAAATAAGTCAATTATAATTCAATTGAATATCTATTCACTCAAAACCAGATTTACCATAGCCCTAAACCGATTCTATGTCAAGAAAAAAAACTTAAAACGTTTAACTCATTATGTGTCGTTCTGTGAATTAACACCAATTAGTAGGCCCATTCCGTGACAGGGTGAGGAGCGTGGCAATCCGGGAGAGCTGCTGCTCCTCCAGATCGAGAGGAGCCGGTTGAGGTATTTTGGGCATCTCATTCGAATGCCCCCGGTCAGCTTCCGCTGGAGCTGTTCCAGGCACGTCCCACTGGGCGGAGACCCTGTGGATTATATCTCTTGGCTGGCTTGGGAGCACCTGGGGATCCCCCAGGAGGAGCTGGAATCTATTGCTGGGGACAGGGAGGTCTGGGCTAATCTACTCAGCTCCAACCGTGACCCTCACCTGGAAAAGTGGAGATGGATGGATGGATGAAATGGATGGATAGTAGGCCCATATGTAAAATTGATGTAGGATCCATATTTAAATCAATGATGGGGTTCCTATTGTTGTAACTCTATTTGATGTTTTTGCTACATGAAAAGCCCTGTAGATGTCTACAGTACAGTAAATGTTACTTGTCAGCTGTTTGTCTGGTCTTGAATTTTATCTAAGCATTTTTTACATTTTATTTGCTCAAAACAAATTATTTGCTACTTCTACAGTGTTTGCCTGTATTCCAAATTTGATATCTCCTGCAAATGTAACTGAATACTAACTATACATTACCATCATTTAGATCCATTATATAAATTAAGAAGAGCAGTGGTCCTAGCACAGATACCTACAGTATTCCACTAATTTTATCACTCCAGTCTGAGCATTCATCTGAAAGAAAATGTAAATTTCTCATTTTTAGCGAAGCTGGCACTGAAAGGTAAAAAACTGTTTATATTAAATGGGCAATTACTTTTCTTTTGTCATATAAATGTACAGTATATTGTATTTTAGGATGACTTCTGGATAGCAAGTGTGAGATGCAATGCATTCACGTATTTAGCCACGTTCCCTGAAAGGTAATTAGAACCGATAATGATGGATATGTGAATTAGATGTTGTGATGGAATGAAAGATTATCTGTTTAAACCAGAAAAGGGCATTGTTTTAGGATCCTGTTTTCTCTGCCAAGTACGCATATTCAGTATAGGTACCTTAACTGTTATTTTTAAGCTTATAAAAGGTTAAAAATTGCTAATACAGAAATTGTTGCCAAATGAAAAAATCTTAAAACTGCCACGATGAGGATTCTTTTAAAGAACACAAGAAAGGGTGGAATGAGAATATCTAAAGCCAAATATGTGACATTGATAGGTTTTTCATTTCTGAATGCTATTGCACCGAAAGCGTTATTCATATTAAGCTCTCATAGAAGTGTTAAATGATGTTGACTGGAGGGTAATGGAGCACCTCTATTCTGCAGTAGATTAGAACACTGATTGCCTCAAGCAGCAGTGCTGAGATGGAAATGACGATTTTATATTTCTTCTATATTTGAGAAGAGACACCATGATTAAATTGGGCTTCTAGTTATCTGATCAATTGTTAATGATATTTTCTGCTGTTGAACCATTTCTTTTTGAATTTTCCCAAGTAATGAAAATCTCAAAATAATTGCTTGTTTAGCAGAAAGGCATAGGCAACTATGGCAAACTATGTTTTGAAAGTAGTGCAAAAATAATACCATGCTGATAATATTTTACTCAGAAATGTATTTTCAGAAGGTGGCACAGCAGTGTTCCTGCTTCACAACACGGACGCTGGGCTTAGTTCTGGCCTGTGGCATTTTCTGTGTGGTAGTTTTCCTCCTGTTTGCATTAGTTTTCTCCAGTTGTACTTGTTTATTTCAGCATTTCAGTGAGATGCTGTCTAGGTTAATTGGTGTCTCTGAATTATCACCCATGTGTGACCTATATGCTTTTTCCCCTATAATGCCCATGGTCTCTCATGTTTGGTTGTAATTCACTGTGACCCTGTATTGGACTTAACAGTGACTGAAAATTGATTTATGAACTTTCACAGTTCTATAAATCATCATGAAAGATCTGAGAACAGAACTTTACTTCATCTGCTTTGAGGTGATCAAACAAATGCAATTCACATAATGAACAGGTTGTAGGCTATTAATTGTCCTATAATTTACAGCAAAGGAATATGGTAATGATGCATTAAATAAAGTCAGTTTTTTTTTTCTCAAGAGCTTGGCCTTTTGTTTTCCAGAGACAGTCATTTCATTAAACTCACAAATGCAATCATTTGGGACCTATTCCAGTTCACTTTTGTCTAATCACATCTACTGTTCAGCAATTTGTCTTGGTGTTTTCTTGGGTTTATTGTTTAATCTGTTAATGGGTTAGCTACTGTACATAAATAATAATGTTAATGGATGTTAAAAAGGTCTTAAAAGCCACATAGGGGCTAAAATTAGATTACAGTATCCCACAATGCTATTAAGACTGTTAATTGAATGCTAAATGTCTGTTTCAGAACACCTGTATGAATGTACACTTCAAATGTGCCAAATAAAAGGCATCCTTTCAGCCTCTTTTTAGTGTAACTCAAATTGCATTGAAACAGATAGATATGGACTCACTCCAGTTTATATCTAACAGACGGCTACCAAAGTTAGCATCTACAGAAAAAGGTAAAAATGTGAGTTTTAGGTAGCCCAGGTAGGTTGTGAACAAACATAACTGACAGTAATGATTTATTTTCAATGGGCATACAAAAGAATCTTTAACCCGTAATGTATGGGAATCTATATGAACAAGTAAGCAGACCTGTCTTCAGGGGGTGGAAGAGCACATATTGTATTGTCCCATCAAAGCAGGATCAGGCTCTTAAAGTAGAGTAATGCTCTCAGTAAGAATTCAAGACATGTATTGATATCTAATAATGGCATAATTTTTGCTATGTCTATACTATGTATTGGAGTCTTATTGAAATAGTAAACAGTTTACACTATAAATGTTGTTCTGACTCTTATATAAAATGTAAATTATTTTACCCAATTCTGATTTAACACTGTACTGTATGAAAACTTCCTCATGAAGCTGATATTGTTTTTAATAAGGGTTATAAAGACAGAGAATATCAGAAAATGACCAAGCAAATCAGTGAATAATTAAAATAAAAAATCATAACCCCAATTTGTAAAGGTTTTGCCAAGAATATACCTGAGTTCTTTGTTCTTTAGCACAACATTTGAGAAAAGAGTAATAAGTCAAGCACACTGGATTTAACAATAACAATACACACACTAATTGTACACTACGTTAGTTTGATGGTGCTATCCCACCCATTTTATTTTAGTGTTTTCAAAACCAAGATGGGCACTGAATACAGTATCAAAGAGCAGCATATTACTGCCTACTAGTATTCCAGTTAATGGAAATTACTTGTAAGACAAAGATCCTAATTATTGTCATGTGCATATACGGTATATTACAATTTCTCGCCACCAGTGTAGAAGACTTTTAAAAACTAAAAGTTTAAGACCAAATTACTCAATACTTTTTTTTCTCTGCTGTGTGTACCGCTCTGGACTTCAAGATTCAGTAAGGTATGTTTGTAATGAAATACACATACGAATATACCAAGCTTCACCTTGGTTCTCCTCTCTTAGATGTGTAAGTGTTGAGGTACAGTACATCTTCAAAAGTGGAGAACACAAACAATGTAGAGTATGCTTAGTTGGCGAGTGTGACAACACTGATTAATCCCCACTGATAGCTGATGTGTGGTGAGTGTTCTGGCGCACTATGGCTGCCGTCGCATCATCCAGGTGGGGCTGCACATTGGTGGTGGTGGAGGGGAGTCCCCATTACCTGTAAAGCGCTTTGAGTGGAGTGTCCAGAAAAGCGCTATACAAGTGTAAGCAATTATTATTATTATTATTATCCTTGAAGAGCTAGTCCAGCCTGTTTCTAGCATGATGTTATCTTTACAAAGTCCTTGATCAGAATGGAATATCATGATGTACCTCCCTGTTGTATAGTCTGTATGCAACTACTTAATTAATCAATTACTGTTAGCTGTATTCCATTTTATTATGTGTTTAATTATCTCAGCATTCAATTAGTTATGTTTTTTTATACCATGCAAAATATCAGTAATACTAGGCATTATTTAATAAACATCTTTAAAAGATTATTTTCCCTGTTGTGAGCAATGTTCTGATCTGTTCTGATAAAGACTTTGTGGTGAATGTAGAATTCTATAAGGCTAATGCCATCATCATACACCACAGTTTCAGGTGTTAGAGCAGTAAACAGGGCCTGTGGTCACAGAAGTCTCATGTGTGTTATTGTTTTCTCAGTTCAAGGTCTAATCCTATTTGCTTGTCGAATAGAGCAAATTCTGAACATGGCGGCAGTACATACAGTATGCAACAACAGAAGGCAGTTCAGTTGTTTAATTAAGTTCAGCATTCATGATCTGACCTGCAGGTCTACACTGGATGATTTTATCTCCTATTTCAGGTGTATGTCACTGGACTGGATTGAAAGACAATTTATCCAGGCACCCGTCTGGTTCTGATTATTTTATGCTAAGATATTTTGTCCAAATTGCATAGCTGTTCTGCACTGTTGGCACTCTGTGTTCTGCATATTCCTGTAAAAATAGTTTTAGATACAGTATATTCAAGATCTTGAATGTGGGCCCATTAGCTTGTGTCCATTTTGATGTAGCATTATTTGAATTTTGATAGGTTAACAGGAAGTGACAGCTGTGCCTACAGTATATCTCTTTTTCCCATTGCATGTTTAAAAGCCAAGATAAAACATTTAGTTAGGCCACTGGTAGCTTGATGGTTATGAATGGAGGTTATACATTTAATGACACAAAAAAAACTGAAATTCCTCTGATGTGATCTGTAACCCAATCTTAGATAGTCACGATTTGCCATACATGGTTAGGCAAAGATGTTGCAGAGTTGGCACAGGAATCATCAGGACATTCTGAACATGTATCCAGTGCTACCAAGAACATCCACTCAAAGAAGAGTCCAGCTTAATCAATGTGGATGGCTGAGAAGGGAATAGTAGACCATTCCAAAATACAGAGATAGAGTTGGAGTTTTCAGTTTTGGGCTAAAGCCCAGGCCAACACACTTAACCTCTTTCAAGGCTTTTCATTTTTATCACTTTCAATTGACCTCCAGGTTGAGCACACAAGTTTAAAGGAAATAACATGTATGCTGCCTCATGTGACACATTGGTAACAAATTGCAAACTGATTTTATGAGCCGGAAAAAATTGGACACTGCGAGTTTCCATGGTTTTAGCTATTTTTTTACAGCAATGTCAAACTCATGGACTCAGGATTTCTGGTTTCTTTCTATGAGAGCTTTTGGTATGGGTATTGGTTCCATTTTAACCAAATGGTTGGATTTTCATCTAAAATGAACTAAAATAATTTGGGAAATAAAACGTCAAAACTAAACAACACTTTAAAAAAATAAAATGAATAAACTAGACAGGACCCGGAAACCTACAGCATGCATGCCATCATTGTCATGCAAAGGTATTTTTAACAGCACTTGCAATAAAATAATAATAATAAGTCTTGAAGAAAATGAACATAAACAGAAGATAAAAACTATGATTACTATTAGGATACTGTCTATAACACGCTAATGAAAGCTCTTTGGCGCAGAAAAAAACAATTCACTTGATTTACTTCATTATTTTTAGTGAAACAGAAAAGTCTGTTTCAAAGGAAAGCTCTTAAATTTGTGCCTCTGAAACATTTTGAAAAGCATTGCAGTAGCCAAGAAAGAAAAGCTAGATGTTTGAACATTTCAGCCCTTTTGGAGAGATGAATATGGATTTGTTCAACTTAAAGACCATGCTGTTTGTGGTGTATGTTATGACAGAAAAGTTTGTTGAACATCTAGTATCCAATGTAGTTCAGGTGGGTAGCTGCGTCAGCACGCGTAGGCTGCAAAGGAACAATAGGTTTATTCCATGCTGAAAAAAAGAAGAGAGAAAAAAAACATTTCGGTACCCAAACTTATCCTGCAGCTAGGATCACACCTTCCCCCCTCTCTTAACGATGGACTCCTATTCTACTAAATTTTCTCCATTCACTGGAAGTTTCATTTCACACCTTTCTACACCTATCCTGACCTCACACCTTTTGATTGGCCTCTCTTTCTTTCCCCTCCTCCCTCCCAGCCTTTGTTGTCCCACTGCATTACCTTTGCCTACTGCCTTGTCTCTCTCACACCTGAAGAAGGCTCCACGGCCGAAACGTTGTGTTTGTTTTCTCTCTTCTATTTTTCAGCATGGAATAACCCTATTACTTGTTCCACCAAGTATCCAATGACATTTTCACATAAAACACAATACTTCAAGGATAAAATGGACAAGGCTGGGTCTATGAAACTTACCCATGACTGCCAGATCAGAGGAGAGATGTGAAATGGCTGAAAATGTTAACAACAGATTTTAAAGTTGAAAGACAAAAATGTATTTGGCACAGCTACAGGGGAAGATATATACTGTAGTAGCAAAGATGTTTATTAATCATTTTGTGGAAATCTTTGTGCATTTTCACAGTGGTGAAAATAGTGAATTTTCTTGTAGTCTGATCAGCCTTGATACACAGGTAGTTCAAACTGCTTCAGGAGATGGACAATGTGCACTTTAAAGTGTCAAGCAACGAGCCTGAAATTGGAGAACTCAGCAAGGGAAACCAAGGGCAAAGATCATACTAAATGGTAAGATGTGCCATTTAGCAATATATAATTATATATAATAAATTATTTAAATTTTAACATTCAATTTGTATTCAGCAAAATGTAAACAGGGCTATTGTGCAAAACTGTAAAACACCCCTGAACTAGCCAAATTAGGCTACCTTTAATTATGATATTACAGTACTAAATGCAGACGATCAGTAAATAAGCCATTTACAGTAAAAGAACAAGACATTTCGTACATTAACATACAATTTTATTTGCAATCTACTGGACAACAAGTACTCTCTATAACATCAAAACAAATAATTTTTCAGTGTTGTGTTGGTAAACAAAAAATACAGAAAAATGGATAAGCACATCTGCAGAAGCTTAGAAGTTTAGAAAATTTTTCAGAAGCATTTATATGAGTACATCACTGAAAATTCATTCCCTCACACCAAATGAGCAGTTTTCAGCACAATATTATATTCAGTCATCTCTTTAATAACAATAAAAAACACTGTGCATAAAGAATATTGGTCCGAAATATCTCACATACTCGTTTTGAAGAAATTAGTGATCTAACATTGTTTTCTGAAACAGAAAATCAGACTGACATGAGGAGACCATTCATTGTTGAATCTCATTATAATCTAAGTTCTTTTGTTGTAGGTAGATAAGTGCATAATTAATAGAAGATAAATGAAAGATAAAAAAACAAGTTACTGCTATTGGCTATAAACATGAAAATGAAGCGCAAGATGTAATCCATAGTAATAAACATGCTTTTACTTTGTTTTCAGTCCTTGCATCAATCACAGATTTTATTAGACAAAAAAGATTATGTACATATATAGGTCATTTCCAAAGAAATAATACAACTGTCAAGTGGGAAGAGAAAAGTGTAGTTTTCTAGTCTTCTTTACATTTAGTGCATGATTGGTTTGTTTTTACCATATTAGTCTGTTATTACACAAATACAATTAATGGAGGTAAAAAGGAAGGGAATAATGACATTCATTTAAAATAAATGTTCTCAAATGTGCTCTGTTTCTTTATTATACATAAACATTATCTTAAATAAATAATATGAAAGGACAGAATGTCAAAGACACTAGTGAATTAAAATACAAATGTAGTCAAATGCTGTTCCTGTAGGAAAACATTAATAAGTTTATGCAGCACAGCATTCCTCTGTTCAAGATGTACTAAAGGACAGACCTCCAGTACTGTGTGGCTTGAGCATCTCCCTCCTTCCCCCATTTGGCTCTTTCAACACTAAACACTGGACTTGTTCCCTTAAAGTCTTAATAAAGTGGCAGCTCAGAACATGTGTACCTATGAAAAATAGCCTAAAGACAATTTTAGTTTTTGTTACAGTCCATGATAACACTCTTAAGCCAAAAACTGGCAATAGTGTCAGGCCTAGAATGTGCTCTACTGGTGTTAGAATTAAATAACTCAGGTTATGGATCTGTAAAGAATTGAAAACAACACACAATAAATTTATTTTTTGTTCTTCCTACAATTTGGCGAAAAATGGCAGACCATCATACATGTCTGCTTTTAACTTCACCCAATCATGCAGTCTCTGAAGCGTGGTCTTTTCCTGAATTAATATGTTGGCAGCTTTCTTCAGCTTTTGCTCATTCCTCTCCAGGTAGTGAACTCCATCAATTTGTAACTGGTTAAGTTTTTCCTTCCTACTTTCATCCAGTGGTATGTCCTCATTCATAAAAGGATTGAAGCGGAAATAGGTATCTTGGGGTAGGAGGGCATCAAGCATTGTGTGGACCTCTGGATAAAAATTATAAATTATTTGAAACATGAAAAAATGTCTGTGCTATAATGGGTTTCTCTATACAAACAGTGTCCACTTGTGATTCAATTTTACATTCATTACCACAATTTAGAGCCACTGCAGTGTGTCTCAACCCTTGTTTTCTCTGGCAAATGTGTCCATAGGTCAATAAATCAAGCACAAACGGGTATAGAAGACACAAAAGCAAAAAACAGCTGTCTACAAGTATAAATCAACTGTGCTATAGAAAGGTTAACAAGAGCACCTCTTCTCATGACATCAAAGAAAGTGCCAAGGTTAAAGCATGATTGTCTTTCACTCACTATGTTATGTTTTGTACAGCTACTTTAAAATATCTGTTTAGTGTGCCAAAATCCAAGTGCAACTATATAATGTTCCCCAAGACACAATATAGAATCTAGTCTAATGTGTTTACCAGTCTTCTACCACATTTATATACAGATACTTTGTATGTCACCATAATTAATGCTATTCATAGTAATGGTTAGGAACCGTCCCAAAATTACATTTTTTGCTGTAATAATGGTGCACCTGAGGGTAACTAAGCTGTATGAAGTACCACACAGAATTTTGAAAGTAATAGCTGTTTGAACATTTGCTCTCAATTTACAAAAGTAGGACACTGCTGTACAGTATATTTGCTTCTATTGTTAAAGGTTGTTGAACCTTTAGGACGATGTTAAACCAAAATGAACAGCACTTCATTTGGAAACCCTCTTCCTTTTTCAGCACGAATAATACAGTAGGATAGTCATACTGGTCTTTGTCACATTCAATTACGTGTTAATCCACCTCAGTGCAACACCTGAAACAATCATCGCTACCAATGCAAATTTGGGGTTTCTAACCAAAGCTATTTATGTGTAAATTAACTATGGTTAGCAAGACAAAGTCAAATATTTTCTTACATGCTAAGCACTGAATACTGCAATAATGAAAGAAAATTGAAAAGTACATGAATGAACATAAAATTACTTTGATGAAAAAGGTTTGTGCAAAAACACAAATATAAAAAATATCATACAGTTAATAAAGTTTGAAAAATGCCAAATGCTAAAACCAAATGATGTGTCAGATATTCTAATAAACATTAAACATTATAGCTGAATGTTATAGTTTGTTACTGATACGTTCATACTTAATGTGTGCACAGGATAACTAAAAAAACTAAAACACTCTGATAAACTCCATTAACATTGGTATTAGTTCACACGTTTAAGATTTTAAAACATTCTTTACAATTGTAATCACATTGTATAACAGGTTTTATTCACTGGAAATGCAAGTAAGAATCTTTAATAAAAAAGCTCACAATACTGCCATGTTTGTTGCACTACTGTGAAAATATGCCATCACCCACCTTCTGTGTCAGTAGCACTGCTGATGACATTTGTCAGTTTGGTTTTGAGGCTGGTGTAGGTGGCATTGTTCTTGCCTGCACTCTCAAAACGACCGGTTCCCAGGGATATAACACACTGCACAGGCGTGTTTGGCCACAGACATTTGCACTCATGAATGGCCAAGGCTGTAGGATTGTTTATCAGCAAACCTCCATCCTGTGAAAAAAGTTAAATACACAGACATAAACCACAACATATACATTATACAGTAAAACAGAACTACTGTACATACACTACACTGTCAGAGGCAAACAATTTAAACCTTAAGAGATATATAGTTTAAATTATAGAGCACAGTATCAAAGTAATGTTATTTGTTTACATCCTTCCTTGTAACCTTTGCTCAGCTTATACTGGTTTACTAAAACACTTCCTCAAACAAATCGGAGACTCAGACATACAGTGATTTTAAAGCTTGAAAACTTTAAAACATTTTTAAAAGGGCACTGAGACTTTCTGATTCAGCTTAGCTTACAGTTACCATTTTGCTGATTTATTTTATTCTTAAACATTATGTTATGTTATTATATTCTATGTTAAACATTATTTATGTTATGTTATTCTATGCTGGTCACAGAATCACAAAAAATTAATACTATTTTGGAAACAGCCCAAAGAAGAGTGACCAAGTACATCAATAAATATTTTATATTGAGAAGCTAAAAGGGATGTATAATTTTAGTCTCGAACAGAGGCGACTATAAAGGGACCTAATTCAATTATCCAAAATCCTCAATGGCAACTCAAGAGGAATCAAATCAGTGGTATGTCCTCATTCATAAAAGGAGTCAATTTTAACAAATGGGGTAGTGGGGTTTCAAAGATGATATCCTGGCTGGAATGGCTTGAAGCAGTTACCAGCAACCAAATGTGCTAGATGGATTGAATGGTTTAATCTTGTTTGTAACCTTTCTTATGTACACACAGAATTGCTCAACTTTCTACAAAACAAAATCAAATAACAGGCATATGTAGCATAAACAATGTTGCACCTACATTTATATCTATAAATGATGTCATATAAAGTTGATTTTAAAATTATCAATGTATTTAAATGGTTTTATCTAATTGGTGAACATACAAACACACCCAGACTAGTATCTACAGTATGTAAGATGGGGAGACTGTGGTAAGTAAGTAGTTCTGCCTGTTTCATGGCAGAAATCCCATACCCAAAAAAGAAATCCAATTAATTTATTACAGGCTTTCTGCTTTTCATTCAATTTTTGTTAGCGTTTAAAAAATCCACCCTTTGAGCGGGAGGACAGCATCCTGTGGAAAATTTGTGTCCAAAATAAATTAAAATGTTCTAAGGTACAGGCAGTAAACAGAAAAAGTCACAACAATGTAAATTCACTTAAACGTTAAGCAACCACTTGCAGCCAGTATGGCCTGAATACGCTATAGCACAGTCTACCAGCTTTTCTGTTGGAGGCACCATTCTTTAATGAGAAAGTCAATCTGCTCACTTCTAGTTCATGATGGTGGATAAAACTGTCTCTGGTGTCATGCCAGAATGTCCCAGCAATTCTTAACTGAGAAGACCATGATGTAACTGGCTGCTTACAGGACACTGAGGTCTCCTGCAGACATGCTAGCCACAAATATAGTAAATTAGATCTGTCTAGCATATTTATACAAGACCCTAAACATGCACTGATATTATTTCCTTAAAAAACATGAGCTACACCTGAGTGGCATCAACATACTGTACTTGGTGTCCCTCATTTACCCTGGTGTTTCCATTTTTTGTCCACTCCCTCTATGTCAATTACTCTACAGACACTACAGATGTGTAAGAATTCCTAAGTCAAATTCTACCTGATAATGGCAGCATACTCTTTTGTAAAACCTGTAATGTTTCATTTCTATTTAGAAAATCATTGCTAAACTGGCTTTGACAATTTTAAGCTTTTTGACATCAAACTCTGCTAATGCAGAGAAGCTGTATCTAAATGTGGTTGTGTACGTTCACAGCAAAGACAGAATGACGTAAATTTCAGAAAGCGTCCTGCTCACATCATGATGATTATGGAAGCAAATACCATGATCTATTAATAAAACTCTATTTCTGAATACTGCTGCATTAAATCATAACCCAGTGAAATGCTTTCACATGGGGCATAATCAGCATTTTTGAACTTTTATTATCACCCATATGAATCATGAAAGAAATGGTGAATGTCCATTATTTTCCAAATTAAAAAAATATGACAGCTTGCCTACTGAATAGATATTAGTCAGGATGCTCATCCTGAGATCAAACAGAATGCCTTGACTCTACATTAGGAAAGTAAGCTTGAGGCAAAAGCTATTAATTCAAGTGTCTAGGCACTAGGTCTTACGACTGTGATGGGTTTCAACAAACCCCACTCTTTTCATTGAAAATATTTTGCTGTTAAAATTGGCATGTGATTCCATATGGAATCTCTGCCATGCAGTCATGATTATATTGTGAAACTGGCAGATATGGCTGGTCTTAAGAATCTTATAACATGACAGTGTTCAGTTGAAAAATAAATTATTCAACATCTTTCCCTTTTCCTATTCACAAATAAATAGGTGCTGTAAAGGACACTGCTTATATAATAAATTGTAGAAATGAAACACGACACCCCAGACAATGACTGACAGTGATGCCAAGAATTCACTAGCACTTAAATAATATCTGTAGGCAAGTGTTTGTTTAAAAAATACATTTTTGATTATGTATGATTGACTGTGGTGAACATGATGAAAAAACAGTTGGGTGTTTGTTGCATTACCACTAAAAATGCATCATTAGTGAGTGTTGATTGGCACAGGTAATGAAGTTATCAGGTACTCGTAAGTGATTAATAAAGGTTTTGTGTACACCACCTTGATGAAAGTCAGCAAGTGTGACACAGACATATAGAAAAATAAACTACTGTTTGAAAGCGTTTCACACTTGGAAAGGTCCAAGCTATGATGGTCTAGGTAGAAGTGTCATAACTTCTCCTGTAGTGACTGATGGCAACCTGACTGTATAACACAACTTTGATAAAATGGACCTTTCTCGTTGTCCTATCTACTGGCTTGTGCTGAACCCAACTCCAGCAGGACAATGCACATTTTCATCTGCTCATATAACAACCGCTTTCGTGCAAGATGAGATAAGTTATTTCATGGATGCCTCACCAAAAATTAACCCCACTGATCATTAAAGGGTTGAGTGGGGATAATGTGTGTCCCCTACATCAAAAAAGGCCTAGGAAAAATGTAGCGGAAAACAAAATACTTTATTAATTTAAAAAACAACAGGACACACTTAAATAAAGGTGTACAATGAATTACAAGACAAAGTTAAAAAGAATATTTGAATAGCCAAGAGAGAGAAAGAAAGGAATACTGCAATGGAGGCTAAAACAAATAATAAAAAGTTCTTTCAATACTTCAACTGTAGAAGAACCATTGAGAATGAGTAGAATGTATCCTTGACAACTATAGTACACTTCTAGATGTTAGTAGTTCAGGTGGGTAGCTGCGTCAGCATGCGTAGGCTGCAAAGGAACAAGTAATAGGTTTATTCCATGCTGAAAAAAAGAAGAAAGAGAACACAACGTTTCGGCCATGGAGCCTTCTTCAGGTGTGAGAGAGACAGGGCAGTAGGCAAAGGTAAAGTAGCGGGAGAACAAAGGTTGGGAGGGAGGAGGAGTGAGAGGCGGGAGCAGGGGACAGAAAGAGAGGCCAATCAAGAGGTGTGAAGTCAGATTGGGTGCAGAGAGGTGTGAAATGAAACTTCCAATGAATGGAGAAAATTTAAAAGAACAGTAATCTGTCGTTAAAGGAAGGGAGAATGTGTGATCCTAGCTGCAGAATAATTTTAGTTTCGGTGGTCTTTCTGATGTATGAGTTCGGAAAACCGTCTTTGAGAACACAGACGGAGAGATTAGAGTGGTCGTGGCCGTCAGAGGTGAAATGAGAAATAATGGGCTTTGGGCTTGGAGAGATCTTTAATCTTCACAGCCCTGACTTGTTCTCTTTCAATTTCTAGATGTTGAAAGAGAAATGGCAGATGTAACGAGAGTTTCACTCAGGAAGAAGTCAACATGCCTCCAGCAGTGGAAAGAAGTTCTTTATTAAATAATATTTGCATAAATAGGCTTCAGGTTCTAGATGGACTCAAAATAAATCTCTGGGCCTGATGGTATTTCACCAGTTGTACTCGGAAGCAACTGGCACAACTCTCCTAACAGTCACTCAAGACAGGGTAAGTACCCATGGATTGGAAAATTGTTAATATAGTATTAATCCACAGGAAAGCTGACAAAACTGAGCCAATAAGTTTGACTTTTTAGATTACCAGAACTTATTAGAACTAGAGAATCATCTTTATGGAAATAGCATCTTAGGAAATTGTCACCATGGATATAGAAAAGATAGGTTTTGTCTAAAACAACTTGTTATAGCGCTTTGAACTTTGAACAACCAATAACAGTAATTAACACACACAGCGCATTATATGGTATATTTAGATTTCCATTAGCTCTTTGACTGAATTCTCCATAAATGATGAATATCAAGTTACAGCTGGCTAGCACTTAGGGGAATGAGTGCATAGGGTACAAGTAAGTGGTGAATGATCAAAGCAATATCATCCACCTGGATGATGCGATGGTAGCCATAGTGCGCCAGAACGCTCACCACACATCAGCTATCATTGGGGAGGAGAGCAGAGTAATGAAGCCAATTCATAGATGGGGATTATTAGGAGGCCATGATTGGTAAGGGCCAATGGGAAATTTGGCCAGGACGCCGGGGTTACACCCCTACTCTTTTCGAGAAACACTCTGGGATTTTTAATGACCACAGAGAGTCAGGACCTCGGTTTTACGTCTCATCCTAAGGACGGCGCCTGTTTACAGTATAGTGTCCCCATCACTATACTGGGGCATTAGGACCCACATGGACCGCAGGGTGAGTGCCCTATATCAATGCCTTTGAGAACAGAAATGGTCCTTTGGTAAACTAAGGTTGCTGCTGGCCCCACTAACACCTCTTCCAGCAGCAGCAACCTTAGTTTACCAAAGGGATCTGTATAAGGACCATTTCTGTTCTCAAAGGCATTGATATAGTTAATGTAGTGGATTTCTTCGCAAAGAACAGTGAAATAAAAACCAGAGGACACGAGAAGGAACTACGGAAGCCTATTTGAGAAGTCAAAATTGAGAAGCCAGCTATGTGCTTAAACCCTATATCATAGCTTTCTTCAAGAAAGGAACTACTTAAAACCAAATGGACCATTTGCTTATTACTCTTCTTACATTTTTATGTCATAGAACAACAACATATTTGTCTGGGTTTTGGCAGAAGAATGGAAAAGAATTCAACAAGACAGCATCTACAATCTGGTGTAAAGCATGCATCGCAGATGTATAGCTTGTATTTTGCTCAACAGTGGCTTCACACACTACTAGCCTATGAAAGTAGAGTCACTGTTGATCAACCCTATTGAATATAATTGTAATTTAGATAATTACCTATGTCTGTTTCAAATGTCAATGCTCTTGAAACAACAACAAAAAATCCTGATGATAATTTGGGGGGCTTTTTGCTGTTTTAAGTGGTTACTTTTGATGGTATGCTTTTTCAGTTTAAGGTCTAACTCACATTGTGTCGTTGACAAGATACTAGGCATAACAAATCACCACCATACAGTATAACCACACAATGTAGCATAACAGCATAAAAATACATTCTTTCAATGTTTTTGACTAACATAAGTACTTTTATATTATTAGTTTAGTATTAGTTAGTAAGTGTACTCCATAGTACACATAAAAAACAACATTTTACCCAATTTAAAGAACAAATCCCAACGGAGGTACTGTTGTAAGAGATGCACCTGCAGGTTCTAATAAAAACTGAAAGAAAATTAATGAAGAAATACACAGACTTCCTTCCTCATTAAATTAAATGTCTGATCTAAGTAACTGAAGAGTGTCTGTACTCTGTGTGTGTGTTTGGCAGTATAAATTATTCAGGACTCATCTACATAAATAAGAAGGTCAGTTCTAGTTACAGCTGCAAAAAACAAGTCAGAAAATACAGGGTAGGATTTTTAATCAGTGATGTCCTGGCACAGTACTTAGATGAATGATGCCATCTACTTTTGGAATCTAAACTGTGGCTATTCACTCTCACTGGTTACTTCTGTTTTGCCAATGAGATCGTTCCTCTTTCTGATCCATCATTTTCAGGGGCTCAAGCTGTGACATATTTGAATTTGCAGTTTTAACGCTACTTTCAGCGTATTGTGTGGGTGACAGACTTACAAACTAAGATGTCAATTAACCCCTTATCATGGTACATACTGTATGTGTGTAAGATTATTTTTACTGTCTGAGATGTGAAGATATGCATTTACACTATATAAACCAATGGGCCCATCCCTTCCTCCTTAAACCATATCTCCAGATTAAGATGATTGTGAACTAGGCAAAAATAGTCAGATAATGATTATTAACAACCCCGGACATCTTTTCTCCACCATCAACAGTTTGCTAAAGCCAAACTGCCCCACCACATTACCTGCCTCATTGCAACTTTGCAACATTCATAGATTTCTTTACCTCAAAGATCGACAACATCTGGTATCACATTCTCTCCACTACGCATGTCATTTCAATACCTCCTCCCTCCTTATCCAACATTTCTGGTTCCCTTCTCTCCAACGTCTCTCTTCTTGACTCAGCATCCCTCGATAAACTAATTACACACATGAAATCCACCACATCTATTTTAGATCCCATTCCCACCACTTTATTTCTGTCTTGTTTCTCTTCGCTCTGTCCCATTGTCCTCAATATTATAAATGAATCCTCTAGCTCTGGTGTTGTACCAATGGTACTCAAAACTGCTGCCATTACCCCCGTGCCAAAAAAGCCTAATATGGCTCTCGACAATCTAAACTATTTTCACCCCATCTCTTGCAAAAACTCTGGACCGTGCTGTCACATTTCAGTTACATTTCTACGTCATGGCAAATTACCTTTTTGAACCCCTCCAATCTGGCTTCCATCAACTTCACAGCATATAACCCGCCCTGGTCAAAGTCACTAACCATCTTCTAATAGCTTCTGATTCTGGTTCTCTTTCTATACTCATCCTTCCTGATTTTAGTGCTGCTTTTGACACTGTTGACCATGACATCTTACTTTCTCATCTTGAGACTGTGTTTGGAGTTTCTAACACTGCTCTCAAATGGTTCAAGTCTTACCTCACTGATTGCTGTCACTTTGCCTCTCTTAATAGGTACAGGTCTGAAATTGGTCTTGTTAAGTTTGGTGTTTCTCAGTGCTCAATACTGGGCCTCTTGCTCTTCAGCATTTACATGTTTCCACTTGGTCAGCTTTTAAGATCACATGGCCCCTGCTATCATTTCTACGCTGATGATTCTGAAATATACATCCATACAAAACATGACACTGCTACGGCTGTCTCTATTCTATCTTATTGCATCTCTGACATAAAAACTTGGATGACTCAAAATTTCCTTCATCTTAACTGTGACAAGACTGACGTCATGCTTATTGGCACTCCCCATCAACGTCGTAAAGCCAGTTCTGTAACCCTATCTGCAGATGGTTCTGTACTTGAACTTCAGTCTAAACTGAAAAACCCTCGGGTGATATTCAATTCTGGCTTAACAATCGACCCACATGTGCAGCATATTGTCAAAACATTTTTTTTTCACCTCAAAAATATCACTAGACTTTGCCCTGTGTTATCACTAACTGTGACTGAAAAGCACATTTGTGTTTTCCCGAATTGACTACTGTAATGCTCTACTCGCTGGGGTATCTAAATCTACATTGAACAAACTGCAGTATGTCCAAAATTCGGCAGCCAGAATCCTGTCTAGGTCTAGTGCAAGTGTTCACATTACTCCTATTCTGGACTCCTTGCACTGGCTTCCTGTCAAATTCTGTGTGGACCTTAAAATCCTCATGCTCACCTATAAGGCCCTGCATGGCTTGGCACCTCAGTACTTGTCTGAAGTATTATCGCCCTACTCCCCACCTCGCAACCTTCGCTCCTTTAATTCTGGTTTCCTAACTGTCCCCCAAGTCGGTCTACATTCTATGGGTGACATGGCCTTCTCCTGCTATGCCCCCAAGCTCTGGAACTCTCTCCCCAAGTATATCAGAGCCACCTTCTCTAAACTCCTTCAAATCCAGACTCAAAACCTTCTTCTTTAGAAGAGCCTTCACTTACCTGGTTCCATTCTTTACCCCACTGCTCCTACTATATTTAGTACCACCATCCACAGTCTCTTCTGTGTATTGTTATTGTGTTTTATCTTGTTTTTTATCTTTTTATTTACTGTTGTTGTCATTCTGTAAAGTGCTTTGAAAAGCCACCTTAAAGGGCACTATATAAAAAAGGTTTTTATTATTATGTTATTAATATATTCACTGACTTAAATTCCACTATGTGGCCCAGAATAAGTGATAATCAGAATGTGGGAAACAGAAAGAGCACCTGTAAGAAAGAAGAATACTGTGAAGTAATGGAAGAACAGAAACTGTGGTGCAAATTTGCCAAGCTGTTAAGCTGTTATTTTAATATTAATGTCTTTGTCAGAATTGAATGTCTTGGTGCAAGTAATGTTCAGTATTTGAAGCATCAAGGCTACTAAAACACTGATAAGCCCTCATTTTGCTTCTGGGTTAAATGTTCCTAATTGACTAGTATCTAGTCTTTCCTTCATGCTTTTAAGACAAATTAGCTGCTGTGATTCTTCCAGATTAGAACAAATGTTCTCGTTTTACTGTTAATTAATGTAACAGAATCTTCCAGGAGTTTGATTATTAAGAACAACAATGATTCTGAAACATTATTAAGGGAATTCTGACTATTGAAGGGAGCTTATAAAGTTCTACAAAAGCTAAGTAAATAGGAATTACTCCGAAAGCATTCAGCATCAGAGTATAATCATGCCATAGGAGGCTATTACAACCAAAAACCGAGTCAACTACAATAAGCAACACTTTTTATTTACTTAAATTACCAAGCTTCATTCATATAAAAATAAAAATTAGAATTTATATTTAAAATATACTGCACATATAAAACTTTAATACAAAAACTCAAATGAATTTTTTCATCAAATGAAAAAAAAATCCTTTTAAAGGCATTTATGCACACACAGATGCAAAAAGCAAAATCCTACTCTGAGAGCACATCTGCCCCTATTAAGAGTAACAACAACTGCACTCATCAGACAGTTTCTTTTCCTTACCCAGTGCTTGGACAGAGCACCCTTTGAAAAGCAGAATAAAAGCTGAAAGGACAAGTAATTACAATACAAAAGAAAGAGGCACTCTAAGGCTTGGAGAAGCGTCAGTATGTTTCCAGCCAATCTTTAAGCCTCTGTTAAGAGCCACTACCATTAGTAAATCATTTTGCCTTTCTTTCAATAAACAATGAAATGGAAGACCAAGTTCTGGAAAAGCTGACAATCTGTAGAGGTTAGCTGAGCTAGGAATCCTGGATGCATGAAACAGTCTAAACTATTCTTTTAATCTCAATCAAAACACTCAACGTCTGCAAAGAAGATATACCATAAGGGGTCAGTTTTATAATCTACTATAATGTAAGTACATGAAGGCAATACTTTATTTTATCTAGGCCTTCACATTAACAATATATATTTAAAAGAAGGATAATTTTACTATAACTATTAAAGTAAAGATGAGAGCAGAATCAGTTAAAAATAATTCTCAGTGGAAATTTTGCTTTATAAGAATCGGTAAATAAGAAGTTATTGTGGCGCAAAACAGAATAACAATAAAAACAAAACAGCCAGGTTAAAGAAAAGGAATTCCTGCTTAGCTTAAGCGGACAACCCACCCTCCAGCTCTGTCTTTAGCATTGTCGTAAATAGGGTCAGTCAAGCCAAAGGTTTTTATGCAACATTATATAACTATGTTGACTAATGTGCTTCCCTGACCTATGGCCCTATGCTTCTTGAGTCATAATGAGGTTTAAGTTCTCATCTCATTTTCTAACACAGGAAGGAAATCCTAATTCTTTCACAAATTATGTGCTAAAGAAAGTGCCTGCATTGCCCTAAGGCAAGGAAAGTAATCAAGCACTATACTATAAGGAATATGGATGATTATCATAGGCTGTATTGCACACCATGTGAAGTACTAATAAATAACTTACTTCTAGAAATGTCATACTAGTGACCCAGCATTACAAAATATAAAATTAGAATTTTTCAGTTCATTACATTTGAAATTGACAATTTAACAACTGAAACCACTCTAATAACTTCATAAACTACAAAATGAGAGTTAAATCTTTAAAAAAATCTCTATTTGTGGAGTCGATCTATTTACAAAAATTGCTAATTGTGTTTTTCCTTATGGTACTTAATGAATACTGGTCACATTTCTATCTTAAAGATACTAAGAAAATAAAAAAATTGTATTTCATGTTAAAATTTCCCATTACATCATCATCTTCAAGGCAGGTAATCCATATATTTGCAGAAGCGTAAATTGAAGTTACTGTTCAATCCTAGCAGCCTACAGCATACATCCATATTATGTATTCTTCTCATTAGTGCCTAGGTGATTCACGTGTTTAACATATAGAGCTCCTGTAGTGTAAAAATACATTTCTTTTGTGATCTCTGTCATTCCTAAATAATTTAGATCCACTCATCATGTACACATTCCTACATATTTAGCTAGGATTCTATTATGCTAATAGTATCGTAACCATTAGAGTTAATAAAAGCTTCTAATTCAAATTATTATAACACTTTAAAGCTTCTATCATTTAGGCATTAGCAACTTGTTTTGTTATTACCTAATTAAAAAGGGAACACACTAAATGTAGTTTATGCATCAATGTTTTGTTGCAAAAATGTATTCAGTATTGTTAATATAAGATGCACAGAAACACTGCAGGAATAAGGACTATTGGACAGAAAAACTAAACAATAAAATACAAAACCATGACCAAAATACAGACCAAAGAATTAAGAATTTCCAGTAAATAACACAACATGGCATCAAAATTAAACTACAAAGTTAGTATTGGATATGACCTCCCTGAGCATTAATACAGTAATGACTTTCATGTTCATGTGTATACCTGATCAGCCTCTTGATCACTGTGAGATGATCTGACACACTTGCTGTGCAGGAGCAGTTATGTTAGTATTGGACTTGGGCCACAAGAGAAAACTGCAATGGCAAGACATCAACATTGTTATTTTGCCACTGTAATCCAAACATTGTGTGGTTCATCATTGTCCTGTTGGAAACCTGACACTGCAGGGATAGGATAAAGAAACTATTGGGCCAAGAATGTCAATGTAGTGCTAAAGAGTAAGGTAGCAATCAACTTGTGCCAAAGGTGTCTTCTGTTCGTGGAAATTACTCCTTATACTATATAATGCTCACTGCCCTACAGTACAGTACCAATTGGCTTTAACAATACAACACACAGCATAACACTCATAATGATGCCTCCACACACACCATCTTCCGTCAGATCTATCTGTGGACATTTGAGTTATTTATTCCTGAAATTCCCTGTGCTGTAGACACTGTGATCTGGAAATCATAATATATGCAGTCTCTCAAAGAACCGGGTTTATGGTTTGGACTAGTCTGTTGTTTTTTGAATAACATCTCATTTTCCTAACAACATCTCTCACCTACTATTAAATTCAATTACTACTAAAACAGAGGGGGTATGGTAATGTCTTTTGCCTTTCTTGCATTATTCAGAGCGCAATTCAGGTGTGTCAAAATGATTTGTTAGGATGCACCAGATCTGACTTAAGAGTACTTAAAGTGGACCATAGGTAATTTCTATCAAATCCAAGTGTCTCCCTGGACCAGAGCTTTTCCTGGATTCTGAGACATTAATAAGACAAGAGAACCCATTATTCTCCTCTCCCTACATGTTTAGTACCACATATTAGTGGTTCACACAATTTCAGAATAAATAGAATAAACTTATCTCTATAAAGCTTCTTAGTGAATGCAAAGCAGACCATTCAACTGTGAAGACCAAGAAGCTTTCACAACAGCTCAGGGATAAAGTTGTATTATAATTATACTACTACTACTACTACTACTACTACTAATTACTTATACTTATTTCTGGACACTCCACTCAAAGCGCTTTACAGGTAATGGGGACCCCTCCCCTCCACCACCACCAATGTGCAGCCCCACCTGGATGATGCGACGGCAGCGATAACGCTCACCACACATCAGTGGGGAGGAGAGCAGAGTAATGAAGCCAATTCATAGAGGGGGATTATTAGGATTGGTAAGGGCCAATGGGAAATTTTGGCCAGGATGCTGCGGTTACACCCCTACTCTTTTCAAGAAACGCCCTGGGATTTTTAATGACCACAGAGAGTCAGGACCTTGGTTTTACATCTCATCCGAAGGACGGCGCCTGTTTACAGTATAGTGTCCCCAGCACTACACTGGGGCATTAGGACCCACATGGACCGCAGGGGGAGTGCCCCCTGCTGGCCCCACTAACACCTCTTCCAGCAGCAACCTTAGTTTTTCCCCAGGAGGTCTCCTATTCAGGTACTGACCAGGCTCACACCTGCTTAGCTTCAGTGGGTTACCAGTTGTGAGTTGCAGGGTGATATGGCTGCTGGCTGTATTGAGACACAGACAGGACAAGAACATAAAAAACATTTCCAAAACTTTTATATAAAATTTAATATGTCTTAGAGTATGAAGAAGTCGATTATCAAGTTTAGGCAATAGACCCACACTTTGCCTAGATCATGCTGTTCCTTCAAACTGAGCACCTGGAATTTGTTAGGGATGCCACATGAGGCTAACAGTTATTTTGAAAGAGTAACAGAGTTCAGTGGCTGAGATGGAAGAAAATGTCCATGAGTCAACAATATCCAGGTCACAAAGGGGGCTTACATGAAACTGAAATAACATATCAAATACACATGGGCTTAACAACAAGGCAACTAAATGATGTACTAAGCCAGTGTACAATGTTGATAGAGATTTGATAGAGATCTACCCAAGAAGACTTATAGTTTAGCACACAGGTACTGTTTGTGACAAAGGTATGTATGCAACTAAAAAAACTTGGCTGTAAAAAACCTTTACAATTACTGAGCTAAATTTTATTTTCAGTCATCTATGCTCTTCTGGTGCTGTCAATTTTTTACACTGACAGTCCTGGAGGGGACTGCACCTGCGTAAGATGTTCTTTTTCTTTTTAACTGTCCCATCACATATTTTCACCGGGGCAGGCACACCTTTTTCACGCACTAAGTTTCTGTTTTGTTTTTGCCTTACAAACCAGTCTGGTAGAGCAGGGCGCTACCCATTAAATCGATCCCATTAAATAGGGTAAGTACAGTCTGATGGACCAGATCTGATTTAAGGGTACTTCAAGTGGAACACAGATCATTTCTGTATCAGATCCAAGTGGCTCCCTCCCTGAACCAGAGCCTCTCCTGGTTTCTGTGATATTAATAGGACAAGAGAACCCGCTATTCCCCTCTCCCTACACAGTAGCACACCACTGTGCTAGCGGTTGATCTTTCTCTCACGCTGGACCCCGTTAAATAGGGTAAGCCTAGCCTGGAGATTACGAGGCACAGCGGTACACTTTCGTTTTGTTGAGCTCCTGGTGCTCCCTTCCCCTCACCCGGGGCGTTTTTACCGCTGCTCGCCACAGCTCCTCCCACTCTGCATTGTGCCAGAAGATAGAGGACTGCAATTGTAATTCTAAGGGGTTACTATCTTAAAGAAGATCTGATTTTTAGACAAAGCCGGAACAGCTCCTTCACCTCCTAAAAAGCATTTTTCATATTTAAATTGGATAGTATATCAAATAGTGTGCAGAATTCTTCATCTCATTACTAAAAACATTGTGATACCAGTTCAACAGAACAGTCCTATTTATATTTTTACTGATTACATTTTTGTATCCTAAATCCATTCTATTTCAACCAGAATAGTTAGTATAAACTTTAGGGCGTACAGTGCCTTGCGAAAGTATTCGGCCCCCTTGAACTTTTCAACCTTTTGCCACATTTCAGGCTTCAAACATAAAGATATAAATTTTTTATTTTATGTGAAGAATCACCAACAAGTGGGACACAATTGTGAAGTGGAACGAAATCTATTGGATTTTTGAAACTTTTTTAACGAATAAAAAAATGAAAAGTGGGGCGTGCAAAATTATTCGGCCCCTTTACTTTCAGTGCAGCAAACTCACTCCAGAAGTTCAGCGAGGATCTCTGAATGATCCAATGTTGTCCTAAATGACTGATGGTGATAAATAGAATCCACCTGTGTGTAATCAAGTCTCTGTATAAATGCACCTGCTCTGTGATAGTCTCAAGGTTCTGTTGAAAGCGCAGAGAGCATCATGAAGACCAAGGAACATACCAGGCAGGTCCGTAATACTGTTGTGGAGAAGTTTAAAGCCGGATTTGGATACAAAAAGATTTCCCAAGCTTCAAACATCCCAAGGAGCACTGTGCAAGCGATCATCTTGAAATGGAAGGAGTATCAGACCACTGCAAATCTACCAAGACCTGGCCGTCCCTCTAAACTTTCAGCTCAGACAAGGAGAAGACTGATCAGAGATGCAGCCAAGAGGCCCATGATCACTCTGGATGAACTGCAGAGAACTACAGCTGAGGTGGGAGAGTCTGTCCATAGGACAACAATCAGTCTTACACTGCACAAATCTGGCCTTTATGGAAGAGTGGCAAGAAGAAAGCCATTTCTCAAAGATATCCATAAAAAGTCTCGTCTAAAGTTTGCCACAAGCCACCTGGGAGACACCCCAAACATGTGGAAGAAGGTGCTCTGGTCAGATGAAACCAAAATGGAACTTTTTGGCCACAATGCAAAACGATATGTTTGGCGTAAAAGCAACACAGCTCATCACCCTCAACACACCATCCGCACTGTCAAACATGGTGGTGGCAGCATCATGGTTTGGGCCTGCTTTTCTTCAGCAGGGACAGGGAAGATGGTTAAAATTGAGGGGAAGATGGATGCAGCCAAATACAGGACCATTCTGGATGAAAACCTGTTGGAGTCTGCAAAAGACCTGAAACTGGGACGGAGATTTATCTTCCAACAAGACAATGATCCCAAACATACAGCAAAATCTACAAAGGAATGGTTCACAAATAAACGTATCCAGGTGTTTGAATGGCCAAGTCAAAGTCCAGACCTGAATCCAATCGAGAATGTGTGGCAAGAGCTGAAAACTGCTGTTCACAAACGCTCTCCATCCAACCTCACTGAGCTCGAGCTGTTTTGCAAGGAAGAATGGGCAAGAATTTCAGTCTCTCGATGTGCAAAACTGATAGAGACATACCCCAAGCGACTTGCAGCTGTAATCGCAGCAAAAGGTGGCTCTACAAAGTATTAACGCAAGGGGGCCGAATAATTTTACACGCCCCACTTTTCATTTTTTTATTAGTTAAAAAAGTTTCAAAAATCCAATAGATTTCGTTCCACTTCACAATTGTGTCCCACTTGTTGGTGATTCTTCACATAAAATAAAAAATTTATATCTTTATGTTTGAAGCCTGAAATGTGGCAAAAGGTTGAAAAGTTCAAGGGGGCCGAATACTTTCGCAAGGCACTGTAAGTACAAGTGAAGAACAAATATCAAGACCTAAGGTGAAGAACAAACATGTTTACTGCACACTTTGATTTAATGATTACATTTATTTAAACAAGGATTACTTTTGTTCTTGAACACATTTCTATTATATAGCTCACAAACAGTAGTGAAGAAATAGTGCACACAATCTGTGCTCTGAAACCAAGATTTTAGCCCCTCAGTTCATTCTCTGGTTTGTCAAAAAGACACAGCTGGCTATCATTGTATGAGGAAAAACACAGTATTCCTGTAATTGTAATCTTTAGCTTGATGCTGGTAACCAGTTCTCTTTAATTTCATACTTCTGCCAGTAACAAGAGTCTCTAAAGTCTTTCCATTACTGGGCACTGCACATGACCTCAGTCAACAAAACATACTCATCTAAAATTTGTGCCCTATTTCAAAAACAGAGAGGAGAGACAATGCGATGGTCAGGGCATTAGTATTTCTCAAGTGGTAGCCATGTTTATGTAAAGAATGTGTAAAATGATAGACATCAAATACCAGAACACCAGAACCAAATTCCAGTAAAAATCAATTCACTTTTTGCACATCAAAATCTCTGCATTAGTTTCACTTTTAATGTTAAAAAAAATAAATAATAATAATATATTTTTTCCATGAAGTACACTGTAAATAGGGTAGACTACAATCACATTTCTAACCTCCCATATTCTCATGTCTGACAATAACAATCCAAAGATAATCTTCAACAAAGAATATGTATTTCATATACAGTAGTATGTACATCAAGATAATTAAAAACAAGACAATATACAGTAGACCCACTCTTTAAAAAAACAGTACCAGAGAGAAACTTCCAGAGGGAAGGAGGTACATGTATAAGTTAATAACTTAATCAAGTTCAAGATAGAGATTATATATTATTACAATGTGTAGACAGTTGTTCTTTGTAATTATTTTTCGATTTTTAGCATGTTGAGGGTATTTAGCCACCTCACCTATCACAGAGTTTAGTTTCCTTATGCACTTATTTTCCCAGCAACCTCTTCACAGTGTCTATATAGCAACCAGCATTTTTAACAAGAAGCAGAGAATTAAAAAAACCGCACAATAAAACCTGAGGTACTTTGCTGTGATACTTTTAAATCTGTTTTGAGGTGCATTTTAATATATAATTATAAAAGCATAAACAGTTCTATACTATTATCCTCTATATTATAATAACATGACACTAGATTCATTGTCCTTACTCCCCACAGATGGAAGAAAATAATAATTATGCAAGATTTGCCAGATTCCTGCAAGTGACATCCAAATGCCACTGTGAACATTAAACTCAACATCGACTAAAGGACCAGAGCAGGTAATATAAAATGAAGCCAAGACTGACACCTGTTTCTATCAGTTTCTAGATAGAATAGGCAACACCTACATTGTATGTTGCAAAAGTCAAAAGAAATGAGTTTCTTACTAATACTAATCTATCCACCAAACAAGAAGGATGTGCTAGACTCTATAATAATATTTCTTATGTTCCTTCTGAGTTCAGTCCTTGAACAAACACAGCATTATAAATTAGATATTGCATCCTGAAAAAGAGATTGCTATTTTAGTAACCCATCATAATGTATGATTAATTTCAAAACAGCATGAAGCTTAATTCTTTTTTTATATCTAATTAGTATGTAAATTCTAATCATTTCAGTGTGTATATATTGTGGGGGGATTCATGACATATGAATGCTGCTTTCTTAGCTTTATGAACAGTAATACCACCTTTGATCTCTTCAATTTTTTATTTAATTAATATGAAATCTTAGGCTTCCTTCTAGATTAAAACATGAATAAAGAACTATAAAAATGACCATAAAAAGTACATTACATACAAATTTAAAGAACGAATCATGCAATTTACCTTTTAAATTACACTTCTAAAAAATTTAAATTACAATTAACCATAAACAAGAGCTTAGGTTGTATTATTCTTCCCAAATAATTTAAAGGTGGTACATGTTTAATGCAGTTTGTTGCTGTGTATCCAACAGGGGGATTGCAGCCCGCATAAATTGCTCATTACTGCTCTTTATCCTTGACCTCTCCTATTCTCTGTCAAAATCAATTAAAGCCAACTGCTTAACTGGACAAATAAAAAGAAATATTCTGGGATATCTTCCTGGTACGCATTTAGAATACTTCAGACATAACCAAAAAAAATTTAGCAAAAAGCTTACACACACAGTTTTTTCTGTTCAGTTCTTAATTCAATTCCAATGTCTTATATTTGATTTTTTTAAATTCTGTTAATTTTCAACATTTCAAAGCAGTGTTTTCTATTTCTTTCCCTATTCAAACAATGCATGCTTTGTAACGTGAATGATAACCCTATCATGAAGAGGGAGTCAAAGGAAAAGGGTGAGATTTCCTATTCATTTGGTCATTTTGTATATTAAAAACACAGAGAGAAATTACTTAGATAAGTCTGACAATCACAAGCTGTGTTAATACATCTTTTCTAGACGATCTTTAGCATAATGTACTTGCATGTATAACTCAGGAAGATAACACAACTCTTCAAAAGTTTAATTTAAAAAAGGCAAAGGGCACTAGTGGGCAGCAAGCATACAAAACCTTTTGAACAAAATAATGCTTAAACTGGAAAGAAACTGCAATGAATAAAGTTCTTGGTGCTATTTGACATGCCAGCATGAGCACATTGAATCTGAAACAAGTTCAGTTCTGGCAGCAGTAATGTGTGGGCAGAAGAAAAGAAGTTCTGGGAATTCAAGCTTGGTATTAAAAAAAGGTTGAGGCTGCGTTCTCTCTGTCCTTACTGTACGCATCTAACTGAAAAGAACTCAAGTCAGTGAACAGCTTCTGAACACAGAGCAGAGCTGCAGTGAATTAGCTTATAATCCACTAAGAGCCAGAATATCACTGTTAATGTTGTTTTAGTAAAAAAGACAATTTAATGGATTGAAATTTAGCATCAACAAACTTCTACACATGACTCAAACATTCATTTTACTACTAAGCATCACTTTTGATGCCTGAATATATAAAATACACAAATTAAAGCATTCATTCTTTATTTATAAAGTTCAATAGCACAATAGCTGGGTTTGCATGGGTTACTTAATATTTATGATAAATATGTTATATTTAAAAAAATAAGTATTTTTTGTTTCTCAAACCTTATTTAAGAAAATGTTTGGTAAATGTATGGATCTAGATACAAATTCTTAAATGTTTAAGTTAAGTATTAACAAGCAATACAATGTAATTTATAAAGTGAAAACTGAACTGATGAAAAGCAGTCAGGATTGATTAATGATTCCCTTGATGAAAGGTGAACTTCAAAAAGCAATCTGGCGAATTCCCTGCTCTGCAGGTTACCATCTTACATTCTCTTTCAATTCAGCTAGTCTCCTTCCTAACCCTGCTAACTACACAGATTTTAAATTAGAGCATTATCATATTATTGGCTCCTTTTGCAGTCATTCTTTTGACCCTAACAATGATCAGATTTATTTTCATCTCCAATATTGAGAAATATAAACAAAAAAATTCAAATGGTACAGAGAACAAAAAATAAAGGTTTTTTCTACATGTAATAATGATTCTTATTTCAGGAAAATGTCTTAAGTATCACTGTTGTACCAAAGAGTTTTTATACCTGACCTTAACGATCCCTTTGTGGAAATGTCCAAATGAATTATATTGATTTCACAGCTGGACTGATGAACATACATCAGTTCATGAATCACAAGCTGGATTTACCCAAGTGTTTCTCATTGCGTTCAGCTCATTTATCCTCCTATCAATGACATAGAGTACATCCTGGTAACACCTATACTTCTAAGTCAGGCTACATCTTCTGCTCATCGAAAGTCTTCACTAAGTTTTTAATTAAACTGCAATTTTAAATTATCTTCACAGTCATGACCTTGCTCTACATTCAAGGGTTAGAACAAAACAAATCCTTAAAACATTTCACTTTGCAAGACATCTAACCTAAACCAAATACTAAAGACTGAGCTGTATTTCCAAAGTGATGACTGCTACAGAGAATAAGAATTTTGAAACAATCATTATTCATATTCAAAGAGCTATAACCTGAGACCAAAAAGGCCTTCCTGTTGAAAAGCTACAATGTACATGCTTGATGCAAGCATTCCAGGGTTTTTTCAATATGTAAAAAGAAGTAAAGAAGCAGCAGAACTGTATTAAAATTGTTATTTTCCTTGATATGACGCTCAATTGAAAAAACTACAAATTGCATGTCTGTTTTTGCAATGTAATGTAGTTTATGGCCAATTTGTTGATAATGATTGCAATAAATCATTCATAAGAACACATTACTAAGATCCTTTAAACAATATGCTGAGTACTTAACAAAAGACAGGCAAATTTAGAATAACCACCCATAGAAGCAGTAGAAGAAGTCTGGTTACCTGGTAGAAAAGATGGAGACAAATAAAATGAGCTCCAGATCACAAATGAAAGAACTGTAAAAGAAGTTTACACTCTTCTAGGACAGAAGAAAATGAAACCATACACCTGATGTAAAACTGGAAGTAACATCCTATAGTATGACTGGGATTTGTTGAATGATTTAAATTCTAATTTAGGTCTTGAAAAATCAGATCATTGATGGGAAAATTGAACCAATCTAACACCTTCTCCTAGCTCTCCAACTGCTGGTGTTTAAAGAAACCTAAAAACATACAAACACACCAATCCACCAGTACCAAGACTGCCCACTCCTGTTTTAAGTATAATCAATAGTTTGGATAACTGGTATCGATTAGCAAAACCATTTTAGAAGTAGACTGTGCTACATTCAAAAAGGTGCCCAATAATCTAAAATGGCTAAAATCCTAAAAGCTCTAGTCATATACAGTAACGGATTTTACCTGATGGAGGTCATTTCCCAGTACAAACTCCTGAAAATAGCCAGGTGCTGCAGAAGATGCTCTGATCGCCTGCCAGAGCTTGTGCTGACAACCTCCAAGATAGTGAGATTTCACCCCAGGGAGCAAGTTGTAGTTCCTGAAAACATAGGCCTTCAAAGGAGTGCCTCTGTTTACTATTGTGCTCACTGCCGCCACCTTATGGAAGAAACAGAAATTAAGTACGATCAGGGGTGGGGGAAGATCCTTGTACAAAGCCATCCAAAAGTATTATGACAGCAAATTTAAACTTGTATTTGTGCTTTACAGTGATGTTATTTGTATTCATTACAATATGCACAGCAGAACACATTTTATTTGGGGATATTTCCATGCACAACTTTGATCATATTTGAACAACAACAAAGTGTGTTGAACCCAGTGATTTCAAGTGACTGTGTGTACTGCAACACATTAACTTTAAGTACATTTCAGAGTGTAAAAGTTTGTATTTGGATGCATATCCCTTTAAGGCAATACATGCATGAAGTCTGCAACCCACTTAGCTAACCAACCTTCTTGGGCAGTTGTTTCAGATGCTTTGCCAAGCCGTTGTGCCAGCCACTTTGAGTCCTTGTCTAATCTTGGGGTACTCAGTGTACCTCAGCATGTACTGTAAAATGCATCCTCAACTGTATTTCAGTCTGGAGAATGTCTTGTTTGATCTAGGACATCTTGCTATTTTCTCCTGATGAACTCCTTAGTCACAATGGCTATACTGTACAAGTTCGGTTGCTGCCATGCTGCATGCTCCAATAAGTACAGAAGCATTTTTTTTCTACACAAGCAGAAACAATGTTTCTCTAAACCTCAAAATTCATTCTGCTGCTTATCAGTAGTCACAGCATCAATTTAGACAAAAAGAGAGCATCCCAGAGGCAGCAATGTATCTCTAAGAGATGATATTATCTTTACTATTCTTCATAGATAAGGTGTTCTTTGGAGCATCTGCAGTTGTTTTCTTTTTCTGACACTTTAACCTTTCTTTCATTTTGGTAAACATTTACTTTTGTCTGCTCATCTTTGTATGCCTGGCAAATTGTGAAGCATGGTTGTGTGCTGGCAAAATTCCACTCTGAGTTTGTGCAATCTGACCTAGAAAAAGTTCTTCCGCAATTCAATCAAAGTTATTTCTCAATTCTCCACTAGAGCTGTTGCATAGTGAGGCTGCTGATGCATAAAGTCTGCCACATGTCATCCAGCTGGATACTGCCTTCAGTGATGAATGAAGTGGGGCAACGTATATGTGAAGTGCTTTTAGAATGATACTGTATATATCATTATGATAAAACATTTTTACAATTAATGTTCATAATCTAAAAAAACAAACTTTAATATTTACAATTTTATTAGCAGTCATGTTACATACTGTAATTGATCAAATGTGGAGAAACATTTGTAAAATCCTTTGCACGTATCAGTAGGACAAGCACAAATCAATAAAACACTCCAAGGGTTGTACCGAAAAATGTCTATACAACAGCAGGTGAGAATTGTTTTGTCAGATATTATCTACCTTGTTATTCTTGTTCTCACAGGGAAAGTCCACTCTCAAACAAAAAACAAATTACACCAAATTGCAGGTCATAAGGTATGAGGCTTTTGTATTATAACTATGTGTTGCAAAACATCTCTAAAACCCTCCAAATCTCACAAAACAGTCTTCTCAGTCAGAATAGACAGTGATGCACTCATACTAATATGTTTTTTAAACTCCTCACAACTGAAATTGCAGTATCAATGGACACGAAAATGTTTTCGGGAAAATAATAATAAATTATTTATTTATGAATAAATACTTGACCTGTTAACAACACAAAAACACATAGTGTCATTCAATCACCTAGGCATGAATGTTGTATCATCATACATTTTATCTTGAGTCTTATATCTTTCTTGATTATTAAATGCCAATTAACTACCCAATGGGTAGATATACATAAATGCATTATGGTCATTAATTTAGTCAACAAAATGTACAGTATGATTACATTTGGGAGCAGAGAAACAGATCAAAATAAGATCTTGCAACACATTAGTACACAAATGGCATTAACAACAATCTTCCATTTTTTATTGTAGGGCATAACAAAGTTATGTAGACGATTTTAAAGCTGATTAAAATTTAGAAAACATTACCTATTAATCACGTGTGATCCTGGTCAGTACCTGAATGGGAAAACTTTTTTTTTCCTGGGGAAAACTAGGGTTGCTGCTGGAAGAGGTGTTAGTGGGGCCTGCAGGGGGGGCTCACCGTGCGGTCCATGTGGGTCCTAATGCCCCAATATAGGGACAGGGACACTATACTGTAAACAGGCGCCATCCTTTGGAAGAGATGTAAAACCGAGGTCCTGACTCTCTGTGGTCATTAAAAATCCCAGGGTGTTTCTCGAAGAGTAGGGGTGTAACCCCAGCATCCTGGCCAAATTTCCCATTGGCCCTTACGAATCATGGCCTCCTAATAACCCCCATCTATGAATTGGCTTCATTACTCTGCTCTCCTTCCCATTGATAGCTGGTGTGTGGTGAGCATACTTGCGCACTATGGCAGCCATCACATCACCCAGGTGGGGCTGCACATTGGAGGTGGTGGAGGGGAGTCCCCATTACCTGTAAAGTGCTTTGAGTGGAGAGTTCAGAAAAGTGCTATATAAGTGTAAGCAATTATTATTATTATGATATCTTTTTGAGCATTTTGTGGGTTACTGTGAGTCACTGGATGTGTGAAGGATTGATAGTACCGGCAGGGAGGTGAGTGGGGTGGACAGTGATGATGGACAGCTGGGTGACTACTCTGTATCTTGACAAGACAGAGGGATAATATTGTGCTGCTGAGATAGACGGTGCAAAGGTCTGAGGTCTGGAGGTTGATATTGGCAGCTCCCCTTGTTGTACCAGCAAGCCTGGAGGTCAGATTGTTGCTTGTTTTGACTTTGGCTGCTGTTGTCTTTAAATATTACCAGAACATAATTGTCCTGTCTAGAGTCACGTCAAGGTATGCTGGAGTAGGTTGGTGATATTTCTGATGTTCATATGAATGTTGAGCATTTTTGTAGCTTTTGTATTGTGCAGGTAGAATAGATGGGATACTGTTTTTGGAGGGCTTGGTTTGAGTCACCATGTGTTGCAGTACTGTTTAAGATTTGATATTCACTCACCTAGGCCCTGGTCCAATGTGTCAAAATTGAGATTGTTGCCAGACAGATGTCCAAAGTATAAACTTTTGAGATGCAGTTTTATGGAGGTAATTTATGTACAGTTTAAAGAGAGTGGGAACATTACTGATCCTATTGGGAGTTGTTTCATTTGTTTCTATGTATTTGCTTCTGGTCCAATGTGAATTCTGAATTGTCTGTTGCTTAGAAGTGTTTGGATTAGTCTTGTTGCTGGGGGGTTAGGGCCTGTGACAGCTTCAAAAGAAGCCCCGAGTGCCAGACTGTGTCATAGGCTGCCATGAGATTGAGGAACACAGCCCGTGTTCAGGTTTTTCTGAAAGGTGGTGATGGCCAGTAGCTGTTCTGTTGTGCTTTGCTCCTTGCAGAAACAAGCTTGGTCCACATTGGTGTAATGTGTTGGAGAATGAGCGCCTAAGGATTTTGTAGAAGACTGATAGGTGGGAAAATGGGTGGTAACTGGATGGAAATTTTGGGTATTTTCCAGGTTAAGTTATAGCGATGACCTTTGCTCTCCACCTTTTCTTTGGGATGGTGTTGTGAGTTCATAATCAGTGAGTAGAACAGAGTCATCCAGGCAAGGGCACATGGACCAAGTTGTTTTATAATCTTTGGCTTGATGGTGTCATATCCTGTTGCCTTCAGGTCCTGCAGAATCTTCTGTAGTTCTGTGACCCAAAAGATTCACCCCTGACTATTATTCTGGTGTTTCTTTCCAGGGGTGACTTGGCAAAAGCAAGCAGATGGCTAAAGATCTGATTGGGAATGACAGAAGGGTGGTTTTGAATGCATGGGTTTTTAGCAGCTCCGAGTGGGCATATGAGGGTCCAGTACTTCCTGGAGGGGAGCACTAGATCAGTGTTTGTGTTGTTCCCCACCTCAGTATCCAGGTATGTTCAGGGAAGTTAATAATCCACTAAGCAAACTAAATCCTGGAGCAAGTTCGAAAGCCAAGACAATAAACAAAAAGAACATCACTGTTGGACCAGATCTCCAAATATTGCAACTAAATGTTGAGGGCTTGTCAGCATCCAAGCACAGCCTCAATAAAGTCAAAGCTGCCCAACACACCAACGGTATCATCTGTCTGCAGGAAACCCACACTGTAACAGAAGAGGTAGGCCAATACTCCATTAAAGGCTATGACCTCTTATGCTATCACCCACATGCAAAACATGGCCATCAATATAGAACAGACATTTTTCAAGCACACTATTTGGGAAAAACCATATATTCTGACATCATGATGACTGGTAGTTTCCACATAGTCAACATTTATAAACCTCTCAGTATTAGCTGGGAGCGGCAAGTGCTGCATTCCTTTTACCACCCAGCCATCTATATGGGAAACTTTACAGTCATCATCCAGACTGGGGAAAACTTAGCATCAGACAGTGATAGTGAGGTACTTGTGGACTAGGCATCAAGAAATGACCTAGAACTTATTCATGATCCAAAACAACATGGGACATTCCATTCAACCAGATGGAACGGGACTACTCTCCCGTCCTTTGTTAGATGAGCTCTAAATGGAACACCCTTCCTTACACAGAGCCTTATCCTACATAATTTAAAGGCACTTCCCCGTAATTTCCACTTGTAGCCTTTTGGTAGTAGCCAAGTACTGTATATTTGATTACATAGACTAATCACAATGAGAACAACATTCTTAATAAAACCATAATGTAAAATAAAAGTATTGATTTTTCTTATATTAATGCAAGCTACAATACTTCAAAAAAGCATAACCTAAATACTCTTTCTTAATAAGGGGCATAACAGTGGTACAGTATATTTACAGTTACTTACTACATAATTTTTAGCAAAGTACAGCAGGCTCTGTACTTTAATTCACAGTAATTAGCTTGTTAGCTATGCTATACTGTTGTTTGTGTCTAAGAGTCTCCCTAAATTTAGTTTTATGCAGGCAACCTTCTCACCTCATTCCTGAAATTATAGTAGGTTTAATACCTAAACTTATACATTTCTATTTCAAAATGAAATTTAAGTATGTTTGCATTTCTGAAGTATTTCATGATAGTTCTAATGAGCAATTTTAAGTCCTAGCAATGACATCTTGCTATAAACAAGTGTTAGTGCAAAAGACCATCTGAGCAATCTATTCCTCTAAGAAAGCTTATCTCTCTGCTCTTCACAAGCCAAAACATTTTATTTGTATCAGCACACACTTCGAGTGCTGCAGACGGGGAAATAAGACAAATGTTACAAATGATTAGGGCAAAAATACACACTGAAGTATTGACAAAATGTGTTGAGAAAATGGTGTTAAAACAATGCCATTAACATCCAAAACACCGACTTACAAAGAGACAATTATTCTGGGAATAAAGTATAAAAACAATACATATATGCCATTATTAAGTGATAAAATTGCATTCTCTTCATCACTGTTTTATTATTTTCTTGGCATATCATACAAACAGCCTTTTGTCAAATATGCAAGTCATAGGGGTTCACCAGTCACATCACCAGGTAAAAACAGTCTGGACTATTTTTAGAGAATTATGGGGACAGAAATGGCAAACAATGCCAAGCAACTAAAAATAAATGTAGTAATGATGTCAGTAAACACAATAAAAGAAAAATTTCTCTCTATGTTATTGTATTGTCAGGTAAATAAGTAATGCATTTCCTACAGCAGTTGTTAATAAGTTTTGCCAAATGATAAATACCTGAATTCACATACATTGTAGCATATTGCAAAACACCAAGGATCTTTTTTTCTTGTAGTCTTTAAAATATTTTAATAAAGATAAACAATTTATATTACGAAAGCCAATTTTCTGAATGTAACAGAACGCTTATTTAAAAAGTAAAGAGCCTTCTTGGAGAACTACTGTATGTAGTAGCAGCTATAGTGTCACTTTTGATAGTTTAGTAACATTTCATTGGTTATATATGTAATACGACCTAACAATTATTATATAATTAACACCACCTAAAACCTTTCTAACAATTCTAACTGTAAAATGTAATAAATATCTTTACAGACCAGAGTGGTTTAATGCTGAAACCAGTCCAGAAAATTTAGTATTGTTGTCATGCTTAAAACCAGCCAGTTATTGATGAAGTGGCATTCACATTATAATGTTTATACCCACAGACATTACAATATAATGTTTAACAGGTTTACAATAACTTGGACTTAATGAGTTTTAATTCACAGTCAAATAACTTATCTCTTTTCCTTTCAGAACAAAATCTGTAAGGAGTTCCTGGGGTTCAATTGTAAAGGGTTCACAATTCTAATTTCAAAATATCCCCAAGCCAACACTCAATTTGCATGCCATGTAATTTAATTAGATAAAATTTATACACAGTAGACTTGCAACTTACGCTCTCACAAATAAGGTGCTTGCAACTTTACACTGTCAGCTCCATAAAGAATCTTGAAAAAATGCTGAAAAATTTGTCAAGCATGCCTAGGAGAGCTAGTTAGTGAGCCTAAACAGTTGCCATATTTACTTTTATTTACTGTTTTTATACTTACATTTAATATGTTGTAAGAGATCAGTTGGGTTTTTATAATGGTTATAGGGTAAATTTGACTATACGTGAATTTGGCTTTACGTATTACTCAAACTCCCTAACCACCACGTAAACTGTGAGTCGTCTGTACATTGGAATTTGTAAAAAATATATAAAAAAACTCACCTTTGGACATTTAGAATTCCTTGATGTTTCTATCATTAGATCAGATCCCATTTTTTCTCTGTTGCAATTAAAAAAAGAGTTATGTTATTTAACTATTAGTGTTGAAAAAGAAGTACAGCAGTGGAAAAAAAACATGTTTATCCATGTGGAAAAATTAAAGAGGTAATACACAATAAAAACACAGGGTCACCATAGAGGAAAAGCTAAATTAAAAAGAATTTGATATTGGTGACATTCTGCACCATATCTGGAAGTCTTTAAAACTAAATCCTAAACAAGCTGATGTTATTTTGCTAAATTATGGACTACCCACATAAAACACAATTTGGTTTTATTACCATCCATTCATAAGATATAAAGAGTTTGTTCAATAATAAAAAATGAAAGGATTGTCAAAAAGCTCCAAGATGTAGAACATTTAAAGTAAAAATATATTTTTTTATTATCTTCACAATGTCTTTATTTGGATTTGTTTTGTAAACTATTACGAAATACCTGCAAGTACTTTACAAAACAAATTCCTAGGATTCTTGTAAGTCATTAAATTATACATGACAAGGAACAAACAATAACAATGAACTACTGGCAAAGGAAGCTTAACGTAGATTTAGAGGATTTTAATATTTACAAATGTACATATTTATTGTGTGTAACACAGACTTCCATGTCATGGTTATTTTTTTAAATACACAAATTCTGAAAAAATATATATTATTATAATATATATTAATATAAAAATAAAACAAAATATGCAAGTAAAAACTTACTTAAGTATTGCTTCCCACATTTCACTGTCATAAAAGGCATGGCTCCATCCCATCTTTACTGTTCCCAGTATGACATTCTGCTTGAAAACATCAGAACCCAGCCTCCTGTAAAGCTCCTCACACTCATCCAGGGGGATCTGGAAAACTCCCAGCATGAAGGCTAAAATGGCCCCTAGTAGGTAATAAGAAGATCAGAGTGATTACTGTTATTTATCACAGATATTTCTTTTTTCGTCTTGCTAAGTGGTACCTGTTCCTCTCAAGAGCACAAGCTGTTCATAAAATGGTTCTGGATTTTGAATGTTTTTATTGTTACCAAACTGTCTTATGACCCATCTGCAAAAGGGAAAATAATAGAAAAAATTATTTTCTACAATCAGGGACAGTATAAATTGTGGTTATTATTGTTTTCTGTGCAGAGTTCGAAAGGTCAGAGCTATGAAAAGGAAGCTACAGTATGGGCTACTTAACACAGACAACTCAGAGAATTGAATTCTGAGACTTTAGTCTTTGCAGACATTTTGACTATTCACTAATTCAGATTCTGATCCTGGTAAAGTTAATTGATGTGAAAACAACTCTACTTCGTAACAGACATGCCCTAGTCATACAAGACTAAATGACCAAAGGATAAAAGACTTCTTGACAGATCACCAGATCCTGATATAGAGTGAGAAAGACAGAAGGATCGTTTTGATGTGCCTTAAATTTCTTGGGAACATGCTTGTGACATCACATAATGTCATCTGGACTCCTGAACCAAGGAGAAGAGATTCAATAGAATGAAATCAGGCATGTGGCAACTATGTTTGAATGAACATTGTCTTAACGTGTAATAAAGCTCCAGATGTTCTCTCAATGTTTCCACTGTGATTTTTACCTAAGTGGATTAGGCCTTTCCTGTCCAATGGCTTCCTTTAGCTTAGAACAAAGCTGGTGAGGAAAAACTGAACCAGTATGAATATAAAATTGCAGAGGAATATAGACAATATGGAGTAAAAAAAGAACAAGATAAAACATGCTTAGCAAAGCATAACAAAATCTGCCATGTTTATATTATTAGGGCCAGTTTCTGCTTTCAAAATCTGTAAAGCCGCTGGTGCTGTACCAATGATAGTGTGCTCTGGAACTGTAAGAATATATGATGTTCACCAGCGCCTCTCTGTGGGCAGACTGCTTTAATGCAGATATGACTGTCCTCACACACCCTTATATTTAAATATACAAAAACATATAACCACACAAATACTATGGAAACTCAATAAAGGCTGTTTTACAGCACAACAGGAGCTGTGTTTTGCTAGCAGAATTGAAAATAATAATCTTGATAAGAACTGAACACATCCTGATTAACTGCTATGGCCTAAAAAGTAAAACCCAAAATAGAATAAAATTGAAAATTAGTTTAAAAGCTAATTTAAGAAATCTAACTGCAGGGGACATTTAGCATCCTTTTATTCAGTTTAAAATGTGGGTTTTTTATGACAGAGGAAGAACAAACTGAGCTTTGGCAATACTGTAATAAAGTTGTAAAAAAAGGCTTGCAAATTCCCATAAGAAGGTAAGAAACTTAGTTTGACCTTAGGTGACAAATTTACAGCCTGTCCTTCCTTTAAGAAAGGAATTCAGGTGCAGGTGCCTCTTTGTTCTGTACTCTTTGCTCTGTCTGCACTTCAGACCTTCTGTTTTTTCATGCAAATAATGTTTTCTAGCTCAGAGTGATATGTAAATTAGATTAAAATAAGTCTTTCCTTGTTTGGCAGAGAGGCTGCCAAATCCACACAGCTGAATTTAAAAAAGCTGAAAAAAGGCTTGAAAAAGCTACTTTGTAAATGAATAATGAGTAAAAAATAAACACATGCCCATTAAAATCTCTCTTTGTGATACAAACCCATATAAACAGCAGATTAAAAACATTTTCTTTTGCAGAACAAAAAAGTACATGTTCTTTTACAGATTATGTTAACACTTCAGTCAATATCCAAACCCGTTACATATTTCTTCCGCTGAAAGGCTGTAAAGAAAAAAAACAGCAGCAACTACCTTTTCATAATTAATTAAAAGCTTTATATATATTTCCTGCCTCAATTAAAAAGAAAAACAATTTAACTTGCAAGTACAACACTTGTCTTGGCTCTGAAGTATATTACCTGTACTGACACCACAGATATAATCAAACAGTTGATATACTGGTTTTCCAGTGAGGTCTTCAAGTTTATGCAGTGTCTGAAGAGCCACTAGTCCCCTGCAATAAGAAAAAAAAACACTTTACAGTCTTCATCAGTATTAGGCTACTTATAATGTGCCTTCACTGTTTTTAAAGATAAAGGACGCCACCACATTAAGGTGATCTTGGTAACTTATTTTACATCCATACTCAATCTCTTTTTCTATCAGATTTGCACATTATAAATGTATTTTTTTCAACTATTCTATTTACAATAAAGATTTAAAAAGAGAATTAAAACGTTTTAAAACACACCTTTCAAATAAACTGAAACAAGTAAAGTCAGTTAGAGTAAATCAAATCATAACCTTGATTAGAATACCCTAAACATCTTTTAGTTGATAAATATCCAGCTTTAACCACCATATTTCCTCTTGAAATGAACATCATTGAAGCTGAAAAACTGATCCTTCAAGGGAAGGTTTAAAACGAAATTACTGTACATACTATATGGAGAGAATCATTCTTTTAAATAATTTCATTAAAAATGTGTAAAATATAGTTTATTTAGTCCAGCTGGGCATGAATTCCATAATTTCTATATCCAAAACAAGTGCCTTTAGAGTACTTTAATGCCCTGATCAACACTTTTCCTATTTTCTGATATTTATTTAAGCTATTACACTTGAAGGTTTGATCTCCATTATTTTCTTCCACTAATTGTTTCGCAATTAGAAAAATAATACCTTGTCACCTAATGGAACTTCCAATTCAATTCCAATTTCACTTGTTCCAAAACTTACTTAACACTGATGCATGGTTTTACATGCATAACCCATTCCACTAAGTCAATTAACTAAGTCAATTACATTATTGGCATAACATTATTCAAGATTTCATTTTGTATTTTCTATCAGTGATAGAATAATCTGATTTGCTAGTGAAACTTTAACAGGTACAACTGTGACAAGAAAACTGACCATAATAAAATATTTTTATTGGTTTCCTTTATGTATCTTACTAGCATATTCTTATGATTACAAGTATTTTATAAATGAAGAAGGAGAAGGAGATTGAGAAACAGATATCAAAGATTTGCCCAAAGACGCAATATCCCAACACTTTTTTACAACACATTTGATTTTTTAAATTGTTATATGTAATGTACTGGATGAAATCTCTACATGGCTGAATTCTTTTCCAGAAATCTTTCGGCATGTGCAGCAGTTTTACCTTGTTCCTCCACCATCAATGGAAAGGACTCGGATTCCTCTGCCTTTGACAGGATCTGTGTACCCCACTAGAGCCAGTGCCTCCCTCACTGCAGCCTGCAGGGTCTCATCACTTGCCTGTCTGAGGCGCAACAAGCAAGGGATGACCTTCTCCTGCAGAACAAGCAAAGACATTTAATCCTCCTCTTTTTCATTTAAAAACAAAACATTCTACTGTACCCTGTGGCAAAAACATTATGAATTTCAACAGTTACGTGTGAACAAGCATATTCCAGGTAAGTACATTTTAAATTAAAAGGTAAACCTTTTTGGGAACAAAGCAATATCACCACAGTTTAAACTTCACTGTGTTATGAAACTGTTCTAATGAGAAGGGTTTACATAATGGAAAACTAGTCCTGTAAAGCTGCATAGAATTCAGGACAAGTGATAAGATTTAATTAAATTAACTGTTACAATTTACCAGGGTCCTGAAGTTGGGGGGCCAGATCAATCCCTGGTGGTGGTGATTTTCTGTTTGTAGAACAATGATACAAATCTTAAATTTGAAGAAACCTACTCTAATATATTACTCTTTTACTCCATACATATATGTTTTTAAAAATAAAAGTATTGGATACTAATAATTTCAGATACTAATTAAATGTTTTAGCCATAACTGTGATTATTTCATAAATCACCTTCTTAGTAAAACAGCTCATTGGGCAGTTAATTAAGTGATAATTTATCCTGTTGAATGTCAAGACTGGTGGAAATCAAGAAAGAAAAACACAAACAAGAACCAATATATCCCACTTTTCAGAAGAATTATGTATTTGTTCCTTTGTATATTGGAGCAACACCTAATATGGACTCAGTAGCAGTGAAGCCAATCACTCTCTTCTGAATCATCAAGGTTTTGTATAGAACACATGCTCTACACCATGGATGTAAATTATGGATGATCAGCAGGGTTTACATTTATTCTTCAAAGACAGTAATAGAAATTGATCTTCCATTTAATTAGGTAATCAATATTTACAATGCCATATTCCTTCCATACCCTGGAACTGGACCTTTTTTTGCAGTGTCTTTCTGATACATTTTCATATGACTTTCACAATTTTTTATTTTTAGTGTTTCTATTTTACGTCTTGGACTTTTTATTACAATATACCAACACGCAGGAGGTATAGTGGTTGTGCAGGAGGTGGGCATGCGTCCCACAGGGCTTTGACATATTTGCAACCCTAAAATACCTTTTTTAACCACATGTGTCCTGATTAGTGTGGTTAAGCTGTGCTATAATACAATCCTGAAATATACCGTAACTCAATTGTTTTAAGAATTTCTAAATACCTCTATGTTCTGCAGAAGTACAGGAAAGAAAAAAGGATAGCAATGTATAGTACTAGAAATAATGTAATATGATCAATAATGCAAAATAGTACAGACATGTAGAGCACACTGTGATTGACATGCAAGCAATCAGAGAACATCTCATCCATAAAACTATAAATGTATATGTGCTGATATCAGTATATTGTGGTGAATACTATAATTCTTGGAGAGGTAATTTAACATACATTTTAAGAAAAATCTTAGCCAAGATTGCAGGAAGAGATTTTAACCTGATAGATAATACAGAGAGAGCTGGACAAAGGATAATGTTTCATGGAACGGGTAAAGTAGAGTCAAAGCTGAAATACCAGATTCTGCATAAGTGATGTTAAGTAACATCATGGCCAACAGGTACATGACAATCCAGTTAAATTCATCCTAATGATAATGATAATCCTAGTGATGCTTTTATTTCTACAGGAGTATGACATACTGTATATAGGTGGTCTGAACAGATTTAGTTTTTACTCTTGTTGAAGCAGAGAGGGAAAAATCAAGGAACTGTGCAAGGTGACATTTAAGGAGATAAACTAAAGGCAAGAAATTAAACATTATAAAAAGAAAACATAGTTGAGTGTAACTTATAATGCATACTGTCACAGACATTACTCATACTCACCTTCACTGCTACTCCTCTTGTTTCGGGGAACTCAAGGAGGTGATAGCTCAGCTCCTCTACCCTGTGGATGTAGATCTTGATATCAGAAGCTCTCTGCAGGGCTTGGACAAGAGCTCTTGTTCTATTATCTACGCTGACTCTTGCAATTATCTAGAAATATGCAAAAATGGAACCATAAGAAAAGGAATGTAAAAAGTTTTCATAGTTAACATACATACTTCCATAAGAAAACATTAAAAATACAATTGTATTACTACTGACAGTTTATGTAAAGTCCACATATTAAATTTCAACTGCATTAAAGCTAAATGCACCTGTATATGCAGACTTGTACAGTATATGGCTTTTTAATGCTTTAGAACCACTTTTACTTGTATAGTAGTTCAATAAAAACTATAAAGCAAAGGATTACAGGCCTGTGAAAATATATACTATGTTAGTACAACACTTGTTTGTGTCTTATTTAGCATAAATGTTCTTTTTAATGTAACAATTGGGAACATTCATGATTTTATAATGATGATTATATAATTAAATCTATAAATATCTAACAATAAACATTTTCTAAAAAATAAAACGAAAAACGTATCGCTTGAAAAGGTAGAAATACACAGTAGAAATACCCCTTAACACCATTTTGTACTTAAACACATTCCTGTTTCTACACATTATATTCCTTTAATATAATGCAACATGATATAAATGGAAACATCTAGTTAACTGAATCCATTACACGTAAGTTATAGTATATGAAACAATATCCAAAAAACACTGTCATCAACTAAAGTTCAGCTTTATTTTTTTGTCTAGACTAAACTTAAATTAGTAAACCAACACAAATGTTTCCAAATCCACAACAACTCAGTGTCAATACTAAAAAAAAAAACTATAAAATGTTTAAATACATCTTCAGTAGCACATTTTTTGCAGATGAACATGTTAATTTTATCAAGAAGTGACCTTATTTCAAGACCTCTCCACAAACAGTTAGGGATGAAGAATATACAAGAACTGAAATGTCTGCAGACCACAATTACTGCACATATAGCTTTGAATTAAGAAATTGAAGAAAGAAACAGTAAATGAATAGCAATGGTTACTCATTTCATCCCCAGTGTAATTATTCTATCCATTACCACAGGTATGAATACCATATTATCACGTGTCAAGATATCAAAAATTGTGTCAGATTTAATCATAAGGCATTGTTTAATTGAAATCATTTTTATTTTTGTCTCAGAAAATCACTATGCAGGACTTTTAATTAAGTACTCTAGTGCAACTTTTAAGGTAGGAATAAATCAGTGATGTGTGGATAGATACATCAGACAGTATCAATGATGAGTCTTCCATTATAAACATTTCCTAAATGTGGAGACCTCTATACTTTTTTTATTTAAAAAATGTTGACAGCAATAGAGTATTTGCTGATATGTCACTGATAAAGTCAAAACAGAATGTTTTCCATCTGTTTTCTAATCGCTTTATCCAATACAGCATGGCAGGGAGCCGGAGCCGGAGCCTATTCCGGCAAGCAATGGGTGCAAGGCATGATATACCCTGTACAGGACGCCAGTCCATCCCAGGGCATGCTCACCAGGGCCAATTTTAATTTTCCCAGAAGACAATTAAGTCAGTATGTCTTTGGACTGTGGGAGGAAACTGGAGGACCTGGAAGAAACCCACATGAACACAGGGAGAACTTACAAAATCACCACAGATAGCAACCCAGATCTGAAATTGAACCCAGGGCCCCAGCACAGCAAGACAGCAATGCTAACCACTGCTCCACTGCGGCATTGTCATGGGTTTCCAGCACAGGCCATTAAGGCACGTTTTAACCCTCTGAAGTTATGTCACTTTATGGAAATATCAGATTCATAAGAATCGTTAACTTGCCCTACTACTCTAACAAAACTTACAGGAAATGCTGAGTAATCCATTAGAAAGATATCTAATAAAGATTTAAAACCTGTCACTAATATAGTGAAAAATACCTTACATTCATTCATTCATAAAATCAGAACTTGAGAAACAGTATTAAGGAAATGTAACTGAGCTTTACTAAGCTAAATATATTACTAACTTAAATATCTTCTCATTTGACTTCTAGAACAAATCTATTCAAACAGCTTGGCTTGTAAATGATTGAAGAGGAAACATATTTATCTGACCTTACCCATATTTATTTTTCAAGAGCAGACCTCAAATAAAACAGTAGCCAGTTAACAAGCTTGCCAGTTAACATGCTACTAACATGTTTCTCTAAAATCATGTGCTTTCTTTGGAGTAGAAAGGAACTTCCTCTGCTACTTTACCCACATTATCACGATGAAAACCTTAAGACTCTAACAGATACTTAAAACAACACATTGAGAAAAAGTATACTAGTGTCAAATGGCAGTGGTATTCAAATAGAAAACACATTACTGCCTGATTGATAGGTGTGTGTTTTATTATTTTCACAAACACACTGAGGACTACAAATTTATTTTTTGTGTAAATATTAAAACAGGATTTTTTGACACTGTGGTCCATATGCACACTGACACACAAGTAATTTGACATTTTGCAAATACAAACTTAAAAAAAACTTTATTTGTACCTTCTCTCTCTGGAGCAAAAGTCGTTTGGCTTTGTCATCAACATTCTTCTGATCTTTACCATTAGCAACTTCTCCTTTTATAACACCTGCTTCTACCACAGTAGGAGTTTTTTCTTTTTCTTCTGGAATTCCCTTGGATTCATATCGAAACTTGGGAACCAAAGGGACAAGGTAGCTGCCAACAAATGCCTGCACACTGTGGCCAGGGTTTGACAAGTAGTGGGCAATGCGCTTTTTAGGGGAGGCAGGATCAGAACTAGAAGGTAAAGACTCAGAAGACTGGCTATCTGCAGCAGGAGCCCCTAATGCAGAACTCTGATCTGCAGAACTGTGAAGAGGACTGCCTTTGCCAGAACATTTAGAGTTGCCATTACTATCTGACTCTTTTTTATCCATTCTTGTTCCTTCCCCAAAATACTCATTAATATGACTTGCCAGAAAATTATACGTCTCACCAAAATTAGTGGTGAGGTAGCTAGGATGGAAAAGTTCTATAACGCTCTGTTTAGAGTTATTTCCAGATGTGTTCTGGACTGCCTTGGTCAAGGAAGATGTGGATTTTCCACTGTTTTGGAAGGATTGCTCTAAGGGTTGCTTTTTTTCTTCAAGTAGAGTCAGTTTATCAATTTCAGTGCCTGATGATTCTCTTCTTGAACCTTCATTATTAGCTCGCACATTGGACTCAACTTCTTTACAAGCCTGGACGGCATTTGGTTTAAATCGTGCTATTCTGGAAAGAAGCTCACTATGTGTTCCACTGACAGCTTTTGAAACAGAGTCCAAAGTGCTCTTGATCCGCGACATGCGATGATTGAAGCTTGTTGTTCCACGTGATACTGAGGTACTTAAAAAGGAAATGTTGGTGTGAAGACCAAGTTTCTTTCGCAGATAACTAACTCTACTAACCCATACCTTCAGCCCCCTGTAATTAGTGCAGTGGCTTTGCTTCAAGTTTGAATACCAAGCTTTACAGCTGAGGGGTCTTTTAAACTGGAGCTTTGTGGCTGGTTGAGCACTCTGTATCCTAAAATGGACACTGGGTGACTGGGAAGAAACCTGCCTTTGACCTTGGTTCAACCACAGGTTGCCTGTCCTACAAAGGACAAATACATAGGTATCCAACAGCAGACTAACAGTCATTCCTTTATTTTCCTGAAACTGTATTTTAAATAAGTCACTTCCAGTGCTGCACAGAAACCATCATCATCGTGCCGAAGACATTACTTCAAAGCATCACCTGCAAAAAAAGAAAGAAAAATAACAATAATAAATTAAGAATAAACTTCTTAATTTCCTGCAGCCATTATGCAATTATCATGTACGCCATTTTTTTTTTTAATGGCAGACCCAGCGGGGATCAAATAAAAAAGCAGGAACTGCTTTACCTGTTGAATTAAGGGGGGAATTTAGGGAACATTAGACAAAATTAAAGGGAAAGTTAGCCAGGACATATGATCAAAGGTGTTAGTTTAACACCTTTGATCATATGAACAGTGCCATGGGAAGTTTAAAAACCAAGCAATCCGGACCTCCTTTTAATGTCCCATCTAATGGGCTGCATTTGCTACAGCAGGATTCCTGGTCATCATTCTGGAAATAGGGAACGTCGTGGTACACTCTACATCTTGAGCAATCTGAACTTTGGTCTTCAGTTAGGCCTACACTTGACAAGTGCCTCAAAGTTGTTTGACACATCCATTCCAATTTTGCAGATAAATAAGTTAAAAAGAAATATACTAGTTCACATCTCTTCTCGTGAACAAACAGAAACACTTTTACAACTAAACAAAACATAGTACCTTTAATACTATCTCGTATTTAGTACCCTACTCAGCTTTTTACATTCAAAACGCTATTTCTGTTTCTTTAGGACAATATTAAAGACTGCAAATAATGACAAGCGATTTAAAATGATGACAGTTCAGAATATACATAACTAATTATTTTAACACTTCTGGAAGTTTTCTAGAAATTTTCAAACTGAAACCCGTATCTAAAAGTCAATCATAGCAGGACAGAACAGTTCAGCTTCTCTATTAAATAGCAAACGCCAAACTCATTTTAACCCTCCCTAAGTAGCCTAACATACAACATACATAACATACTTACAATATTTTCTAGTACAGTAAGTGTTCCGCATTACCGAAAAAAAATAAAGAGGTTTCTGTTATTAATACGAAAGTTCAGCCATACAGCTAGCTAGTAATGCTATTAAAATACGTACCGGTATAAGAGAGTCCGGTCGCTCGTATCATGCCTTATAATGTAACACAAAACCCCATGTTTCTCTTTTCTCGTCGTTTCTGCATTCAATTAATTTCCGTTTACATCTCAAGATCTGAAAATAACAACAGCAACACTTTCCTTTCCCAGCCGTGAAAAAATAACATCGAATAGGTAATCACGAGAGATCTAAACCGATCTATGATAGGCTGCTGCTCTTGGGCTTCGAAATAACTGACGACATGATTGGTTAAAATTGACAGACCACCACCGAGGTTGCCAATACTGGGAGCATTTCTAGAATCACACCCATAATATCTCTTACGTCATTACCAGTGCTTGGAAGGGTTACTAAGGGGCATCGAAAACCATGTCAAATTCAGCAATAAAAGCATGATTAGAGAGAGCCTGGGGGGACGTTTGTACTTGTCGTTTTTCCTGACCATAAAGGCAGTTAAAACTATTATGAGAATAACAATGGTTTCAAATATATGGCCTTTATTCAGTATATACACTATACACACTGTAAACAGTATATATGGCCTATATACACTTTAAATATTTCAAACAAGCATTAAATATAGGCTAAGAATATGTACCGTTATAATCACACTATGATTACAATTACACAATTAAACTCATATGAGTCGAAGCTGTTATAATTTTTCCTTTGCATACGTGATTTTCAAGATTTTTATGACGCAGTAAGGTGGAGTTGACCTTCTGCATCTTCACGCAAAATTAAAAATTAAAGGAATCAGAAACTTCAGTTTGTGACCAAATGTATTCTTTGTTGAATAAAAATGTATTCCTTAACTGCCATTTTATTTAGTTTTTGTTATGCTTGATTATCTAAAGGCGTTATAAATGAAAGATGTTGCACAAAAAATGCTATTTGTGTATTGGATCCTTTCGTGCTATTTTACTATTTGTATAGCTCTGCCCAGCTATCTGTCCATGCATTAAAATCTAAATTTTATTAGTTGTGTGTTTGCTTGTCATTTTATATTTTTTTTATTATATGACTAAATGTGCTATATACATGTATTTACTATATTGTAAATGTCCTCAAATACATTGAGTCACACACTACTCAGTAATGAGATCTTATGAACACTAGATGGCAGAATGTGATAGAAAGAAATAAAGAGTATTGTATAAAAATCACAGATTTAAATCTTTCGTTGACAACACCATTTAGTAACCCCCGGTTTAGCGGTCTAATAGGGGGGAAGGGATGTCCTGTATGAATCACGAATGAAAACGGGTTTTCAGCCCCAAATCATACTATTATTATATGAGTAGATAGGGCGCTGGTCAGCGGCCGGTGAGGGTCGGGGTTCAACTCCGCAGGTCTCCGCAGAACTAATTGTATTGTATCGCATACGGCCATCAGGGTGTGTAAGAGCCGGCTTACCAGAGCGGTGACGTCGCCGCCCTTCCCTGTGATAGCAAGACCACAGCCACTGGGATATGGAGAAATCTCTCTTTGGCTCACTTGGCTGGATCCCTGTTGAGTGATGCGGGAGTCCCGGGTACGAGACCCCGACGGTGGGGGACTGATCGAATGCGGCAAGGGCGGCCGCCAGAACCCCCGTAGCGTTACAATATGCTTTATTTATCTATTGACTTATTTTAAAACAATTTAAATAAACAAAGTTAATGAAGATGGTTCCTTTGCTCTTTATTTCATGAATCCTAAATATACTGTGTACAATTCCCTAAAGAATACGAAACACAAACAACACCTATAGCAAATAATTGACCTACCCCTACAGGGCACAATTTATATTGCAGAATTTTAAACTTCTGTAGTTATTTATGTTACCCTGTTTTATTATTAGTGTATTTCCCTTTCGGCGGGGGATGCCCAGTATTTATGGGCTATTTTAGCAGATTTTGTCTGTTAAATCCTAACTGCAATCAGAAAAAACACGCATTCCTGGAAAAGGTTGCGGTAAAAAAAAGATTATCCCAGTGGCATTGGCAAATGCAAGAATAAACTCTTGATTAGATGCTTGGTCATATCGTCATATGCACATCCCTATCAAGCATCACACATACACATATTTAGAAATAATTTTCAATTAAATCTTTACTGAGCTTTTCCCTACTTTCTCTACTTCTGCTGTGTATCACTGTATATGTATTGTATTATACAACAGTGTGTTGAAAAATGTCATGAATTAATGTACACTATTCTTATTCTTATTATGGCAAAATGATCTGGACCTCAGATAAATCTAGGATCCACTGCTGAAAACATCTGGTCTCTTTCAATGTGCTGTTAGTAATAGGTATTGTATTTCAAGAGGACCCCAAAACTATTCAAGCTATAAAGAATATTAATCAAAATGAAAGGTTATGAAATGTTCTTCACCTTTGAAGTTTTCCGTTTTCAAAGAAAAAGGAGTGTAGAGTGTATTACTAAATATTAATTGTATGATGTAAATTGGAATTATATTAAAATTATTTAAAAGTGCCTTTCTCTATAGCCACAGACATTCTTGTTATTTATTTTTTACTCTTTTCATTTTTACACAAACTATACAACTTGACAAGGAATAAAAATGTTAATATAGCTACCAAGCTACCAACCTGTTATTATATGCACATTCCACAGCATGTCTTGCATTAGTAAGCTTGTAATGCATACTAATCTGTTATAAATGTCAGATGTACTTGACATGTACTTGCATTTCTTTTTAATTTAATGACACTTTTTATGTCCCAGACTGTCAGCCTTGTTAAAGCCAATTTTATATAACAATGACATCCACTACTTTGAATACTTAAGCCTTTTACTGGTTGAGTATACTGTAGTATATACAGTACAATATGCTTCTGTACTGTTTAAAGGTTGGCAGTCTTCACAAATAAAGACATGGGAAGGCTAGTATCCACATGGCTCATGTGAAACCGTCAATACAAAAGCAGTGATGAAAGAAGCAAACATGTGCTTTTAAAGCAAAAGGCAAGCTTTAATCTTTTATCTATGTGGATTAAATAAGTGTATCTGAATTTCAGACATCCTGTGACCCACTGAAACCAGAGTCACATTTTCACCTATAAAATACTTTATATTTATGATATCAAGAAAAAACTAACCTCCTTTTCCAATCACTAGCGATGTTCATCCACTAAGGGTGACCCCACATAACACCACAGCAAGCAGTCTGTTTTAGAAAATGATTTACTTAATCATGATACAAGTTTACTCCAAATGTTTTATTTTATATTTCAGGTGTGACACCTGAAGTAGGCCCCACAGCCAAAATGTTGTGTTTCTTTTCTCTTTTCAGCATGGAATAAAGCTTTACTTGTTCCTTTGCAGCCTACACACACTAACGCAGCTACCTACATGAATAAAATGAATACAATCATTAAAAAAGCTAACATATACAAGTATACATATCGATTTTGATCAAAGTAAAAACAGAATTCAGAAATTCTAAAATAAGGAAAATCAGGAGCAAAATAAAACTTGAAAATGTAAATTGAAATTTTACAAGGAATTTACATGTAAATGTACAGTACATGTAAATTTACAAAAAAATAAATCAATACTATGATACATGTATATTTTTCCAGAGCATTTGCTCATTTAAAATATAGTGGTACGTATGGGGTTGCACATATTCCAGGAACCATAGCATCAAAATCGCAGCAGCATCAGTTGTAGGAGCTATCCTTGATTTGTGACTGGTGTGACAGCACTGCTGAGCCCCAACTCTTTCTCAATAATAACTCTCAAGGTTGATGGGTGTCACTATGATGGGTGTCTGAAAACCATGCTTTTTAATCAATTATTTTACCTTATAAGTCAATTGAGAACAAATTCTCATACACAGTGACAACCCAGAGAGGTTCATTTACTGTATTTAGCAGACTAAAGAATGCAATACCTTTCAATCACACCTAGTTTAATTCATTCTCAGAAATTGTTCTTAGGGAAAGCAGTCTGAGTGTGTTACATTTTCCTAACAAGATTTAACAATGCAAAATGGATATGGTTTTGTGTATTGTTTTTTTTTTCAATTATAATTCCTTAAAAAATATATTTTTGTAAAAAAAAAGATGTAGTTCCAGGGGTGATTGCAACAAGCCACAGAATATGTTTAGAAATTAAAGTCTAACCTTTCTGTGTAAATCCACTGATACGCAGGATGAATGCCAATGTCAAACATTAAACTCACTAAATTATTACAGTTTCCCTGCAGTTTTAGATCTCAGTAATGAGTGGTCCCTGAGGAAGTAAAGAATAGATAAACCACAATAACAAGACAGACTGAAAGCCTTTGTGTATTTTCATGGGAGTCCGCTAAGGCAAACCAAATGTACTTACCTGCCAGGCATACTGCTACAGAGATTATTATTGGAAATAATCACCCTTGTAGTACAATGAAAAAATATTATGATAATGTGCCCATTTTTATCATTAACAAATTCTGAAAATGTGCCTAATAGTCTGAGATGTTTTCCAGAGATATCTCCAAGTGGTAAATTTTTAATGTCTAAAAAACAGGTACATACAAATATCTGCATTTTATTTTTTTATTGGGAACAGAGTTCTGGTAAAATATATTAAGCCAAAGCAAAAGTACAGCTGACTTTTTACGAATAACAGCACATCAAAGTCTGCCCAGATGTTTGTCCAGTGTTCTGAAGGCATAAACAAGTATTGTATATCATCCCTAATGTGCTCATTTCATGTTGGTCTGTGGAGTTTGTAGGGTTAGATAGCATCCCTGATGCCTGTTCTTTTTCTCTCTGTACAGTAAATGTATGGTGTTCAATGCTGTTGTAGATATAGAGTTGCTGTTGGTTGTGTCTGCTGCCTGGTTTTCTCAATGTTGTTCAATGTTTGCAGTTAATGCTATTACAAATAGCAGTCTGGTGGCTCAGATTCTGAGTCTATGGTTAGGCTCACATCTCAAATTAAGAAAATGGTTTTGTAATTAAGAGGTATTTTTGAGATTTGCATACAAACACATTTGAAAGCTACAATATAATGTAGCAATATAATAAAAAGCAATGTTTAGACTAGTACAGTGGGGTGCGAGTTTACTGTTCTGTGTTTACAACTGTAAAAGAAAGATGAGATATTTTGTGTGCCTATATAAGAAAGATTTCTTATTTCTTGCAGCATCTGGAGAAATTACACAATTTAAAGGCTAACCAAACCTTCCTTCTAGTCACAAAATTCTATAACAATGTAATGGCAATATTTCATTTTTCTTTGAAGTATGGTATATATAAAAATTAACTCATTTTTCTTTGGTTTAGGGGGTGATGTAATTTTCTTTTCTGCCCCTTATTGCTTAGTGCGGCTGTCACGGACGTCCAAAGGGACTAACCGTGGGGAGCAGGAGAGCAGAAAAAGACCCATATGTGTAGCGGCGAGATGGGAAAAAGGCCCGGGCTCATTAGTGCAAAGAGTTCAGGAATGCTGTATAGAAACCTATGCCCTCAGGGAGCGGACGTGGGGCGCCCTGGTGCTAGGCGGGTCTCAGGACATCCGAACATCAATGCTGAGCGAGGACAGAGTGCAAGACCCGGAAATATATAGCCCAAGGGAAAGAGAGTGACAGGAAGGACAGCATACCGGAAACTAGGGACAGGACAGAGAAGGAGCGCCCTCTGGCTGCAGAGGGCGTGACAGCGGCACCATCAGCTGGAAAGTGAATGGCCAGAAAGTGATTGACAGTGGTCTTACCCAACAGATGCTGTGGCTGGCCTGGGCTGACAACTTTTGCTGGGATGATTGATGCAACCAAGAGTGACAACGTGGAGGCATTTGTGATAACCTACAGAAGTGTCTGTTACTGAATAATAGCTTAATTAAAATATTAGCTAGCCAAGATTCACAGCATCTTTGCAACCTTTATGGACAAGTTCAGATTATGGACAAGCAATTCTGTTAACATTTGAAAAACTTATGTAGTATTAATATAAAAAACAATTGGTGGTAAAGCCTTTACTTTCAGGGCCCCTAGCTTATGGAACAGTATCCCATCCCATATTCGGGATGCCGAGTCAACTTGAGTATTCAAATCCAGACTGAAGACCTATTACTTCAGCCTAGCCTACCCACACCTTACATTATAGCCTGTTGCAACCATGGCTGCTGGTGCTGCTGTACATGCCATTGTGTGTCTCCGTGTTGGCCCACCAGGTAGATATATCTGTTCTGACCAAACTATCCTATTCTCCTCCCCACATGTCCAGATGGCGCCCGGGCTGGGCACCATCTGAATTGGATGCTGCATCACTGTATCCAAGAGGGACATCATGGATATAGCTATCGTTTAGGAGGATTTTGCTGGTCTACAGAGAACTGCAGATATGGAAGACATGATGGATGGATGGATTAATACACTCATTAATTTATTTCCTTTTTTAAAATTATATAATGTTACCATGCCCAAAGGTGTTGGGCAGCCAGTTGACCTTGGACCCCTATTGGGTTTTTTTCTCCTTACTAAGGAGTTTTTGGTTCCTCTCCTGTGTTGTCTTCTGGTCTCCTGTTCTATATTGACAAACTGTATGGCCGCTTGCGCCTTGGGGAAACCTTGTTGTGAAAGGTGCTATATAAAAATAAATTGAATTGAATTGAATAGTACTGTATATGTTGGCACTGACTAATGTTTGTTGATCACAGTTGTAACACAGAAAACAAGAACTTGTACTTTTTAAATTTTATCTTATTGTACATTTCTAAAATTTAGAAAGTATTTTATAATCTATTATTAGTTCTCTTGTTAAACTATTGTGTCATTATACTAAAAAATAATAAGAAGAATGTGATATGAAATGTATTGTAACTGTTCATCTTATTGAGATATGAAGATAAGAATTTTTTTACTTATACTTTTACAAAAAATCCCTAGTGTCAAACAAAGCAAAAAAACATTTTACACTTGTTTTAATTACAGTCAGATTACATATTTTTTTGCCTCTCTAAACATGCCCCATAGCTTTTTTTAAACAACAAAGATGTCTTATGTTGTAAAATAGCATTTTTCAAAGGAATTACTGAGGCTCCTAACTACATACTGTACAGTGGGTGTAGAAAATATTAACCTTACTTGGACATTTACCACATAATAACTTTTTAATGTAAAAAAAAAATTATAAAAAATAAAAACACTAAAAAATACAGCTTAGAGAAGCATTCACTCCCCTAAGACCTTAAGTATTCAATATTTGGTTGTTCCCCATTTTGCCAAAATTACAGCCTCGTGTCTTTTATGGTACTGTATGTTGCAACCTGCTTTTCACATCTTGCAGGCTTAATTTTCACCACCTCTTCCTTACAAAATTGCTCTAGCTGTTGCAGGTTGCAGATTCTTTGGGATTTAAGTTTGGATTTTGACTTGGACACCCAAGTAATTAACCACTTTAATTGCACACATATGGATTTCAATCAACATATCGTGCAAATTCTGTTTGAAATTAAGCAGGTCTTATTAAGGAGTGTTGTGTTAAAGTGGTGAATACTTTTCCAACAGCGATTTTAAGGGTTTTATTTTTAACTAATTCGTTTTTTAGTTCCAAACCAGATCTAAGCAATTCAGTCAGTCTCACAAGTAGATCCCAGGGAGACAGAATACAAAAATGAAATAAAGGCACCCTCCTTTCCTATCTTGTAGTAGATAGAAAAAGAAATCTTGACTGAACACTTCATATTTCTGAAAGACAGATTTTAAATAACCTCAATCCTCTTAGTAAGTGAAAGGCTCCATGGGACACTGTCAGAAGCTTAATGCATTTATGCATTTAATTTAAAAATGCATTTAAATTACATGGCCATGTTAGGAGGATTACAAAATTAGAACTTTTGATCAAATTCCTTAATTTGAGCCCTATATTACATATATCACTAACTGGGTTATAGGGCACTGTCATTAGCCATCTTTAAATAAAATTTCCCAAGTAGCAGTATACAATTGAATGAATACTACAGAGGTTGAGTGAGCTTCAGGTGGCCATAGTATGCTGAAAATCACCAAACCTTGTGAGTTACTACAGTATGTGCAATGAGCTTGTGATAACGTCAGTCAGAGGCAGAGCAAAGCTAGCTGTGAGTAAAAGGGACAAGCAGCACATTATTGAACATGCTAGAGAAGAGCCTTCACAGTCCTTAAGTCCAAAGAACTGGAGCAGAGAGCAGGAGTGATAGCCACAAGCTACATACTGTACTGTATATTATCTTTTGCAGATTCCAAAATTATGGGATACTATACAAAGAAAAATCAAATGGTGAGTGAGAAAAATAAAGATTCAGTGAATAAATGCTCTATATGGTCTTTATGTTTTCCCTGCATTTTATTATAAAAGAACCTGTGCATATGTATGTGTAATTTGAAATACAGTATGAATAAAAAAAGAGAAAACAGACTCTTCCAAGAAAATACAGCTATAAAAGGTTTCAGCAAAAGTTTCCATTTTAAACATTTACAATAACACAGGATAGACGTTATTATCAACAATTTGCTGCATATACATTTGAGATGGATTATTGCGCGAGTTCTCCTACTCCTAAAACAATCTTCATATCTCTTTCATTAAAACCTTCCACATCTGAACATTTGATCTATCTGGCTTCAATCAGTTTTTAGTCATTTCCTTAAGGGTGCTGGAGTCCAAGTTAAAAAACCTCAAAATTTTTCTTTATTCTAATAAATAAACCCTTTGACATAATAAACTCCCACTCAATAAAATAGATTGCATCAGTATGGGGATTTGTATGGACTTTTCTAATAATGTATTCTTGCATTTAAACAACACTTTTGAAACCAAGGTACATTTAGGGGCGGGCCCACTTCATTTACCACTGAAGTGCTTCACCCATCTTCATGATGAGTGGCAACTCTTATGTGCCAGCTTGCCCTCTACACCTCAGTTCATGTAGAGAAGTAAAAAAAGGTATTCATCTTTTTAATAAAGTGGGAACTTAGGGCAGATTTTGGTTATGAGAATAATCTTTTCAGATAAGAGTTTAGCTTAGGGAGTGCTGTAAAATCAGCAAGGGATGAGTGAAAAAAGACTGAGAAAAAAAGGATGTCAACCAGACATTTATAACTGGCTAGCAAACATTTATCTGGCCTGTGTGCCTGAGAAGGTCAAACCAAACTAAATTCAAATGATTAATATAAACTGTTTAATGAAGTTAGTTTGGAGAGCTGTATCAATGTAACTTGAGGTTAACTCCATAGTGAAAAATTAAAAAAAAAAGATGGACACAACAGTTTTGCTATGGAATGCGAATGTGTGTGGGGAAATGAGCACAGCAGGAACATGAGGGTAAGGATAAGAAAAGAAAGACAATGTGAGAATGGATATAGGAGGGTAAGAAAGACATGGGAGACCTGGGAGACACAGTACAGGGTAAGTGTGGAACGCAGTAATGTGTAGTTGGGAAAGATTTTAGAAAATAATTTCGGTCATTGAGAGCTGGGGTAAAGTGTGAACCTGGTGTAAGGATGAAAATGTCTGGCTTTAAGAAGTAGGAGTCTTTGAATCCTTTTGTGAGCACACAGACAGAAATATACTGCCCCTTTACTGTCCCCTGTGACAATGTACATGGCCCAGAAATCACTCCAGTGCAACATACAGTATGATGGGAGGCGAAGGGATGCTTGGGCAGTAGCATTTGGTGGCTAGTGTGCGAAAAATTAGCCATGCCTTTACCTTGGAAACAGGCTGGGATAGTGTGCAGGAGGTGCTAAAGAACAGGCATAGGAGCATGGACCAGGTGAGGTTTTGGCTACCAGAGTTTGGCAGAGGAGCTGTGCACTCAGGGAGAAGGTAAGCGTTCTCTAGAACTTCTTCGGTTTCCTCAACAAGTTCAGAAAGCTGGTGAATCCTTGGGAGATTAAGGGCTTTTGTTCCTGTAGTGCTTGCAAGTTTGACCCCTCTTGAGTTGATGTCCTCGGAGTCTATTGAGTTGTCAAATGAAGGTTCTCAGAGGGGCTTCACTGGGTCCCAGAGTCTCAAGATATCTCAAATTCAGGACCTCAATTTGAGACCCTTAATTTCGTGGAGTGCCAGACATCGGAGAAACTGAAGAGAAAACCTAATAAAACTAAAATAAGACTGTGAAAGTTAAACAAATAAGGCAAAACAAAAGAGATGTACCGTATTCCTTCAACCCAGGAAAGCAGTGATCCAGCTCTCACCAGATCAGCTGATGTGAGTCTAGTAGAGCTGAAGAAGGACAAAATAGATTATAAGAGATGTTAAAAATCGGAGGAGAGTGTTTGGCTTATCTAGCCCATTTAGGGATTGGCTTCAACAATATGGCTGAGTACAACATCTTGGGTAAAGGAATTTTTCAATGTTTATTCTGAAGTAGTCCGTTGGGTTGCTTTTTTTTTTTTGCCCCTGAGGATTTTGAAGGATGCTTACATATACTTGTTTACTTGTTTTTGAAGACCTCTTTCAAATAGTGCTATAGTACAGCACTAACGTAGTACAACTTATTTGTAACCATATTGAGGATTCTACATCATTACTATCTAAAATTGCTTTAAAAAGACAAATCATTTTGTTCTTAATATTGCACAAAAATATCCAATTTACAATTAGTAAATTAAAATACATTGTAGTAAAGCTATGTATTGGAGCATCATGATCTGTTATCCAATATTGAAATTGACTTTACATTTAACTAACCGAAATTCATGTAATGTATTCGTACTTGTATATTTGTAAAAATATTCTCATATAATGGCCAGTTTTGGGTGATTTTTAAGGTGAGAGAACTGAAAGTAAAGCCATAAAAAATGTTGTGTTTGTAAATGTTTGAATTCTATATACTGAATGCCTTGGTGAGCATCACCTAAGGTTTTCAGAATTATTTAAATAAGGTTAGAACACAATTTGAGCCCATTTTAAAAATTTGATTTGTTGTCTGCATTATATTATTCAAAATCTGTTCTTTATTTCTTGCAGATTTCCTTCCAGAAAATTAAAAATAAATTATTGTAATATTTTATTACAATATTGTGTCTTTCCCTGAAGCCGTGTTCTTTACTTAAAGGCTTCCCATTTAAAAGAAATTGTCACTAACCTGCTGCTTTGTTGCAGATTTTCACATGACTTTTTTCACTTGAGATTCTTCAAAGCACTTGTGAATGGACTGCTAATAAACACGCACGACTATAGTCCTTCCCTATCTTTGTGTCGATTTTAGTGTTTGTGATTTAGTGATCGTGTCCATTTTAGTGTTATTTTTCTGTTCTATAGTCTAAGAAAATGAAACTCCACGTGAGGTGAAATTGAGACTCAAGACAAATAGTTTTGGACTTCTAAAATATGCCAATTAATTTTGGTAAAAAAAGTTATTTCCGTTTTGGGAAATGTTTGTCAGAGGTTGCTACTTTGTGGGGGCGTTTTTCTTAAAAAAGTGCACAGTTTGTGTGTGTGCTTCGACTTCGACTTTTCGAAATTGATAATTTTATAGAAAATGACATAAAGTACGATGTCTGCTAACACTGTTCACTTTTATACATAAGATTGTGTATTAACCCTCGTACAAAGTCTACATACAGTATATGAGTAATAATTTTGTCTTTCTCGGATGCGGTTTATCTTCACAGGTTAGATACAGTACGCACACGTTTTAAAGTCCTCTGATTAAAATTCATGGTTCAATGGAGTTGATACTGTATGATCATACTGTATGATTTCTACAGTAACTGTACTATACACGCGAACGCAACTGTTTAAAGATTAAAAACTACGTGCAGGTAATGCACTTGTTAAATGATTTGATGCAGGATGAAATACCAATACATAAAGCGTTCAATGTTTAAAAGTTTACCTTTGCTATCAAAACACATAATAAAATGTACTCTAGTCTAGTTACCTGAGCTCCGTAGCACTTGAACTACCCAATCTAATTAAGTGACTCATTCCACTGGCTGAGACTGAAGCAGTGGCTCGGAGTCCAGATGATCGCCAAGACAGAGACTACAATAAGGAGCATCCAAACACGGAGTGTCAGACAAGTTCAAAATATGCGTGAGATAGCAATTCTTAGCCTTGTACAGCATAAGCAGTATCCGAAATACTACGGAGAATACTTTTGAAATTGCAACACCGAATTACTCGTACCTTAAACTCTAAACATAACACCTTGTCGCTACAGGTGTTTAATTTGTATTCAATTCACGCTTGATTATTTTAATCAAAGTGGTATTAAAAAACGGAAAAATGAAAAATTTGTCATCTTCTAATTCTCTTCATAACAGCGACATTTTAAGCGATAACATTTTTCAGCATGGATTTACAACGACAGCTAATAACTCTGGAATATCTAGCAGACCCGAGCGAGATCAACAATTAGCCTGGATTGAAATTGCGGTTCTTGGAATTATTTTCTTTACCGCCTCAATCGGCAATTCGGTTCTTGTTATGGTGCTCTGGAGGAAAAGAAAAAGGATGTCTAGGATGTACGTTTTCATGATGCACCTCAGTATTGCTGATTTGGTAGTGGCAGGCTTTCAGGTTCTTCCTCAGCTTATCTGGGACATAACGGACATCTTTCTGGGACCCGATTTTCTGTGCAGAGTCGTCAAATACTTGCAACTCGTCGGGATGTTTGCTTCGACATACATGACTGTTGCAATGACTGTTGACAGGTTTCAAGCAGTTTGTTACCCAATGGTGACTTTCCAGAAGAAAAGGGCTTTCTGGAATGCAGCTATTTGTTCTAGCTGGTGTATAGCTTTTATTTTTAGCCTGCCACAAGTGTTCATATTCTCTAAAACGGAAATCTCTCCTGGAGTCAATGAATGCTGGGCTCAATTCATAACTCCCTGGGGTTTAGAGGCTTACGTTACATGGGTATTCACAGTTATATTCTTTATTCCCACTATTATACTCATTATTTGTCAAGTTCAGATATGCCGAATACTTCAAATGAACATACACGCCAAAACGCACGGGGATATACTCAGACATAACCAGATGCAGGTGATTCCTTCCAGAGCTAGCAATTTCAACTGTTTCTCCAAAGCAATGATCAAAACGGTAAAGATGACGATTATAACTGTAGTGGTGTATATTCTCTGTTGGGCTCCTTTCTTCGTTGTGCAACTGTGGTCTGTTTGGTTTCCAAGCGCAATAACAGAAGGTGAGTTACATATTTTAAGCACACTCGGGAATCTTATTTTTTAAATGAACAAGTACTGTAGTAGTTAATTACATTCATGAAAGTAGGACGAAATGCTCGTTATTCTCCCATTGTCTTTTAAGAATTAACTTCTACTTTTTGCAGTCCGTGATCTGTCGAAACTCCTCAGTCTTACCTTCAGCAGTATACAGTAATATGACAGGTAGTTTACACATATCGTCAGATCACAGATTTATAATGAATACAGGGAAAAACAGTTAAAAATGATAAATAACGTTTTTGTTACGTCAACTTGATACTTCTGCACCAAATAAAAACGACAAATCTCGTATTTTCAGATAAAGGTTTTTCAGATGTAGGTACAGTCTAAAATGATGCCTTGAGCTCTTTACACTTTGCGCACCGCTGACGACCACAGGTAGGGTAAGAATTTCTGACAGCTGTGAAAATCGATGTTTTGTCTGCAAGAGCTACATGATTTATCGTTTTCGTGCTGAGACATTAATCGTTAATAAACATCCGTCTTTCCTCGGGGGATGGTGTTTAAATCGTGTTCATGATTTCCAAACGCGTTTAGTGTAGAACAACTGTTTTTTTTTTCCTGCACAGCTAAATGTCAGCATAGACCTTAAAATATTCAACCATCGCATTAACAAGGCTGAACTAAACATACAAATACAGCACACAAACAATTTCCTGGCTATTTAATTTAATCAAGCTAGAATTAAGCTATGTAATTTACACTTCTCTGCACTAAATGAGTCAGTGGTGTGAGTCATTTCTTTGGAGAGATGAACTGTGCATTTCTGCACCTTGGAAAATCAGCCAGTGCCACACAGTTTGTAGTATAATTTTGCACGCGAACTGGGTTTCACGATTTCTTTATTGTTGGGTTTATAATTACGTGTCTTACTATCCTTATTTTCAGGTATTTAATTTAATAAAATAATACGTTTTGGAAACAAAAATAATGCTTAAATCGCGAATTACCCGCTTTAAAATGAGAAAAAATGTACAGACACTATTATTTTTACGTAATGTCAGTACAACCTATTTTAATCTAGTGGCAATACATGTTTTTAATTTTATCATGGGTGTTACACTCATTTGCCATAGCGGGGAAGATTTGATATGCTTGTGCAGGTTTACTTCGGCAAATTCATAGTTCAAGTTCCCGAAAACTCCCGCGGGTTATAAATACAGTACTTTAACATACTGGAAATAAGGAGGTACCCTCTGCCATAGCGCACTCATCAGACTTTTCCATCAAAAATGACGAATGCAATTATGTTAATTATAATTAAACATATGAAAATGATCAAAGATGATAATAGTACATTTTCATATTATTTACCTCAAAACCTGGGTCTTACGAATAGCAAAATAATGTAATGTACTGTATGTTAGAAAGCACTGAAATCAAGCATTGCTACCTCCTTGCTCTGGGGCCCGAACATGGGATGCTATCTGCATGGAGTTTGTATGGTCTCCGTGTGTTCACATGGGTTTTCTCCTGGTGGGTTGGTTTCCTCCCATAGTATAAAGACATACTGGTAAATTAACTGACTTCTGGGAAAACTGGCCCAGCTGTGAGTGTGTGCATGTTTGTGTCTGTGTGTGTCGTGTGATGGACTGGCGTCCTGTCCAGGGTGTATTCTGCCTTGAGCCCATTGCTTGCCAGGATAGGCTTCAGCTATCCTGAGACCCTGCATTGGATAAGGCAGTTAGAAAACAGATGGATTGATGAAATCAACTGTGCATGCTAATGTGAAAAATATGCAACTGAATGCCTAAATGGGGGAGAGCTGAGTGGTGCATGAAGGTGATTTGTGAGGGAGTCAAAACGACCACAGAATCTTTTTGACTTAATGGAAAAACCATGTGTGTATTAAAAGTATATCACCAAAGGTTTCCTATGGTTGGGAAGACTGGTAATCAATATTGAACCTGTGCATGAGCAGATTACTAGGTCGGTTAATGTGCAGTTGACAAGAGAGGCAACATACCTCCGTTCCTCAGGCCAGACATACATACCCTAAATGATCAAAATACTAGACAGAACCTAGGCAGCATTTGTTATAGCTACAATGAAGCATTTAATACTTGCTTTTTCTTTTACAAAGCTGGTTTCCTGAACAGGTCATAAGCTTTTACATGTAAAATGTTTACATGTAAAAATGTCAAGTTACAAGAAATTAATGTTCCCAATGCAAAGTTTTGCATTTTTTAACAATTTTAGAGGAGTGAATTGTCTTTTAAACCTAAGGATGGGTGTATACTGTATGTCTATCAATTGATAAACTGCAGAATTGAAATGTGTATTGAAGTTACAACAGTGACAAAGCACACCTATAGCAGCTGACTACACTGGTACTGGGACTCTTCTGGCAGATCCCCCTGAGCCACCAGTGCAACCACAGAAAACACAAGAAAGTAGTTTGCATATTAGCTTTACTTTTATACGTGTAGTTGCAATAAGGCAAGTATCATCGGATACATGGAAAAAATATTTATTAAATTTCCGAAGTTACCAGAGGAAAAAGAACAAATATCTAAAGGAGTGCTCTTTGTATGCTGCAGTGTCCCAGCTCTCTCTATCATACTGTATGTACAGTTATACAAAAAATAACTTCCGAAGAGCACTACTTTCCTGAACTGGACATACTTAAACCAAAAAATCAGGGACAAACATCTGTTCTGCTCCAGGTGTCTCTGTTGTGCTGCTGCCTCTGTACTCTCATGAGTACTTACTCATCTCAGTCCACCTATCCAGGCATGCATCCTTCTGCCATAGTGAAAAAAGAAGAAAAAAAAACTCTGCAGTATTTTGGTTTCTAGCTTTCTCTTCAGGCCCAATAAAACCTATGTAACAATATTCCATTTTACTTCCACTGCCCTGGCTTAACGCAACAAAACAGGGCAGAGAAAGAGAGAGCGCTCAAGCCCCTGTACTGTACCTCTACTGTTCAGGAATTTTATATTGCCAGAACACCAAGGCTGGTATGAAGATTATGAATGTCCAGGTGATCACAGGGGAGAAGCAGACACCACAGTGCCTATTTGTGGACCACATTTTGTATGCAGATTGCCAGGTGTTATAGTCTTTCCTTCTTCTGTTTTTTATTTTGTTTCCGCCTCTCTGTTTCAGGTCCAGTCCCCACTGCTTCAGCACCTTCACACACCCCACATGCCACATCTGACTGCATGGCAATTGACTGATGTCTAGTCAAACTGGACAGGTCAATCACTTAGATGAAGATTGCTGTCCGCTGTATTGTTCATGAAAGGGCAGCAGGAAGACCTTTAAAATAGAGTGAATCAGACACAAAAGAAAAAAAAACACCATACCCAGCAAAACACTGGCAATTTTGTGCCAAATTCAAGTAAATATAGCCCCCCAAGTCATTGCCCTTCTTCCATTTTTGTCATTCCATGACATAATAGGGACTCCTCTGTAGTGATAAGTGTTACTTTATTTATTATGTGTTCAGTAGAGGATTTAATGTTTATAACTTGGGCATAGAATTGGCATTTTGAGCAAGAAAAAGAGCAAAAGTTCACATTTTTGCATTTTACACTAGTGCTTTTTGGTAGCTTTCTCAAAAATACAAAATAATAATGATGATAGGCATGAGTACTGGAATCAAGATATTTATATTTCAGTGGGCTAGATTACAGTTTGATCTCCTTCTGAACTTTAATTTAAAACTCCCTTTCAGTAGTTTGGCAAAATCTGAATTAAGATTAAGTAAAGATGTAATTTGAATTAGGCTTACCCCAAGTGTCTAAAGGAATGACAACATCTCCATAAGGCTATCAGAACCCCCTTATGAAGCAAATGGGATCACATTATGCCAGTGCAAAATTCTTAACTTGCTAAAAATTAAACTGAACTTATCTTGGTTAGTGGTTGGATCCAATGGTGTGGATCCAATAGGAGAATACTACCCCAGTCCAAAGTGATTAGCCAGAAAAGTGTTTGGCACTGAAGACAGTATTTGTTAGTGCATCTCAGATTGTGGTACTGGAACTTCAGAAAGAAGTAGTCCTTGCAGGGTTAGGTCACTAAAAGGAGTGTGGCAGCACTTTCAAAGTGTAAATTTGCAATTTGATAAAAATGTGATGGTAAGGGGAAGGTGTTTGGATGACAGAGGTGTTTCTGCCTTTTGAAGTCTTATGAGGAGAAAACTAATTCTATGAGGACAGGTAAGGAATTTCCACTTAATTAAGCTTTAAATGAAAGTCTGGGAGAAGGTCAAACCCCAATCTCACTCACTTATACTACCAGCCTACCGTACATATAAATACTGTAGCCTATAGACCTAAAGTTACACGGCTGATGTGTTCTCGGCTCAGGGGAAGTGTACAAGAAGATTGAGAGCATCGTGAGGGGTTAATGGGAAATGGCTTGATGCCCTAAGAGTAAGAATGGTGAATGTGAGGCTGGACTGGGTGTGTAGAAACAAAGCCAGGTAAAAGAGCTGTTGAAGGGAAGATGTTTGCTGCCAAGGCAGTGAGCAGGTGGATTGTTGACCACGGTGGAGGACAGGTGAGCAGCCATGATAGAAGAAAGAGAAGAGGTGAAAGTGCAATAGGAAAATGGTTTTGGAACTAGAATCATTGTGGGTAGGATTCCAGGCATTAATGAGGGGGCAGAAGGAGTGGACGGGTGAAGGAATAAGAGAGAATAAGAATGAACCAAGTAAAGAAGGCAAAGGGCTCATTGAAAGTGATAGAAGTACTGTAGCTGATGAAAGGTCCATGGATGAAATGATGGGACAGGCTGGAGGAACTGCATTGAGCTGGGTGTCATAGCTGGTCAACTGGAAGACAAAAGGCAAAGTGGAGCTGCTGTCTGGAAGGGTATCCACAGATTGATGGCTAGTGGAACCATGGAGAAACTGGTATGGTTAATGTATCAAGAGAGACAAAGTTCAGATTGTGGGGGTCAGCTGCCAGAGCAGTGGACAGTAAGCGGAGTGATGGTGCAGACTAACACTTACAGGTACTTACAGGGATGCTTGTGGAGCTGGGAAGACAAAGGGCTAGTAATTTAGTAAACGATGTGTGGTGTGAGGTCTGACTGAGGGGTACCAGTACCCAGGAGAAGTGTGTGAATTTGATTTCTTTCAGAAATACTTTTGGTACTTATACGTACTGTAGGTGAACGGAAGTCAGTAAGGATAGGGTGAAATCTTCTTCTGAAATTTAATGACACAGAAAATCAGAAAGGAAGCAACACAGCCTTTTAAAAGTTAAAACCCTGTATTGGAATTTTAAGAGATATCTATCCTCAAAAACTATTTGACTTTTTAATTTAGTCTGTGTCAATGTATTTCTTAAGTTGATAGACTGTATAAAGAAAAAAGTTTGAAATAATGTGTTTTATGCTTTAATATTTGGTAGAAACTCTTTGTCCAAATCTGTGTTCTAGAAATTCTGAACCTGTTCATATATTCACAATAAGCCTCATTTTAACATTAATAAATAGTTTAGAAAAAATCAATTCCTAACATTACATCGTCTCCATGATTTTATATTGTTAACACAATGAGAAAAGTATGCATTTCTGAAAGAAGGTGCAAAAGGTACATGGGACAGGGCTTTTCTTGTTGATGACAAACCACATATTGTGCACTGACTCCCACCCCTGTCAGTTTCAGTAAAGCAAAGACACATTTATGCATGTTCTTATTTAATTACCTGTGCAGTATGTCCTGTACTACCAGTTCCAAATGATTGAACTAGGCTATGCATACTGTATATACTGAAATTATGAAAATAAAAAACAAATTCTTTTTATACATATATGTTTTTAGAAAACAGAATATATAGATATTGGATATAAATTCATGTTTTTACCATGTTGTCATCAGTTTTGATGAAATAATGATTCATTGCTCACCATGATAAAGAATTTCTATATAACTTGTAAGTGTGTATTTGCTTTTTTATGGAAATTGAATGTGAATTTAGGAAACACATTTTTATTATTCCAGGTTCTGTGTTTACAATCATCATGCTCCTGGGAAATCTTAACAGCTGTGCGAATCCTTGGATTTACATGTATTTCTGTGGCCACATACCATGTTGCAAAAAGCACCAAGGCAGCAGCTCAATCCGGGAAGATTCTGTGATAACTGCCAGCATCCACATCGGAGACAAAGGCCCTACAGACCATTCCACATCGCTGTAGACATTTCTGGTGTGGTGTGCCTTACTGTGTCATCAGGAAATCTTTCACCCAGTGAGGCCCACAGCCTATGCTGCAGGCTCTGTGGGGCTCACTCTGTGAAAAATCGCAGATGCCTCTAACAAGTGCACGTTTTTTGTAAGTTTGAACATTATAGCATTAAACCCAATTCGCTTAGCATCTGGCAATTCCAGACAATAGATATAAAAAATAAGTAACTGGCTAGTCCTATTGGTTTCAAACATGGCTGTAATATTGCTGATTTTAATTCATTTTTAAGAGTGGGTATGAAATTACTGACAATGTAATTAGTTAATTGTTTTAATTGGAAAAATAATTACAAATTGGAAACAGAATCTGTTAGAGGTATGAAATATACACACTACAGTACTACAATTCAGTTTCAGAATACTAGTTTAGGTTGTATTTTTCAAATTTCAGATAAAATCATTCTAAATGTTTTTCTAAAGTACAGTGTTCTGCAGATCTAGTATATTAAAGTAGTCTACTTAAGTTTGCAAAAATAGAAAATAACTAAAAGTACCTACAGTAGTTTGTAACATAGTGCAAGTATGTTACTCCAGACTTATTTACAAAAATGCAAGGTGATGGGTCTTTGTTATTAAGAAAGTCCCAGTGAATACATTTTTGAGGTTTAGTTATTATTCTTTTGAAGATGATGTTGAGAGGTAGCGTGCTGTTTCACTGTACAGTATGTTTCTTTTACACTAAATACATTGTTGGCTCTCCATACAGTACTGTATATATGTATTATAAACCTTGTGAATTTGTTGTATCACTGTTTTATTGCAGATGTAAATGGCATTATATTGAAATATGACATTGTTAGACATGTTTTAAAATGAAATTATTTCATTTCTGCCAGTGATTTACAGTTATGTTTTGCACTTTGTGATGTGAATTGAGAAAAAAGTGTCACACTAAGAAAGCTTGCAGGTGTACTATATTTGAATAATATCGCTCTACATTTTTGCTGTAACCTTTTTGGAAATGTTTTGCATTTTGTTGTTTCACAGTGATCTGCCACATATATATTTTAGCTTTTAATGTCCAGTTTTAAATGCCTTGATATAACATCTGTCTGGATTACAATGACATTGGCCTTCATTAAAGCTGTTTGTACTCCTGTAATTCTTAAGCTGTACAAATACCTTCAGAATGTTAACAAAATAGTGAAAACAATGTATAAAATGACACATATTGTAACTTATTTTGTTTAGCTTTTCTTATGGGCATGGAAAATGTGTGAAAAAGACCGTATTCATTGCTATAAAAATAACAAAAACCTGACATAAATATCTGCTTTTGATTTAATCTAAAATGCATGATCTGGAAAACTAATTTTTAGTATTCATTATTCACATATTGTGAATGTGGCAACACATTTTTTATTGACATATCATTAGTAAAGCAAAATATTTTTGCTACAGCTTTGTGTGTGGACAGCCTATGTGAAACTGCAAAACAAATGAAATACTGTAACATAGCAAATTATCCTAAAATAAGCTATTAATTCATTATAGAAGTCTTTTCTGTTTTATCTTTGTATAATCATTAAAACAGTCCCTTTGTTACATACCAAAAGATCAAGATAATTTGAATTAAATGAAAACATCTAATGTATTATAATTCTAAAACCTGAAATGTTTCTGCTTAAATTTGTATGTTTCCAGCTGCGCTGCCTGTAATGTTCTACTCATCTCCATGTTTTACAATATAAGGTGGATGTACTGTATAAGACAAGTATAGATTATCATTCACACAGTGAAAAATTCAGTATTTCAATAGCTGATAAAATAAAGTTTACCAAGGCAATGCTGTCACTTTCAGCAATCTATCTGTTCTTTTGAAATCTTGCTTATTATTGAAATTCCACTTGCTACTGAAATCTGAACAGTTCAACTCTATTTTATCTATAACCCTAAAAGTATTTCATTTTTTTCATGCTCACGCAACTGATTAAGTCTGGAATGGAAGTAGAATGTAACTGGTCCTTTGTTCTTCTGAGAGTGTTCTGAGAGAAAGGCTTGATGCTGGATGAGCCATGTGACATTCCCTTCTGTTGGACACTGGTTGGTAAATGGAAGAGAATGTTGTCTCAAGGGAACATGCAGACGAATAGCTGAGAAGTCGATGAAAGCATACAGCCTACATGGGATTTCCACCCTCAGACTGAAGACAGAAAATCAAAATATGTAAGACCTACAATAAAACATTAACAAGACTGGGGGTTCTTTTGCTGCACACAGTCAGGTGATATAATAAAGGTACCATACCATTCCCGTGTACGATTATCAAGCAATATCATCATGAAGAAAGATCACTTTAATGGGAAAGGAAAACACGACCAATTAAGAATATTGAATTAGTCTAAAATTACACAATTGACCAAACCTCAGAGCAACCTTGCAGAGACTTAGCAGAGGACTGTGTTGTTTGACTCAAAATAAATGTGGAATAACTCGTGCAGAACAGAACAGGCTGCAGTACACAAGTTTGTGTTAAGTGACAAGTGGCTGAACTCAGTCATATGATTGTTTGGTCATTACTGCGCTGTGGTTCATGATAATATGATAACATCCTAGAGGCTGTGGAGATAGACAGGCACTGATGCATCATACTGTGCCTACTGCCAAACCAGAAGACAAGCCCATGCATTCTGTAGCTAATCATCAAACCAGAAGACAAGCCCATGCATTCTGTAGCTAATCATCGTTATCAGCAGTGATCTGTGTCCAAGCAGACTACCCCTATGCCACTGAAGTCATTTTAGCTTACAGTTAACAACAGCCTAGGAGGCACTAAAACAGTGCTATACACTGTACAGTAACTATTATTACTTTGAAAGAAAAAATGCACATAAAAGACCCAGCAAAAAATGAGACTGTAGCTGACTATCATTGCCAAGTCCTCAACAGGACTGTTGCATCCAGGAGATGTGGAGTCAGTTCAAAGACAAATGGCCTGTTACTGGTTATGATGAGGACCATGAAAGTCCTCAAGTATATTGACAAGTTAAAAGAACTGAAAATTTTAGTCTTGAACAGAAAAGAAACTGGGCTAACCTGATTCTTGTATTCAAGATCTTCGACAAAATCAACCCAATGAACTCCCATGGAATCACATTTTCTGTACTCTGGTCTAGACAGTGTCTGGGAGCCGTACACTTCTGAATGATCAGCATCCCCATGCTAATCCCGATCTGTGTCTTTATATAACTTTGTGTTTTGAAAACTCCTTGATCTTCATGGTTGAATCATTGCTTGAAATTCACTGCCTGACTGTGAGACCTTAAAGAGATAAATGTTTTTGTTCTGAAAGTATTGCTTAAAGAGGTTACTTAAAAATTGTGTGGCTTGTTTATACAGTACCAGTCAAAAGTTTGAGTAGTGTTCTGGACATACGGTGCTATTTGTGTGAAGGTTGTATGTTCTCCCCATGTTTGCATGGGTTTCTACCAGGTGTTGCAGTTCCACCACCAAAACAAATGAAAACATACTGGTAGGATAATTGACTTCTGGGAAAATCGGCCTGCTTTCCAACTGTTGATTGCTGGAATAAACTGTGGCTCCTCCACAATCCTGAAGAAGCAGTTAAAAATGGATGGGATTAATGTTTCAATAAAGATTTTGCTAATGATGGCTCTTACAGACAATAAAACATAAGTGAAATGGAAAAATAAGCAGAAATGGTAAAGTGAATGCAAGCATATCTTGAATCTAATTTTAATAAAACAAGATGGTATATGCAAGAAACGTGTCTCTTCATCCCTTATATCTCTGCCTTTGCAGCCAGCTTTATTACTTGATTATTTCATCTGTGCTAGTACCCAGCTGCCATCATTGGTCAGATCTCATCATTAGGATTGGAAAAAATGAAATATACTGTTTGAAGAGAATATTAAGAAAAATATATTTTTCATTTTTTCTATAGCTATTCTAACACTTCTTAGGACACAGCTATTTCACTGTCAGGATTTCTGACAGCTTAATTTTCAAACAAAGTCAAATTTAAACAAAAAGCAAAATATTATACATACGTGGAGAACAAATATGACAACAAATCCCTTCGCAATGTCTTACAGATTCTAGAACATGTTCCATAACATAAAAGAGGTGTTTCTGATACAAATGTATTTAGATATTTTTAAGTAAGCCTTGTTATGGCTGTGGCTTTGAATACTGTATGTGCTTTCTTACTACAAGAAGGTAAAAGGCTGCAAATACAGAATGAATAGCTTTGGGAAAAATATGTTGCAAACATTTCCTTAGAGGTCTACCTATTAGGCTCTACCTAATAGGTCACAGACACAAGATTTTAATTAAATAATTTTGGCTGTGTCATATCATTTAGCAAACAATGTAACTGAAATGCAAACAGCGCACTTCACCTGGTTTCCCCTGCACACTGAAACACAGTGGACTATATTTCTGAAGGATTTCAGTTGTTTTAAATTTATTGTACATATTTCAGAAAGGAAGAAAATAACTCATGTTACAAAATGAATTAATTTACAGAGGTTGTAGTATTTTTACAAATTCTTTTGTGTCTTTAAACTTCATTATGTTGGTTTTTCATTAGAAAATAAACTGTTACAAAATTGGGATGATGGTTAATGTATTATAGATATAACTCATTATACTGTATACCGTAAATGTTTTATGAATGATACACATATAGATATTTCATGTCTACTTTCAGATATATTTGCCACTATAAACCTCTATGTTGATGGTTCAGTCTTTGCAAATATTAATAACAACTACGATCAACCAGCATACAAGGCTAAGAATGACCTAGAATTCCAAGGTTAATATCCTTTAATATAAGTCCCCAAGATGGACCATAATAATCCCTGACTGAACATATTAGCTTTACTTTCCCTAAAGGGGTGTACTTCAGGTTGCTTCTCACCAGCCACTAAAACGTGTGATTCGTTGATTTAATAAGCACACTAAACTAATTTCTGTCACCCTGTCTATGGGTTCAGTGCAGGATATGTGCTTGCCTATGGTCCCAGACTCGGACGTTTTGATAATTTCTTCAGCGGTGACTTTACAAAGGTTATCATTTATTACACAGAAAAATACTTTTGTGTAGTCTTTTAAAATTGAAATTCAGAAGGAAGGTGTTTCCTATAACATTAATTCACTTTCAGAAGTAGAACACCATTTGATCTCCCCCTAGAAATTATTTTAGGGTAAGTAGTAGGGGAAGTAGTGATGGACTGAGCTGATTAAGAATTGGTAATTTACTGAATTGGTTCTTTACTGAAGTTTGGGAAGGATAATGACAGACAAGCTAGTCTCAGCCAGCTGTTTTAAATCACAATCATTGCTGACTTTCACTATACAGTATATCTAACTCTTTGCACATACCTGTACCTTTTCTGGCAATTTTTGCATTCATTCCTCTAACCCTTGGTTAACCTCTAACCCTTGGTTAACTCCTTTCTCTGAATGGGGATCAAGCCTCCTCATATTCTGGCCAGAAGGCTACCTGTTAATAAACAATAAATATTTGCAAAGCATCTGATTCTTGGATGTCATTATTGCTTGTGAAATAAGCATTGTGAACAAAAGAAATCCAGGTATTGCTGAAGATTTTTAGCTATGATTAAAGTTTACTTCAACTGTTGGATACATTGTCTTAACACTGCTCTGATAATATTGCGTGTATAAATTTCAAATAATTTGAATACATGGCACTGAATTTAATTTCAGGCTACAGGGTAGTAGAATTCTATTGTATTTTTTATAATTTAATATTCAAGGCAACGCAAGACTGAGGTCATTTTCTGATTACCATCAGGTGGACCTGGTTACCACCTGCAGTGTTCCTACCTGCATTTCCTTAATCTGGGCATTTCAGACTATTTAAACATGTGTTGTTATCAGTAGGTTCTATTATCTTTTTTCACATGCGAGTGTATTAAGGTATGTGACATCTACATCTATTATTTCAGATTCATTTTCTGAAATAATTGTATACCCTCTTGTCCAATGCCACTAGTCAGCTAGTACTGAGGATGCCACTATACTTAAGAATTCCACCATTGTGCTGTTTTAGAAAATAAAAAAAAATCCTTTATCCCATATTATCCTTGTCATAACAGCCAGCTTTATCATATAATTTCTTGTCAATGTAATCTATTATTTTTATATATTATATATCATTCTTTATATTGTTATATATTATATATCATTCTAGATATTATTATTATTCTGTAATTGTATATAATATGATTATAAGGAGAGTCTCAGACGCCAATCGGGAGAGAGAGAGAGACATTTAGCTTGTGTAACGCCCACGTGTTTTATGTTATATAAGGAAATAAAATCGCAGACCTCTACCTGGTGTCCCTGGGTGTTCATTTGACACAACGCAGAGGAAGCCGTCCGCTACATCAACATCACTATCTGTCTATTTCATAGCCTTCAAACCATACCAACATCACTATAGTAATGTGCTAGCTCAGTGTGTTTTATGAATCTAATAGAAGAAGAGAAAAATTATCCTAAACTTATTTTAGAAATTATTACATTAATTTTAGTAATTAATTAAAGTAATCATTTCTTAAATTGTTAAGAACTCATTTTTTAATGTAAAATTGATAACATCAGAAGTCAAATTGTATCTTGTTATTCCATGTCTTAGCACAGCTTTACTTTCAAGTTTCTGCAATGTATCTCACTGTGCAGAGTTTCAGGAAGTCTCTCCTCAGCGCATATCTGAAATAATCATTAAAATAAAATACAACATATAGTCCTTTGATGTTATTCCCACTTTCTTGCTTTTTTTTAATATTGAAATGCTCTTTGGCTTTTGTTACACACATCATCAATGAACCATTAATATCTGTCAATGTTGTCTCTGTCTTTGAACCTCCTTTTGTTAAAAACAAAACTTAAGAGTCTGGACCATTTAATAATTATAACCCAAATATAACTTGCCATGTTGTGGCATTTAATTTTGTTTTCAGTAGCAAGACCATTCATTGACAAGCTATACATTGTAATCTGGGTAATAGTATAAGTATACATGTTTCGTCAAGCTTTTTGACAGGTACCACGCCCCCTTTTTATCCAATGGGAGATTGTTATTTGTTGGGATGTCGCGCCCCCTGTCCAAGCCAGAGGCATGATGTCGCAGGGTGCAAATTTCCCCCCACCATTGCCCTATGCTTATAAATATATATTTGAAAATGTATATTAGTATCAGGGGTAAGTGATCATGTCTGCAGAGGATTTGAGCGTGCTATGTTATACTCCTAAGGAGCGTTACGGCTGCATGGAAAGCCTGGTTAGGCCTGTGCACTCCCGGGGTCGCTGTGCAAGGCGTCGTGCTGTGTTCAGACTGGTTGTCTGAACAGTTCGCTTACACAATGCAAAAGGTGACTCACGTGAGATTTAAGAAAAACAGGACGTTGGTGTCGGATATGGACAGGCAATGGCAGGCTGATTTAGTAGACATGAGAGAGTACTCTGAGTTCAACGGCGGTTTCAGTTACATCTTAACATGTATAGAGATGTTGTCTAAATACACCTGGGCAGTGCCGCTGAAAACCAAGTCTGGAGAAGCAGTGACCAGGGCTTTCTGAAATATACTCAAAGAGGGTCATACTCCTAAAAAGCTACAATCGGACAAGAGAAAATAATTTCTTATCAGGACCTTCCAAAATTTCCTCAAAAGCGAGAATATTGAACATTTTTTTATGGCCAGTGACGTGAAGACTAGTGTCGTAGATAGGTTTAACAGAACTATTAAAAAAATTACCCACAAAAACACATCCCAATATATTGACATCCTTATTTACTCTTATAACCGTAGTTACCACACGACTATTAAGTGATCTCAGGCTTCTGCTACGTCAGACAGCTCTCTTAAGGTGTGGAGAACAGTCTATGGTGATCACTTCGCAAGTTTTCATTTAATGTTGGTGACCATGTAAGGATGTCCAAAATAAAGGGAATGTTTGAGAAGAGGTATGAGCAGACCTCTACAGATGAAATTTTCATTGTCAAAGAGCAGATCATGGCTCAGGGACCCTATTACAAATTGCAAGACTATGCAGGTGATAATATTAAGGGTTCCTTTTACACAGAAGAGCTAGAGAAGATAAACCCCAATGCTGAGTGTGTCTACCGCATACAAAAGATTTTAGCATCCAGAGGGCGTGGTAAAAACAAACAGCTTTTGATAAAGTGGCGTGGGTGGAATGATAAATTCAATAGTTGGGTAAAGACCTCCAAGATGAAAGATATACAGTATTAAGCTGTTGAAAAATGAATCCCAACGTTTTTTATGTTACACTGGCCAGTAATTTATCCTCAAAGATGTTTCCAAAGAACACCAGCTTGTGCTTCATGGAGCATTTAGCAAAGGCGATTGACCTGGATGGGAGCTGGGAAGTGGGCCTGGTATGCAAGGGTTGTTGGGGATACCTGGCTTGTTAAGCACGCATATGGATGTCTGGTGAGGGTCCTGGGTTTCAGACCATGTGTTGGAAGTGTAAAATCACCACATCCTGTCGATATGATGGGTGGGTTTAACACCATGTACAGCAAACTGTATATACAGATATCATAGAACACCAGTAATAGGTGACGTCTATGCACCTTTTTTGCGCTACGTACCCTTGAAAGTCATGGATGGTGGAATTCATCACTCCTTTGTGTGACAAATCCCATTATGTGCCAGTGGGCATTGATCATTTTAACACCATCATTATTGAAATAAAGATGGATCAAAACGAGCATGTGTCATTTGGCAAGGTAATCGTCAAGCTTCATTTCCGACCTGCAAAAGCGTCAAACATCTAAAAGGATGATTGTTATCAAAAGCTACGGGGATCCTTCTTTGTATACAAACTACTATAAACTCCAAGCTGGGTACAGATTACCAGGATTTTTGGGACTTCCAGTCCAGTACGGTACAGGTATAGGCGGTATTTTCAGAGCGCTATTTAGAAAAGCCATACCTTTTCTGAAACGCGGGTTTGAAATAGCTATGCCCATATGGCATCGGCAGCTAAAAACATCACCAAAGACATGGTAACTGTAGCAACATTACAAGTGCTGTCATGTCTAAAGTGACAAAGCCACAACCATCACAGCAGGAAGGTTTGGGCCTTGCTTACATCAGAAGGGGTGTCAAGAGAAAAAGATAGTTTTCAACCTCAGCCCCAACGAGGAGTGCACTGGGCATTATTCACTTATTAAAATGGGTAATCTGAAAGCTGAAATAAGCTTTGTGCAGCCATTACCCACTGCAGTTAACATGGTTGTGTATGTCCAGTTTGACAATGTGATAGAACTTGGTATGAGACGCCAAGTCATTACTGACTTCAGCTAAAAGCCCATCATCATAAAGATGAACATCAAACAGCTGGAAGACATTCTATCTCGAGATGCTATGTGTTTCAAAGTTTGTTACAATATATCTACACAGTTATTGTAGCAGTTAGGTCTGGCTTTTTATAGCACAGAACTAAGTAAAAAAGAAACTTCAGATTTTGAAGTAACTACGTATTTTAAACATTTGGGAATATATACAACCGAGTGAACATTATGAAAATGACCAGCTCTTATATGATGTTTTTAGTTTCAGTTCTAATTATCATTGTAAACATTCTAAACAAGTCACGTTTGTAAAGTACTTAGAATTCATGAAAATATCTGTAACTTTCCATGACAGAAAAGAAAGATGATTTTGTGGTAATATGACAATATGATTTTTATTAGATAAAAAGTAGTGGGGGAACTCATTGTATTGCCAAAAAAGAGTTTGCCAAGTTAGACATTTAATAGGGGTGATTATTTATGAGGCTAATTACATCTTAACCCTCCTTTGCAAACAGATGAGAGACTCTCAGATGAACCTCCTGAAACTAGGGTAGGGAAAGGGCAACGAATGTCTATTAATAAGCTTTGCACAATACTTAGAATGCCCTGTACTGTGCATTATTATTGCTGTTTTCTGTTTTGCAAATAAGAAAGAATTATGTCTCAGATACCATTTGCTACGTTTTCCATGACCATTTATCTATGTGGAATATATTTGTAAAGATGTAATTTTATTTGCAGATCCCTCTAATTGAATTTTTAATCTTTTGAAGGGTACTTCATAAATTAAAGCAGTTGTCTGGATAGTCTCTGGAGATTAAAAATATGAAGGAAAGTACTCTGCTTCTCTATACAATGAAAACAAAGTATTATTGTCACCCTTACATGAGCAAACAATAAAAAATTGTTTTTATGACACTTGGGTTTTAACATACACACTGAAAAATTCACTTTTACAAGCAAAACAATTCTGTATTCATATATTACAGTCATAATTTGCGAAGTCTAATTTCCAAAGAAATCTGGAATTTGAACTTCACCAAATAATCATGAGCAAATCTAACATAATCATTCAGATGAAACTGGGGAAAATATTAGAAATAGTACAAAACCAAAAAATGAAACCTATATTTTATATGTGTATATATTGTAAACAAAATATACACATTTGATTTTTGTTGACTTTTTGTCCATTTTGCCTAATTTATGGAATTTTGCTTTAATGCTATTGTACAAATTTAAATCTAATTTAATGTTTCTCAGGTAAAATCAATATTCTCATTTCAGTCATATTGTTTGTTCACTTTGATGAAAGGCATTATATAAAATCTGGTATTTATTTGCCATTTCAAGGTAGCTGACGTGGAGGACAGGCTCATATATTCTTATATTATTAACCGTGAAATAATATTGTGGGTGAATAGCCTCTGCACTGGGGTGTCATAAATGGCACATTTTTCTGTGTTCCTATGCGTCTGTCTACCTATTGGTAATTTACATTAGAAGAAATGGAAAGAGATGGGTGCACAATTGTCTATATGAATTTCTTTTAATAACTGAAACTGTGGAACATAAGAATGTAAAGAAGTCTACATGTTGTAAAAGCAGAAGTAAGATTCAGAAAAGATGGTTGTCTGAACCACATTCCCCAGAAACCACTGGGGGAATGAGCTGCTGCTCTCAGTCACCCATCCAGGTGCTGGAGGACAATTTGACAATTGACAATTTAAAATACAGGAAGTGCAGGTTTTCTGTGTCATACAATTGGAGTGATACAGGATCTGCTGTCTGGATCAGAAGGCAGACCCCCTGTCTGCTCTGCTCAAAATATAGGCAGAACTTGTGGGTTTTGTGTATATGGGGAACTTGTGTGTGTCATGATAAGGTAACACCTAAAAACCAGACTTATTCCTGCTTTGTACACATCTTTGCCAACTAGTAACCCTTGAGATGCTTTGTATGTGCAGAGCCAACTGCCCAAAGCTTGTTCAAGACACAAAATCTTATCAGAACAATAGCTGACACATGTCCAGTTAAACCTGTTTGTAACCTCAAGCATTACCCCTGCTTGGTAATAGTTAATTGCCCATTGTCTGTGTTAAGTGGACCTTTGATCATAGCAGGGAATGCAGAGGATAGGTCATGAAACTACATCAACACTAAGGTGTTAGTGGTCCAGTCACGTAATTAACATCCCTACAGGCCCTGACACTTCTCGCCTTTCACACCCATCCTTTCCACTCTGTGACATGAGTTTGTGAAACATATTGCAATAAAGACAATTAAGACTGCTTTTGGAGAGGCTCAGAGTGACAATAAGGTTTTAAAGGATTATTTTTGAAATATGCAAGGAGCTTAGCTGCCACATATGTCATTTAGGGAATGAAGAAGTCAGTTAGAAGCTCAAAGAAGAGCTAGACTATTGTTTTGGCTTGTGCTGTCTGTTTTATTTCCTTGCAATACATATACATTGCACTATTGTTCTTAACCTTATGGCTGTCTGTATGTGACTGAAGTCCTGGATCAGTCTAAATGTTTAAGATTCTGTTGTAGCACAAAGTGAAAGGATGGCATTAAGCTCATCTTGCTGACTTGTTTGCTGGTAATGTAATGATCCAAAAAGTTCCAAAAAAATGTATCAAACAATTCCATAAATAAGTAATTCCCAACCCTGGTCCTGGGAGAGAACACTGTCTTCTAGTCTTTGTGCCAGTTGAGATTTTAATTGGCTTAGTTTTTGTATGGGACACATATTTATAAATCTGCTGAAGTAGTTCAAGTAGGTAGCTGCATCAGCATGCATAGGCTGCAAAGGAACAAGTAACGGTTTATTTCATGCTGAAACGAGAAGAAAAGAAACACAACATTTCAGCTGTGGAGCCTTCTTCAGGTGTCAAAAAATGTTGTAGATTTCATACGAAATCCTTCTGGAATTATATTATAATGACAAAAGCTGTAAATAAATAGGAGATGGTTAGAAAGCCTGGTCGTGAAACAGATCACTGTGAAGATACGGAATAGTGGTTTGGTGAGAGGAGGCAAGTAGCCCAGGGAGGAGATGTATTTATATAAATACATATGTATTAAAAATAAATAAGCATTTTAAGCTTACTGTGCAGTACAAATGTGCTACAATTAATAGTAACACTAAAACATATGATTTTCAAGCCATAGACTACACATCTCCGGTATACTTGAATAAAGAGACATCTACTTATTGCACGCACATCCCTTTATTAGTCAGTTATAACAAGGACTTACTGCAGTTTCCATGTCTGTTCTTTATTTTTTTTATTGATTATTCTGAAAAGGTCCAGAGGTCAGATCTGGTCCCTTTTGCTGTTCAGACTAAAAAGGTTCTTTTTTATAAGATTACAGAGAAGTAATATCTTTTTTATAATGTTTTACTCCATTACTGCATTGTACAATTTTAAAATAACATTCCTTGATTTAAATGCTATTTCTCAACTATATAATCTAACATCATCTAGAAGATGTAAATGTTAACATAAGCACCTAATTCTTTTTCATTAATAGCCTTATCAAAATCAGTGTATCTTAATGTGTATTTAGAGTATATGATGTTACTACTAGTATGTAATACTCTGCACTTGGACAAACACATGGCAGATGTTTCATTTAGACCATTCTTGATGTCTTTATTAAGTCAATTTGCTTTGAAGGTCTGTGAGGGGAGAACAAGAGATGAAGAGGCGGACCTCTACCATGGTTGCTAAGCAACAGTACTTGGAATGGAGTACATCAACAACAGTACTTTAAATGACTTTAATGGAGAACCTGTTGTGTATGGACAGTTTATTCTAAGTTTCACTGACAAGTCCCATCTCAAGTCACATGAACCTCGCTTCATATTTTTCATTACCCATGACAACTCTCCAGCTGTTTGTATGTTACTATGCTGAATAATGTATAAGTATTAAAGCTCTGCCAACCTTAACTAAATAACTTCACACATAGCCTTGCAAGGGTTCCCTTATACAGATCTGTAATACTTTGTTTGGCTGATAAAATTCTTCACACCACAAACATTGAGAGGATGGTCTCCCAGCAATGAAATAAAGCCAATCAACTCCAGTCTGCTGTGTCTGATGTCTTTCTGTGATCTGACCTAAGGGTCCATGCCTTCAGCTTCTCTGCAGTATTTGCTTTATCCTGTTATTTTAATATTCTCTGCAAACTTGATTAGCTTATTAGTTTATTAACTACACCAGAATACAGAACAGTGAATTAAAGCAGAGTGATTTTCCTAGTACAGATCCATGTGGTACCCCACTATTAACATCACCCCAACTTGAAGGCATCTGTCACGATCGTTAACCCTTCCTCTTAAGGACGCTCCAGCCTTTTCTTGTTTATTCTTTATCTCCTGCACCTGCCTCTGGTTCCTGCCCCCGTCCTATAAAAGCCGGACGTTCCTGCCAATCTGGGCTCAACTTTGGAAGATGGACACCTGGAAGCCTGCCTACCCGCGAGTCCAGGAGCGACTCGACGGCATAAGCTTCACAACGGCGTCCTGACCGTAACCCCCTTTTATTTCCCCCGACCCTTCTTAGGATCCCACTCCGGCTTTTAACTTCATTCGTCTGTGTCAGGATGGATCACCCGGTTTTGGACATTGACTTTCCCAGGATATTCTAACGGATTCCCTTGGACTCGTTTGCCCTAGATACACCCCTACCCCCGAGCACCAGCGCACCTTGGACACGCCCCCTGTTATTCTTCCAGCGCCTATCCTAGTGTTTTCCCCCATGTTTTTTCACTCCCTTCCAGATTGTGTTGTCTGCATAGGGTCCTGAAAGACGCTTCATAAAAGCATCCTTATCTTTATTCAATTCACACACATTTACCCTACTAACTATTGCTTGTATTTGTGAATTAATCTTCTATAAGGGAAAGCCCTCTTAAAATATAAATACAGTACACATATTATATGCTCTGTGTGTGTCCAAGTCACGCCCTCTGCAGCCAGAAGGCGCTCCTTCTCTGTCCTGTCCCTAGTTTCCGGTCTGCTGTCCTTCCGGTCCCTCTCTTTCCCTTGGGTTATATATTTCCGGGTCTTGCTCTCTGTCCTCGCTCAGCATTGACGTTCGGATGTCCTGAGACCCGCCTAGCACCAGTGCGCTCCCTGAGGGCATAGGTTTCTATACGGCATTCCTGAACTCTTTGCACTATTGAGCCCGGGCCTTTTTCCCCGTCTCGCCGCTATGCATATGGGTCTTTTTCCGCTCTCCTGCTCCCCACGGTTAGTCCCTTTGGATGTCCATGAAAGTCCATTGCTGTTGTTTGTTCAAATAACTCTGACAAGGTAATCAAGACCTAAGTTTTTGCTGTAGATAGTGTACATATTGTTTCCTTTTACACAATCCTTTAGTTTAGTTCTTATATTTTCTATGGTTTTGCATACTGTATAATATATGTTAGAGTTATTGCTCTATAATTTATCACACTACACAGCAATTCTGTAGTCCAAGCTGTCAAAAACTTATAAATAACATTTATTGTTTCCTTAATTACAATTGATTTGCAATAATTTATAGATTGGGATTACTAGGACGCAAAGATTGGTAAAGGCCAATGGGAAGTTCTGCCAGGATTCCGGGGTAACACCCCTACTCTTTTTGAGAAACAACTTAGAATTGTTAATGACCACAGAGAGTCAGGACCACTTAGAATATATTTATATTTAGGTGCTGTTTGGGGGTTTTATACCAGAGGCTCAACTTCAGGTTTGTACCTGATAGCTTACTCTCTAATGAAAAAGTTCTGCTACTTAGATGACATATCAACAGGTTTGAAAAAATCAAATCTTATTTCAGGTGAAAAAAGCCAGCACTGTTCTCCTGAACCAAGATAAATCATCCAATCAGATAGCTCAGGATGATTTTGTTGTAGGTGATTTGATTGTCACTGTTATGTCTTCTCAGCCCCATCCCTTAGCAAAGCAGTATTTCAGTTAGGTTACACAAGAAGAAGCAGTAAGCATATGATATTTCACATGTAAAAAGGTGCTTATTATTTCATCATTCTCATTCAAACAAAGGTAGCCGTGTTTTAGATGCATTATCTGAACCACTGACTTTACTGATGCCCAGAATAACTTAACATTTTCTGCCTATCACTTGGATCCAGATTGACCCCATCATTACAACTGTTACACAAATACAGCATAGAACACACAGGGACCATCAACATGCTTCTTTGGCCCTGTGATTTAAGATGTTGTGATTGACACTTCCCTTTTTTTTCTATTGATGTAATCTCCCTTGTTTAATTGTTTTTGCTGCTGTTATCTTGTCCTGTTTTTAAAGTTTTAAGTTTTAAAAATCATTCTTATAATTAATGGGTGGCATGGTGGCACAGCAGTTATCTTTGCTGCTTTGCAGTGCTGGAATCCTGTGCTCAGTTCTGGACCTGGGGGTATGTGGAGTTTGTATATTTTCTCCATGTTTCCTCCAGGTGTTCCAGTTTAATCCCACAAGACCAAAGACATACTGGTAGGTGAAATGGCTTCTGGGAAAATTGTCCCAGGTGTGAGTGTGTATGTCTATGTTCCCTGCGGTGGATGTGGAGTCCTAACCAGGCTGTATCCTGCCTTGAACCCATTACTTACTGAGATAAGCTCTGACTCCCCTATGACCATGTATTGGATGAAGTAGTTAGAAAATGGATGGATGAATTATTATTAGAAACAGCAGTTTATCTTAAATGGCAACCCATGTGAAAGTCACATTTCAGTTAGTGCTGTCAGATGTGGCCAAAGGCCATTATGGATTTCAGCTAAATATAATCAAAGGTAAAACCTCCCAGAAAGCTCAAATTAATTAAGTTAACAAGGAATCCAAAAAATGGACATTAGTGAAAAGAAGCAAGTTTTATTTTTATAGTCCAAGTCTGAAGTTTCAATAGACATGAACCCTTTCTTCATCAGAGCATATACAGTATGGAGACTGTTAAAATGTAGAATACAGAATGCAGTATGTAGGTGGATCAGAGATCAATTTAAAGTCATTTGACAGATCTAAAATCATAAAAGCCCAAAAGGCATGTTAACTAAATAGTCATGTATCATAACACTATGCAAATCCTTCTAAAATGTATTTTTGTTAAGGGAGTTTAACAAAAAATGATACCAAATAAGTTAGAAACAATGACTGAATTCAAATACTCTATCTCTAAATAACCCACACATTACAAGGTACGTCAGTATATACAGACATATACAGTATGCTTATTTTTCAGGTTTGCATTTGCATATTTCAGGTCTTTATATGCTGACATAAGTTATATGCAGTCTTTGTAGTAAATTGTGGTCCTCTATCAATGTATTAATTTCTCAGTTTAAGTCTTGTACACCAGTCTCTTCATAACACATTGTAAATACTGTACATGTCAGAAAAGTAGATATTCACATAAAAACACAATGTTTTAATATAACTGAGATTCCATTGCAGTATTTGTTTAATTACAAATATTCTTTAAATTGAATAGTAATATAAGTAAATGTAATTACACAAATCATGTCTGCTCTTTCAAATATAGCAACAATGGCGATCCAAAAAACCTAACAACTTGTTTTAAATCAGTTTTAAGCGACAAGAGGGGAAAAGGGAGTGGGCTACATATACTGAGAGACATTATTTCGCAAAGTGAAATGCCAGTCAAAGAGTGATGGTACCTTGGCTAGTATTTCAGTCTGTGAAATATCTCCTAAGAAAAGCATCCTAGTACTTATCAACTTTGAAAAAGGGATAGCGGTTTGAAAGAAGTGTGTCAAGTGCTGTTGAATGCAAGTATGTCAAATAAGACCATCATCCAGAGAGTGGATTTTTTTTTCATTTATTTCCTGAAACTTGATTTGGGAAAAAGAAAACACTATTACATACAGTATGCAGTATATACTGAAAGGATTTAAACATGCATCAAGTGTTACAGGTCTCAGAAGCATAGTGCCTCTCATTATATATAGGTCTATTTCGTATAAAACTATCATTAAGGGGGAAAATAGCCATTTTCAAAACTGACAACAGTGATCAATCTAAAACTCAGTATGGTAACAAAGTAGAGGTTTGAGTCTTTTGTTCATACTCTGTTGTATACTTATTTAAACCACCAGATGTTTCTCAATAAGTGGTAATTCCAGAGATCAATATAAACTTGCACTACAAAATAAATTGCCACTTTAAGTGCAGATATTGCTGAAGTTCGCTTAGATGTCCTTGCCTATAAGAGTACTGCAATTGCAAGTGATTATGAACAGAAACTCATCATTCCAGCATTGGATTTGTCCTACGAACCTCAGTTTTAATCTTGTACTGCATTTTTTCTGGTATGCTCAGTCTAGCCATATCAATCCACACAGTCAATTTTTTAAGAGTAATCTCAAAAATATTTACTGTATATCAGGACTCATAAAACATCTCATGATCTTTACAGGTGCAAAATTAAAACAAAATATAATTGCAAGAACACATCCTAGTTTGTTATGGAAAATTCTCTAGGCATTCAGTCACAACTTTAGCAGATTATAATTGTCTGTTTATGCCCTTTCATACCAAAAATATCCAATATCCAAAAGCATATTTATACTGTTATTGATTGTCTTTGTCAGTCTTTTGTCAGGTGTAACCATGTGGGATTAAGATTAGTTTATTGAAGCTTCACATTTTTCTTTCTGTGATCACAGAGTCCTTTGCAACCTAGAGTAGCTAGAGTCCAGTATTTGATGTCAGTATTTGCAGTAATGGGAGATGCAGGGGGAATGATGCAATAGTAGACTAATGCAAAACAGCAGGCTGATGAGAACGCAGAGATTTTTACTCAAGTCCACATTGTTCTTTTTCTGAACAGCAGATGTGCAGAACCACAGCAATATTTTTTTTAAATATACAGCTGGTTTTCTTCCAATTCTGTCATAGGTTGTTTAGGTTGTAATAGGTTGTTTTGTTTCTTCTTTTTGAGAAGCTTCACACAGAAACATGTAAAAGTTTCTTTTTGGTTGTTTAGTTTGTTAGATTTTGTTTTGTTTGATCATAAGAAGCACAGTCCTTGTGTTAAATTATGCATGTAACTAAATAATATATAGGTAGAACATTTTTGTCTCTTTCTGTCTTTGCAGTGTGAAGCAAACATATGTATATGGTCCACATATATACAAATAATGTGAAGCAAATGCAAGATGAGTACAATATTTTCTTTGTTTATGTTTTGCTTGTCTGGATTTCTTTCTTGTTTGTCCATACATTAATCAATAACCCATTATATAAAATGTAAAAAAGTTGTTTGCATAAGATATACATTCTATAGTCTTGGTAATGATCATAATTTAAAATAGGTAGGTAAAATTATTTTTGGCTGTTTTCCCTCCTGAACTTCAGTTAATATAAAATCACTATAAAATCACTGCAGCCCTACTATTGAACATACAGTCTATTAGAAGTAGACCTGACAGTTGTCTGGCTGGATCTGGCCAACACATATAGACCCATCCCATATAGTTTGACTTGGGTTGCACTGGAGCACTAGCATATTCCACACCACATCAACAGTCAATTACATACAACATGGGTGAGAATAAAATTTAAACCAAGGAAGTCAAGATGTATGGTTATCAGGAAAGGTAGATTGACCAATAGATTCAAACTCCAGATCCAAGGTGAAGCCATTCCATCAAGAGACAGATCCAGTCAAATGCCTGGGTAACTGGTTTAATAAGACAACATCAGACAGAGAAAATATCAGCAACATGGAACAGCAAATAAGTGAGTGGCTGAGGAATATGGATGAATCAGGACTCATCGAATTCAACATGTGGCTTTTTCAATATGGGCTGCTGCCTAGACTTCTGTGGAACAAAAGAGAGTTGCTAAACTGGAGGCCAGAAGGAGATGAACAGTAGCTATCACTGGCTATCACTGCTGACCTGCAATCAGGAGGGTATTATGGATAAGGGTCGAAACACCTGATGAAAGCTGGGTTCCATCTGGTGACATTGATTCCTGGCCAACAAGAGTCAGTGCAACTATTGACTATGGAGAGTATCACCGATGATGCAATTTAAAGCATTATGCATTTGGTTCTTAAAAACTGTCAGAAATCCAATGGTTTGTGCAATGGTGCAAATACAATAGCCTCATTTTGAATTTTAATAAAACAAAAGAAATAGTTTTTGGTCCCAGAGCAGTTGGTGATCACTCACATGTAGTAATTCACAACACATCTATCACAAAGTTCAGCAGCTCTTATATTTCCTGTGAAGACTAAGAGTGTTTGGGGTTCGACAGGAAATAATGCTACTCTTTTACCATACTAAAATCAAATTCATTCATTCTTGAATGCCCAGTAGTAGAAAAAATGTTCTGCAGAATAATGTATAACATGGAGTACACGCATATTCTCTTCAAGTGAATTGCACAAAAAAAGTTAAAAACTACTCAGCGCACAGTTATTATATGAAATTGCATTCAATCACCATTGCATTTTCCATTCAATCAAGTGGTCTTTACAGTGATATATTCTTATTTGAAAGAGTTCAATTATGTTGATGGCAGGGAAAAGTAATTTAGTTGTAAGTTTCATTACTATTAAATTACAGTAATTATACTGGTCATAGCGCATACCGCTTGAGATGTTTACTTCTCCAGATGACAGAAAATCTTTTCTCACGGGGTCATGGTATCTTCTATATTGTTACAGTTACACTGAAGAGTACAATAAGGTGAAAAGAGATCAATTTTGTTAAGTATCCTTATGTACAGTATGTTGTGTGTTGAAGTTACAATGCTTGAGAGAAATAACTACAGAAACAGTGAAAAATGTTGGTTTGTATATTACAAATATCATGTGAGGAAGGCAGCAGCTTACAGTCTGCAGTTGCCCCAGGACATGGTAACATTCGCATAAGTGATCACATTCATGCAAGACTATTCTAGGCATGGTATGAGAAGGGGTAGAATGTCTCGTTTGGAGACTACACCAAGGGTGGTGTTACAAATTGAATTGATTCATGTTTTTTCACTTTTAGTCACGTTATAGTAATGTGAGTAGTAGGAATCCACTCTAGTTCAATTCCATGAAGCCAGCACAGATCCAAACATCATAACATAGAATACTGTTACATAAAGTGGAGCTAAGGAATAGCCATATCAGGATTACCCATTTAAAAAAAAAAGTTTTTTTATGGTCAGAAAATCTTTTCAAGGATCAAAGAAAAGAAGAAACAGGATGAGCGTTACGTTAGGCACCAGAAGATAAGATATGCTAGGCTCACAATAAAAACTTTAGCAGAACTCAAGGTCATATAGCTGTGAAGCAGCGATAAAGGAACAAATTAAAATGAAAACACCGCAGGCTTTTTTCCCCATGAAAGCTTCAGCCAACTAAAAGCTTTTGACATTTAACCAGTATAAAATTATTTCACCACTTCACTATTATTGTTTAGTATGAAACATATACAAAAAAATGTAAGTATTCAAACTTGGCAATAGAACACAGTAATAAACAGTAATTAACAAAAATGTTTGAGGAAAATAGAAATCACTATACAGTATATACTGTGTAAAAATATGTACAGCTTACAACTAACCATAGTAAAGGTAAATAGAAGGAATTCACCTGCTGAAAGGGAGCACATGTTTTTAAAGAGAGGATCTCAGCTGTCAGATACTAGAACTGTAATGATGGCAGCTTCCTTTCAGATTATAGGCAGATTATTACAAGACCACGCAAATTGTTTCCTCTTAATGTTGCATATTTGTATTCAGGAATTATAATGTACTGCTGCATACACTAATCAAATACAATACTTACAACCAAAACCAAATTATCAGTTGTCTGTTTAATAGTGTAAAATATAAATGCTTTTTTATTTAGACAACACCATTATCCAATGTGAATTACATTCAAAGCAACCCAAACAAAATTAATACTTATAATAGATAACAATTTTTGTTCTAAATATGAACAAGGTAGAGGTCAAAGTGTGTACTGTAACAGGTTCTAGAAGCTCTCAAGATTAATAAATCAGGGCCTAATTTTATCTTACCATTATCTTACCACTACACAAGAAAACAAGAGATGTTATTCAGGAGCCATTGTGCAGCTTCCAACTTCAAACAGTCCCCATCCACATAATACAGGACCCATCCGTAGAATGAGTTAGAAATATGTCTGGCTTCTTGAACAAGTAAAGTCATGGAAACAAATGAACTAAACTAGTGGATCACCTACTGTATATGGAAATAAATCCAAGGAAATACTGTAACATGGATTTAATAATAAAAAGGTAGATGTTGCATAACCAACTTGTTGTTGCTTGTTCCAACCACATTCCCTGAAATGCTGGTGAGAATGTGCAGCTGCCCTTGGTTACCTGATTGGTTGGCCCAGAACACTGTAAATATATGTAACTGCACTTAGTTTGTAGCTCATGGGTACTTTGTGTGTTTTACCTTGATTCACCCCTAAAATTCCTATTGTAAGACACTCCACACCAGGGTGTGTCACAGTACACTTTGTAACTCCTGGAATGTACAACAAATGTTCCTTTGGGATCTCTGAGGGACTTGCATTACTTTTTACTTAAAGCATACTCAAATCAAACACATTTTTACCTTATGTGGTCTTCACCCACAAGGAAACAGATATACCTTTTTGTCACTGATTATTTATTATGAATTCCATATTTTATATTCGAATTCCATATATTTATTATGAATTCCATTAACGTATAGGGTCAATTGCAATAAAGTGAAGTGAAGTGTTCTAGACTAGTAGACTAGTAAGCTAGGAATATACCAATTGCTGCTGAAATTAGTCCCCAACTCTGTACTGAAAATGTTTTCAATGGCAACAAACCCAAAGTATCAGCATCTGCCCTCTGTCACTAGGATTATGTAAGCTTTTTTTTTAATAAGTAGGGAAAGAAGCCAGAGAGCAGAGAGATGTTGAAGAGCGAGGATAGAGAGAAGATTATAGGTAATGATCTAGAAATGGTGAGTGGGATGGGACCTTTCAACTTATTTGGTAGACTTTTGATATAGCAGCAAAGATCAGGGTCACACAGGCATTTACAGTAAGTGAGTGGGAGGAGTGGGAAGAGTGGGAAGAGTGGACTCTCAGTGGACTCAGCAATGAATGGGGATGATAGTAGATGGCTGAGAAAGAGATGAGATATAGGAGATGATAATAGCTTCATTCATATTAACTCAATAAAATGCCCTTCTTTATAAATGGATAGTCTCCAAATCTCATCAGTGAACATAAGAATTTGTTCTCAATTGGTTTAATAGTCAATTAAGATCGCTGAGGACTAAGGTCTTTTTGAGGTTTTACTCAAAACATTCACCTCATTAAAAGTAAATTTACCAAAACAACTTGGAAGATACATACAGAAAATGAAACTGTTTACAAGGATCTTTGCTTCTTCTTATTTACTGTAAGTCAATGATCTAGTTTTAAGGTAAAGTTAAGTAAACTAGTGATATTTGCAGTGTAATGTTGCCATAGCCAAAATGTAAATGTAGTGGCTCTCTGAAGGCACCAGTTCTGTAGGGTTTGGGCATTTACTGGGACAATTATTATTAATTGTAACAGTAAATCACAAAATTGATTCTTTTGATGGCTTTAGAATCCAACCATGCGACATAACTCAAACAACGCACACACACAGGTACTAATACACGAGGATACATTTATTAATACATAGAATATGCATGTAAACCTAACAGATCTTATCGAGAGGGTTATCAGAATACAAAAGGTATATATTCAATCAGTTACAAAGTCCTTGGGAGCCTCCTGCCCTGGAATTCTCCTTTGAATTCCCTTTAGAAAAGTCCACAGAATTCTCCTGAATCTCACTGAATCTCTCTGAATCTCTAAGGCTCTCTGTGTTGCCTGTTTTTACCTGGAGGAACTTCAGCTCGCTGATTGGCTGAAAGTTCCATGGGCATCAGAGTCCCACGTGGGTTACTCGGCCCTACCAGTCCCTGATTGGTTGATCAAGGTGAGATATGAGTCACTTACTCCTGACACTTAGGAATGCAGTCCAGATGTCCATCTGGCACTCCCTAGACAGATAGGCGCCAATGGATGACCATTGATCATGATAGCCAGGCTTAGCTAAGTGCATCCCCCTTTGGGAGCTGTCCTAGGAAACCTTATCAAAAGAACCTTAAATCAGCCTGCATGAATAGTTTCTCTGTGGCTGCACCACAGAGATGAACAGAGAGATGAGGCCTAATTTGGGAGGGCTCAGAACACTTAATTCTTTCTTATTAATAAGCCTCGCCGCTACAGCAGTTTATATCAAATTAAGAATTAGTTAACATTATAGAATCTATAAAGATCATTCAAAAGGATTCCTTCACTGGGAAAACGTCACAGATAACATTTAATGTAGATTAGTAAAGACTATTGTACATATATTGTACATAAGTGGAAAATGATTAACTTGAAGTTACTTAATCCATTTATGCTGATATACTGTATCAATATTTTAGACAATATGTGGAGCAATACAACAATGTTAGGATATATAGCTAAAATATAGATTTGTATTCAGGGGAACTATGTACATTTTTACAATGTTCTAGTAAGACCTTATTCAGAATAGCATGTGTGATTTTGGTCACAATGATGTAAAAAGTTAGTTGGTATCAGTCAAAAGAAGAACAACCAGATACAGTACATTCCCAGACTCAAAAGAATACCTTATACTATGAGAATATAATAAAAGTAAAGATTTTATTGTTTGACAGAGAAGCAATCAAAATCTCAAAGGGCTTCTCAGAAATCTGAAACACCAACCAGGGGACACAAGTGGTTAGTATGCAGAAGTGCATTTAAAACCAAGACCAGGAGGCTCTTTTTTATACAAATAGATATGGAGATCTGGAACAAGCTGCCCAGCCATGTTGTTGAATCTTGTAGCCTGGCCTTCAAGAACTGTCTGGATGAGATTTTCAAATTAATTGTCCACTTACAACCAATCTAAATGGGCCAAATGAAATACTCTTGTTTTTAACCTTTCTTATGTTCTGATCCATTTTCTTATTTGTGTTAGTTCTAAATGCAGTTTCCTTGGAGTGTAACCTGCACCTTCAGAGTCAGAATGAGAGAATGTCCACAAAATAGGAACTTAAAGAAAAAAAAGAAGCACCTACAGAGTAAATAATCTATTTTTATATTTATGAACAGCATCCATCATTCTTCTCCAGACATTTCTGCTAAAGGAGAGATTGAAAGCACGTCAATTCATAGTAGTTTGCAGTGTTGTATGTATAGTCATAAAATGAATCTGTACAAATAAAAGCAAAGAGTCTCCAGCTAATCACATGTGCACAGAAGTCTTATCAGAATACTTCTTCTGGTAAAGGGCCCATATTCTTCAATGTAAGAAAGCATGAAGGCTTTTTTGTTTAGTTATTTGAAAACAATGATTCATTATTGATTGTACTACAGTATGTTCCAAATTGATTATTAAACCCATTTAAACTATAGTGTTATCACCCGGGAGATGTTAAGTTTTTTAGGTCAACCAGAGAGGTACATTTTTGCTTTCCGTTTCCCTCTTTTTTTACTCATGCGTGTACAGATATGGATTCTTTACAAAAACACTGTATACTAAGAGCATACTATAGCTACAGTACATGCCATAATAGTCCCTATTGTATTATGTACTGTAACACTTTTTAAAAGGAAAAAAGTACAAAGATACTGAAACAGTATTGTAACACATATGGCCGACAGGCACTGTGTAAGAGCTGGCTTACCAGAGCGGTGACGTCACCACCCTTCCCTGTAATAGCAGGACCACAGCCGCTAGGCTGGGGTGAGATCTCTCTTTAGCTCACCAGGCTGGGTCCCTGTTGAGTGATGCCAGAGTCCTGGGTTTGAGCCCCCGACGGTGGGGGGCCGACCTGATGCGGCAGGGGCTCCCACCTGAACCCCGTTGTGTTACAGTATTTATCTGGAATGCTATGTATTTATTTTTGTAAAATGATATTAATTGTAACATTTTATTTTTTATGTATTTTAAATTTCAGCTTTAAGTTAAAAAAAGATATGCTAGAAAGGGGGTTGCCCCTTTTCTGACACAAAGTAAGACGATGTAAATACTGTGAATGCTTTTTTATTTGTATAGAACATATACAGTGGTATCAGTATTTTGGCATTACATAATGATATTTTTACATAGTTACAAGAGAGAATATCCATGTGTAATTCTAACTATTTTAATTTAATTAATTTGTACATTAAGAGGTAAGGTTAGATGATACTTAAATATCCTGGTTGAGCAGCTTCATTTTAAAAAGCACACTCATACATTGGAGGCTTGAAGTGCTGCACCTGAGGCTTATTGTAAAGAGACTCTGTGAACTTGCCCCCTGTACAAATAGCACAGACAATGACTCCCACTGCATTTCTTTGTGGTTGAAAGTAGTGTTTGTACTACTTTCATATATGAGATATAGAGCATTTTTTTTAGGTGGTGAGTCCACTCAGTCCCAGCAATGACCCAGGAGAACTAAGCCAGTCTCATTAATTTGTGCTACAGTACGTTTGGGGCCACCTTGCCAGAGCTTTGTGGAGAGCCTCTGTCTCAGCTGTCAAATGCTGCTTAGCAATCCTTTGGGTGGAAATATGGAAAGAATACCACCGAAGAAAGCTGGGTTTGGGGCTGTTAGAGGACATGTATAATAACTGCTACACAAAAAGACTAATTGAACCAATTGATACTCTTTTTCCTTAAGTTGTATACTATATACTCCTACCCTATCAAAAGAAAACGTAATAAAAATAAATTTTGATGAATTCAAATGTAAGTAAATGTTTTATTTATGTATTTCATATTTAAAATATTTATATATTCAAAATAATTCTAAAAACCTGTTTTGAAACCATGGCATTGGAAAAAAGGTCTTCTGTTCTACTACTGCACAGGTAAGCTGCTACAAACATAATGACATACTGTACAGTATATGCTCTTTAATTGTCACTTCAATGTAAACAGCATAGGGTGTGACACTTGTAAGGTACCTTTTATCATACTTGGCAAAAGTTTATTAATAAAAAATATGGAGAGAATGTATATTTTAAGTTTTTGTGTTCATGTTCAGAACTTTGTTTAGCATCATTTACCAATAAGGAAAGTTCCCTGCCATTTCATGCAGTTTAGAAATTCAAATTCAGCCTCTAGTGCTATAAGAATGTATCATAGCATGTGATATGACCCTTGATCACATCACAGGAAATATGCATGTTGAAATATGATGTTTAAAAGTGTGGGCTAAAGCCTTCCCATCTTTAAATGTCTCAGGCAACAGCTTAAAGAGCTATGTGATAGATCAGTAGTAAAGATACAGGAAATATAGTAGGTACATAACAATCATTTGATATAATCAATATACATTATAATTATGTTTATGTGTATGAGAAAATACACTTTTTTAGCCACGATTCTCTCTGTAAACAGACAATGGTTATGTTCAAATGTACCATACAATTAAAGAGATGTGTTTCTTTCTCACACACTGAAGCTGTCACATTTTTCAGTATTTCGATTTGTTGTGTCCAACACACAGTACTCTATGAGATAAATGCTCCCTTTAAATACAAATTACAGTATTAATAATAAAATATGGAAGGGGAAAATGTAAAAGCTTTTCAAGTAGCTATGCATCTGATTTACTCTCTTCTGCAGTGCAGAAAACAGCATTTACACAAAGATTTGTGCTTTTTTTGGTTAAATGGTTCCTAATTTTGTTTTTCAGCATTTGTGTGTAAAATGTTTCAAACAGCTGCACTTTCACAAGAGAGATGAATTACGTATGGTGTATCTGCTTCTGTCACATCACAGCTTGGTTTTGTTTTGCATGACTCCATTATTACTCATTATATTACAGATACATACAGGAAAGATCCAAAGCAATTACATGAATATCAAAGATGGCCAATTGCCATGCTGATTTGTTCACCACAAGTTTCAAAGTTTATTTTAGCTGTCTCAGACCTTCACCCTTCTTTAAAGAATAATGAACTAATAAGAAAGTAAAATAAAACTGTACTCACGAACTTACTGGGAAAGATTTGTTGTGTCTTGATGATTCCCAGTATTAAGTGATTTAAAAAATAACGCAAACCCCGACTTTCAAGGTTTAAGCAGTAAATCGAATTGGTTGTTCTTCTTATTATAATTTGCAATAATTTGGGTGCTAACACTGTGCTCTGAAATTTTAATATTCATCTGCCTTAATCACTGTAGTGCAGTAATGATGAAAGGGTATTTTGTGAACTAAACAGACTCTCCAGAATTCAACTGATCTGTAATTCAAAGTGATTATTTTAAAAAGACTCTAGTGATAAAGAGACAGGAAGGAGACCAAAATCTTTAATTACTCATTTCCATTTGGATGATATTGTTGATGCTAAAATGAAGAAGAAGTAAAATAATGAGTAACCAGACTCTACAAAAAAGCATTTGTATCTACTGTATACAAGGCTATGTATAAGTATGTTCCCAAAAGTACCGTAAAATAATGGTTATGATTGATAAGTGAGGGAAATAATACAAAAACAAAAGCCTAACTCTTCTTTGAGCGACTGATTAGACTTCTTCTCTGGTGAGCCTCTTTATAACACCAGGCTGCTAAGCTGCTTACTGGCCTTAAAACAAAATACTAATGTCTGACTCAGTTCCAAACAAAGTTCAGAAACTCTTGTGTCACACAGACTCCCACACAGGGTCCTCTCTTTTGCTGTTGCCTCTCTTTTCCCACACAAGGTTCTTTCCTTGCTTCTCATTCTCATCTTGAAAGCCTCAACGTACTGGTTTTTAAAACATCATCTGACCAGTAGTTTTTCCCAAAGTGGGTAGGGGTCTGCAGGCGGTGGGACATTTCTTCATAGCTTTCTGAGGAATGTAGCTCAGGACAGAGCTGCCATCTTGCCTGAAGCTGCCTTCCTCAAAACTATGCTTTAAAATTGATAAGGCAACAAAACAAAATTGTAACACAATCAGGAAACAATATGGTAAAATCATTAAGTAGCAATGATTTTATAGAACTACATTTGTACCATCCTAATGTACAGTAATGGTCAAATTGGAATTTTATTGTCAAATTTAGCTTCTCGTTTTCAGGGAAATGGGTATTTTTAGTATTGATAACTTGTAAATGACCAATAATCTTCTTACACTTGTACTTTAAAAGTATACATTTTTTTCATTCATATTCATGTTACTGAACTGAATACTGAAGTTTTGTTACTGAAGTTTAAATAAGTAGAAGAAATGATATCTTCAAAATTGATATCCTAGAACCAAACTCAACAGCTATTATCTAAGATGACATTAGTAAGTGTAAACAGGAAGCTGATGATTGTTTGCATATCCAGTACAGAAATAGAAATTACATTTTGGACGTGTACTGTATAGTAACTTGAGAGCAATGTGAATTCAGGTTCTTGTTAGTATATTTATCCTGTGTCTTGTTCCACTGCCATTTTCGCTTTTTTTTTTTTTGCCATTTGCCAATTTTTTTTGTTTTATTAATACATTTTGTCTCCTGAAACAATAGATCAGTGTTATAAAGTAAAAAGAAAACATTAATCTTAGAATCTAGTTCTCTATCTACCACTGTATCTTATAAAACAATACACCATTAATCGTCAAATCTGACTTATTATTGGTGTAGATGAAGCACATTCAGTGGAGAACAGATAAACCTAAAAATTGTCTAATTAGACTTTGAATGTTAACCCTTACCCTAGCACTGGTGTCAACTGACCTGTTTCTCAATCAATATCTGAAGCCCTCCGGGAATCGGATTTTGATATATTCCCCCAAACAAAAGCCATGAGTGTGAAACAATCAAAGCCATTGATAAAATCTCATGTAAATGTATTAGATTCTATAAGTAGTTCAGGTGTGTCAGCATGCGTATTCCATGCTGAATAGAGAAGAAAGAAAACACATTTCGGCCATGAAGCCTTCTTCAGGTGTGAGGGATCTACACAGCTGAATAAACCTGTTAGATTCTATAATGTTTGGTTGCAATGTTTGATCCCAGCGATTCACGTTTGGGATAAAATTACAAAGTGGTGCACTGTGCCATCCAGGCACTGAAAAGTTTCCAAAAAAATGTTGACTTGGGCCCCAAAATCCAGCACTGAGAGTACAAATTGTCTAAGTAGATTGTGATTGTTAACCTTAACCCTAGCTGTGTAGTTAACTGACCCATTCGAGGATCAATATCTGAAGGCCTCTGGGTATCGGATTTTGGCATATTCCCCCAACCAAAAAGCTTGAATGTGAAACAGTCAAAGGCATTTATAAAAGCTCTTGCAAGTATATTAGATTCTATAATGTTTACTTACAACTTTTGATCTGAACGACTCAGTCTTGGGATAAAATTACAGAAAGGTGTACCGCACCATCCAGGCACCGAAAAGTTTCAGTCAAAAACATTTTCAGATAGGAGCAAAAAAACATTCATCCTAAAGCTGACATGGGCCCCAAAATCTAACATCAGTGTGCTTATTATTCTAATCAGAATTTCAAAAACAACCAGAAATATTTATGAGTATATGTTAATTCAAGTTAAAATATTTGCTGGCAAATGTGTGATTTGAAAGAAAAGTTTGTATGAAAGAAATTAAAACATTTTCAACATTAATATTTAACCTCTTGTGTGCTATTATGTGATACTGTATATTGACAGAGACTTTTCAGTCTGTTTTGTGTTCTAATTCCTTTGTGTTTCTTTTTGGATTGGAAGAGCTCATGAATATCCAAATGTTTAGCTAAAGTATTTTATCATCATCTAGTGCCAGCTTAATAATCAGCACAGGATTTGGCTATTTAGCGGGTTACCTGCTAAAAAGGTAAAAATAAAAACAGACTCACTTTTTATATTCACTTTGTCTGAAAAAAAATATTGAAAATCCCATTTTCCTATATTTGACAATTACAGAGAACAGAGAGCAGATTTACCACTTTAGTGTTCTCTCAAACCACAACCATTGACATAATCATTATCTCTCACCTAAGTCCTGTTAGGTGATCTATCTAGATGTTTGACTCCAGTTTCCCAAAGGTGGAACGGTCTTCCAACTGGGCCAAATAGTTGCACCTGATGAGAACAGAGGAAGTATTTTAAAGTAATGGCAAAGGCAAACATGAATATATGCAAGCCCTGGGAATCTCCTGAGAAATCTCCAGAACAAATTCAAGTAATTTGAGACCTAAAAGTATCACAATGAGAAAAAAAGCAAGATCAATGAGAAAAGAAATCACCATCACCACATTGCACTGTACACAACCAGATACAGTAACTCCCAAAACAACACGTGCTCAAGCTAGAGAGCAGGTACAGATCCTGTATGGGCTCCATAAGCCATCTCTGGGTTAATGGAAGACATTTTCCTTGACCATGACAGAAAGTCAAAGAATAACACAAGTACTATAGATCATATTAATGTAATGGTCTTGATCAGGAGTGTGGTAACTGTCTGTTTTCCATATTCTCATTTCTCCCTCAGAGAAAGCTTCCTGGGGCAGTCTGCTGATCCCAGAAGCAAAGCATCTCATCTCTAGGTGAATGACCTTACAGACAGACCACTTTCAAGCTTACCAATAGCAACCAGATCATCTTCATTATTCAAGTAGAATATAGTTATTCCTACATTACTTAAAATCAGACCATTTTGAATTTGTTGTAACAGAAGAAATAAGGTTCTTGATCCCGAGATGAAGTAAAACAGATGAGTTTATTGCATGCAAGGAACAATAAAGCCGAAGTCTTGTTTCCCGCAAGAAACAACAAAACCGAAGTATTGTTCAACGTACTGGTACAAACTTTTGGGTTATATAGTGTTTTCTTCTCCGTTTCTGACGTCACTCGGTCTGATGGTAAAGAGGGGGGTTCATGGTATTTGGCCAGTTTACGATGTTCTGGACAAATGGTCAGTTTAAGATTACACCCAGGGGGGTTCCTAGCTTGCATCTGCAATCCTTATCAGTTAACCCCCTTTCCTGCCATAAACCCCAGCTTGTGACTTAGAAGTCTAAACCCCCTACAGAAAGGATTAAATTCAAACCTCCGTCTTCACATCTTTCTTCAAATGGTTCTTAATCATTTATTCTTAATCGTTTCATTTTGATTATTTTAATTCCACTCAAATACCAGACACTGAGCACTTTTAGAAAATATAAAATATAGAAAGTATTCAGAAATATACAGTACAGTAAAAACTCAGACTGTTGCATTTTCATTGCACATCAGTACATATGGTATTAATGATGTGTTACAAACAAACTAGTTGTTTGTTCTTAAAGAATAACAGTGTTCATTGCTGTGATAACAGCAGACCTATTTTTCACACTCATTATAATGAGCAGCAAATACAAGAACCTTTCATCCAATACCAGGAGAGTGATCTCTGGTGTGCAGCTCTTTCTTGAGTAGTGTACTTGTAGTACTATTAAAATGTGACACACTGCAACACAGATTAATGAACTGAAATATAAGACACTGGAGGGAATTATATTTATTGTCACTGAGGAGGATATGAGTAACTATTGCCTCTGCAAATGTCTTCAAAACAAACACCTTCCATTCCCCACAGTCCTGTTATCATCCTTGTTAAAATATTTAGATGATGATGTTGAACTAAGAAAGTCACATGTCTAGTGCTTGCTCATCTTTGTAAGCATGGAATATTTTGGCATTTATTTGTGTTTTTTCTCCAGGATGATTAGTTATGTTTCACAGATTTCTGAATTCAGCCACTTGAGATATGAAGGAGTAGGTATGCATAATAATTTCATATGTTTCATTTTGCTAGTGATCCACAGGGAAGAATTATGTTCAATAGTAAACATCTTACTTGAGATATGATTCATAAGGGAACTGATCTGCTTCTAGCTATTATATGAAATAAATGTTTAAACAAGATGTCATGTCATTTGCATTTTATAACTGAAAAATATATGTGAAAGGCATTCTTGATCTTACTGTGCATTGTGATCATGTTTTCTAAATGAACATTCAATAATGAAAGCAATAAAAGCATATGAAAAAGGCTATTATTCTTAAGGAAACTGATTATGTGCTGAAAATTGGATTAAGATAACTAATCAACCTGTATACAATATACAAAGACTACCGAACCCTTGGATACCACTAGATTGGTGGTAGTATCTGTACACAGGTGGTTGTAGTAGTTTGCTTATCTCTCAGTTACTCTACTGTTTATTGAAAAACATGTATGTTCAAATTCAACAATCATATCTCCTAGCACACCTAATGTCAATACTCAAAGTTTCTTATGCTATACCAAGTTATTCAAAATAATCAGTTACTTTCTAGCTCGAATTGTAAGTTCTTCACTCCTCTAACAGTTTCAGAATTTCAGCATTGCATTGCTGGACAGAATTCTTCATTGTTACTATCATATAAAATATCACTATTTGTTCACTATTACAACTTCACATGAAAATAGAAATGTTACAGAGCATACCATACTTTCACATTTTAATTTTTACAAAAATGATTTATGAGCTCCTCCCTGTACTTACCACTATGTAGACATCGTTCTTGGTTCGGTCAGAATATGAAGTTTAAAGAGATGTGAGTGTGGATCTGCATTTATGTGTGGGCTTAAAAAGAACAAGTAGAGGTTTGGGCTGTGGAGTCTTCTTCAGGTGTTTTAAGGTTTACAGCCGAGATGCGTCCTGGTTCACCATCTCACAATGAATTTATCTAAAAGCCAACAATAATACTTTAATCAAATATTTAAACATTGAATTAATATGAAAATTTCTAATTACAATTATTTTGTATTTTTTATGATAGGTTCTCCCCCGTTGTTGTTTTTTTGGCATGTCACATATCACTTGGATGACATAAAAGCATATTTTCCTTTCCTGTTCCCTGCTCCCTCAGATGGTCAATCCTTCTCATTTCTCCTTACAGAATACAATTAGCAATTTAATGGCTGAGCCATAACCTTTCATGTTTGCTTAATAACCATTAGAAAAGTAATTGTTAAGAAAACAGAAAGAAAAATAGCTACTTTGCCTATAATCTTATACTAATATTACCATGTAATGATGCAAGTAAATTTGTAGTTGTTGTTGTTATCAAGTGCTGTTCAATGGATGTGATAGAAACCCTATGAAATTTTAATTGTAGATTGTATATTTTATATTATATATATTTACTCATGTAATTAAGTAAAGCCATCCCCTAATTCTCTTTGACAATGTTGCAAAGTTGACAAAGGTACGGATTAAGTTGTAGACAAACTAGGCGTATGCCTAGAGGATTTGGATGGGCCTTGACAGATGTGCTAATTGTTTATTTTTAATTTTCTAATAAAATATCGTTTTTATATTTAACTGAAAATGTTTTCATACATTATTTGAAATCAAAATGATTTGATTAGAATCATTAGAATTGAGCTGCAATGTATTTATGCATGCAGACCTGCCAATTGACCCATCTACTGCTGGTGAAGTGAACCAAGATGGTCACACAATTTCTGTTTCATCAGTTGTTGTTGCTGTAGCCTACAAAGAAGAATGTCCTTTGTATTGTCTAAATTTGTTCTCTTTAGCCTACCACTAAACAGTGTCTCTTTCAAGAGTAGCAAACCACCAAAAATAAGAAAAATGAAGAAATCTGTGCAATTCACTGAATTCATTCACAAGCACTCGTTAAGAAATGGCATTAAGCTTAATAATTGAAGTACAATGAAGACTACCTTGAATGGGCTCAAGTTAATGCTGTGAATATGAACATAATTCTTGCTCTTCAAATACAGGCATAGATGGCAATATTGGAGGTTCTGGTACTCCATACTCCCACAGTACCTCCCACTAGATACCTTGGAGTATATGGTAGTAGGTCTTCTCCAAATCAACAAAACAAGCATAGAAAGGAGTGGCAAACTCCCGTGCCCCCTCAAATATCTGTGCAAGGACAAAGAGCTGGTCTACTGTTCAACTGCCAGGTTGGAACCTGTATTGTTCCTTCTATATCTGAGACTCAACTATCATATAGAACCTCTTTTCCAGCACCCTGAAGTAGATTTTCCTAGGGGGGGATGAGGAGTGTGATCCCTTTGTAATTGGAACACAGCCTCTGGTCTCCTTTTTGGAAATGGGGATCACTACCTCAGGTTCCAAATAAAAAGGTACTGTCCCCACCTTCCACATAACATTGAAGTGGCGCGTTAACTACCACACCCCAACAACATCCAGGGCCTTCAGCATTTCTGGCCAGATCTCATCTCCCTATGCAGCTCTACCACTTTATATCTGTTTAATCACCTCAATGACCTCAGCCACAGAAATGGACCCAGACTTATCAAAGGATTCCAGCACTGCCTCTAAAAGGAGGATGTCTCCACCAAATTCAAGAGCTCCTCAAAGCAATGCTTCCATGTATCAAGGTTAACCCTAGACAAGGACAACATTCTTTCTAAAGACCAGTCCGTGCGGCATGACGCCGTTTCCTCCTGAGTCTTCTTATGGATTGCCAGAACATCCAAAAGCCTCATCGCCATGGCCTCACCGAATTTCTATACTTGGGCTTTTGCTTCAGTAATTGCTTCTCCTGCAGACTTCTTGACTTGCTGGCATCTCTCAGCCAAATCTGGAGACCCTCAGCAAGCAATGCATTAAAGGCATCCCTCTTCAACTTGACTGCTTCCCTTACAGCTAGTGTCTACCAATGTTTGAAACCTTTGTTTCCTGCCCTGTGGCTAGCTCAACGACTAAGGTCCTGAACAAAGTTCATTAGGACTCAAAGTCCTGACCTGCCCAAGGATAAAGGGGAAGCTCTACTGAAGTTTGGAGTTGAACTCCTCCCACATGGAGGCATCTGCCAGGAATTCCCAGGTCACCCTCACTACCTGTCTGGGCCTGCTGAGTCTGTCAAGCTCACACCTCATCTATCTGACCCAGACCACCACCAGAGACTTGCAATGGTGGTTGGTTGACCGCTCTGCCACTCTCTTTACCAGAGTGCCCAGGACATATGGCTTTAGGTCCAATGATACAATCATAAATTGTCTGCCCAAGGTGCTCTGGGACCAAGTACACTGACAAATAAGCTTGTTTTCAAACATAGTGTTCATTACAGATAGTCCATAGGAATCACAAAAATCCAATAATAACTCAGGGAATTCATTCCTCCCAATCATACTCACCCAGCTCTCTTTGTCATTCTGTGAGAGTTGAATTTCCCAGCAGGACTACAGAGTTAGTAGGTGAAGTCCTGTTGAGCACAACATCCACTATCTCAAAGAAGGCTGAATACTCTAAACAGTCATTAGGAGCATAAACTCATTCAGAGTTTTCGTCACTGCAACTTGTAGTTTCATTGAGGTGACCCTCTGGTTCCAGAGCCAATACTGTGTGTAGAGGTAAGTCGTACTACATCTAGTTGGTACTTTTCATCCTCCTACTACAGCTCATTCCGCACCAGTGAGTGACGTTCCAGTTTCCACTACCAAAGTCTAGTCCATCCAGATCTGTCCCACTTATGCCACTAGACTCTTCATACATTATATATTGGGCCCATTCCTCCTGTTATGTCAGCTGCTATGAGCACTGTCTCAATTACAACTTGAGACAAAAACTGGCCTAAAACTGGCCTAAAACGGCCATAACGAATAGCTGCAAAGGTCCTCTGGTGGCTACTGAAACTAAGAGCAGTCAAACAATAGGGGAGGATGCCAGAGAACAGTACATCTCTAGCTGCAGATTACCGACTTTGTCAATGTGAATATGGAGCTGGCTCTGCACGACTTAAACAGGACCCTGCACTATACATGACACCAGGGGACGTCTTTGTCAGCCTGATAACAATCTTGGTTAACCAAGGAATTTTTTTCGATATCTTTTTTTTTCTTAAAATTATTTTTAAAGTATGTAATTGAAGGAAATTTCCTTCCTCGTTCCTTGTTCAAAATAATTAACTTTTCTCCCCAGGGAAAAATCCACAGAGCTTCTATTTAATTGCCTGCATTTTAAATCCCAATTTATCTTCTGCTATTTTCATCAAATATGTAGTTAAAATGTAATTGTTCATAATCTTTCCAATATATTTGTTACGTTTATGCTCTGTTCAGTTAAGATTAAAGGCCAACCAGCTGCACTCTAGAATATGGTGTGACTTTATTGAGAAAAACTGATAAATGTAACATAATACTGTTGTAACTGCCTTAACATGTTTCTTCTTCATTGTTATTTTATTTTCTGAATGCGTAAAGAATTCTTTAAATTAACAGTTTCTTGTAATTAATTTCAAAATAATAGTGATTTCTGATCCCCTGTCACTAATAGGTAACCAAACGTGGCAGTTAGAAGTTAATTAACCCAAATATCTAATCCAACCACCACACCTACAGCCCAGGCTGCTATGGTAACAGGTTTTCTCCCCATTAACTTCTCTCTTTCTCTATTGGCATCCTACTGGTGGAGTGTCAGTCAGAAACTCTTTCCCCTCCCCAAGCTTCCACTAACAAACAGAACTTGTTTTTTTTGGTGGATATACAGTAATTTGGAATCCTTTTTTATCCATTCAGTTCTAGCAAACTTCAGAAAGTAATAACTCGCTGCTGGTTTCTATAATACTTCCACATCTGCACAGTGCACCTCATGCCACTGTTTCTGGATCACTGCAGCCGGTCTTCTGCTGCACACTGCAGAGTTCCAACATCTCAACAAACATCCCCTCTGCTTTGAAGCTAGAAGTGTTTACACTGCCAGGTGTCACAAACTTTATCAAAACTCTAAGAGACACTTCCTAGTCACCTAAAGCTGTAGCAATGTATAAGAGTTTAAAAAAAAGCATATGCATAACTTTAACTCCTGCCATGTACAATTTTGATGTGTATGTCCTGAGTCATTTGTGACTCAAACGTATACAGAACCCATGTGAGAGGAAAAGCAATTCAATGCTAAACCAAATGTTGACTACCACTCCTCGGTTGTGTTGAATTTATGGCTGCTATAGGGCAGAATCTCTCGAGACGCTGTAGAGCTGTGCAGACTTCACAACAAGTGCATATGTGACCTTGTGACATTTTTTGGGCTGAATTCACACAGATGTTGAGCTTGGACAGATTTGCCTCAGATAAATGTAGTAGAGTAAAAGTCCTATTTTTACTAAACATATACAGGTACTTGAGTAAAAGTATCCCTGTAATAAAGCACTTACTGTAAGTAGCTTTGTGAAATATTTCTACTTTGTTACTTTACACACCTATTTTTCACTCCTACCCAATTACATCTGATTTAATAACAATTGATGTAGCCTTTTTTTCCCAAATGAACTTTTTGTTCAAAACCCAGCAAAACCTATGAAGAAAAAGTTAGGACTTTGACTGACCAACTCAATGAAATTCATTCAGGTGGGTAGCTGCGTCAGCATGCGTAGGCTGAAAAGGAAAAAAAGAAAGAGAACACAACGTTTCGGCCGTGGTGTTCTCTTTAGGTTTATTCCATGCTGAAAAAAAAAAAGAAAGAGAACACAACGTTTCGGCCGTGGAGCCTTCTTCAGGTGTGCTCACACCTGAAGAAGGCTCCACGGCCGAAATGTTGTGTTCTCTTTCTTCTTTTTTTTCAGCATGGAATAAACCTATTACTTGTTCCAATGAAATTCATTGTCTTCTTGTCAGATCTTTGACCCTGTGCTTAATGCTTAATGCTTAATGTTCTTCTAAAATGTGATTTTATTACATAATTTTATGTTCTTTTCAGATTTCAGCATTTTTTCCTCCAGGTTTCACCTGCACTTTGTCTTCCTGAAAATGGGGAGTAGGGATGGTATTGATACTCACAGCACATATAGTGTATTGTGCTTTTTCTCAGGGTTAAGGACTTTTGGCTCTCGTTTTTGACAATTCGAGATGTACAGGAACATCTTCCAGGCTTTAAGTTGTTCTTCTAAGTACAAAAAATAGATTAAGAAAAGGCCTTGTTTTTATCAGGTTATGGGTAAATAAGTGGGATAATTTCTGAGTTCTGTTAAGGATTAGAATATTTTCAAGGTACTATAGTTGTTGAAGTAAAAAAACCTATCCAACTGAGCATTTACACAAACCTTCTACAAATTACTATTCAATTTCTATACTGCATAATTTTAGGCTTTCAAATTAAGTGTTTATACATGATTAGATTAGAAGTAAAAATGAAATATGTACAGAAAGTATTAATTTCATAAGCTACGAAATCACATGCTGAAATCGATAACTCAACAAGCTGACTTTTTATCGATGAACATAGTGCATTGTGCTGTCTATCTGAGGCCAGATATCAGCAGACTGGCAAAAGACCACTCTTTTTTGCATAATGAAAGATTTGCTTAATGAAAGCCATTACCTTGGGCAATTACATATTTTTTTCTTTGACAAATAAATGATTAATACAAATAAGTACATACTTCTTTGCAACACTGATATTCAATACGGTTCCTAAAAAAAAATACATCAACGTTGAAGCCAGAAGATATCCATCCAAACAAAGCTCTTACATACAGAAACCCTTAAAGTATTAAATTCCTGTTTGGTATGATCCACCCATCCTCATTATCCAGTATAGGATTGAGGCAGAGCCGGAGCCTATAGAGGCAAGTAATGGGTGCAAGGCAGGGTCCACACTGGACAGGATGCTAGTCCATCACAGGGTACACACAGACCACACCAGGGCCAGCCAGCTTTCCAAGAATCAAATGAACTTACCAGTGTGTCTTTAGACTGTGTGAGGAAAATGGAGCACCCTGACAGCACCCATCAAACATGGGGAGAACACATGAACTTCATGCAGATAGCATCCCTGTTCTGGAACTGAACCCAGCACTATGAGGGAGCAATGCTAACAACTGCACTACCATGGCACGGTCTTATCTGACTGTCACTGGCCAAGTGACCAGGTTTGGCTCTAAAGAAAATAAACTTCCACACAGCAGTCTTCAGATGCAAACAAAACTGGATTAATTGCCACAAAATAAGGATAACAAAAAAAACCCTCACAGGAGTACTCTCCATACCTTTCCTCCAAGGCACCCTCCTTTTCTAAGGACCATCCTCTTAAAGGGACTCGCTCACATTTTTGTTAACAGAGATGGGCAGATTGATCAAAATTAAGTATTAAGCTATCCCAAAATAACTTATACATTTTAACAGAGTCATGTAACTGTGATATATTCACTTAAACAAAAACAACTAACCTTGGTTATTTATAGATGGCTCACCAGCAACCTTTCCCTTTAAGATCATTTGTGTGATACTACAAACATGAAAGGTGACTGGTGGCCATCTTGATCAACACAACACAATACAATACAATACTCCACTGGGGAAACACTGCAGTGCTTTTAGGGGAACAACAAAAAGGGTAAGTATCATTCACACTTCTTTTGTATCACATACACTCTCTCAAACATACCAGAAGGGTAGGGGAAGTATTTCACATTTAGAAAGAAAGAAAAAATAACAAGCACTCTGTCACACTGACAAAATGGGTTTCCAGTATAGGCCTTTAATCTCTCTTAAAATTTAAAATCAAAATGCAGTATGTATTCACAAGATCTCAATCATCAACGGAAGCATCGTGTATTTTTATTGAAATTTATCTTGAGCACATTTATCCACACTAGTGTTAGCATGATTTCAAAGAAGAAAACGTGAAGGACATAGTTTTGTAGACGTATTGTTGGAAACAAAGCTCTAAAGCTTTTATAGCATTAGTCCCGACAGACAGTAAAATGTAACTATGGGCATGGGCAAGAATAACTGACTGCTTTAAAAACCATTTTTAATTGAACCCTCCAGAACATCTAGCTCCTTAATCCTCTATATTCTCCAAAGATGGGATGAGCATACTGTATTTAAATCACACTGAGATCTAGAGATCAGTTATAATAACTGCAATGAGGTGCTTATCTTTGTATTAGTATCTTGTAAACAAATCTATTCTACACACATTCAAATGATTGTTGACCTGTTGAGGGTGGAAAGGTCACTTGCATAACTGGTACTGGTGACTCCAGAGGTTTTTCATCTTGGAAAATAATCTTCCGTGTCAGCAAAACAGATCTCTATATTTCACGGATGTAAACTTATAACCCCCCTTTTTGTTTTACTCTGGATTAATCTTAGTAGCAATGTTTGTAACACCAGTGCTAAATGACCTGGAGTTCCAAGTGTATTCAGCAAGTATAGTGAAAGGTTTTGTGCAATTCCGGAAGGTAAAAAAATAAAAACAAATATCTAATGTTAATGTAATAAACTGAAGGAGCATATGTAATAATAATAATAATAATAATAATAATAATAATAATAATAATAATAATAATACACAATTTCATAATTTCAGGGAGTTTTTGTACAATAAACCAAAACAAAACAATAACATTAGACACAGAACAGTACATACCTGTGCATATAATACTTTGATACAAGCATGATCATTGAAGGTTTGGAGCATAATTTTGGTAAATGAGTCCAAGGAGTTCAGATGATATATAGTCATGGTCAGGATCCAAACCAATTCAGCCTTTAAAGGTTAGTTTTACTTCAGATCCAAGACACTGAGTTTTGAACATAGAACATGTTAAGAATGCATTTGGATAAAACACCAGGCACTGGTTTAGAAAAACATAGCTTTGAAAAATAAATGCATGCTTTAGCGTCTCAGCATCAGATTAGGAGAGACAGGGAAGATTACAATTAATGTTAAAAACATGAAAAAAAGACACATTCATAACATTAACAATTCAAGCTTCTAAATGCAAGATTCAGATCAAAGGAGACTGTGAAGAAGAGATTACTGACCTGAGTACTGGGATTGATTGTAAGATAATTTATAAATTTACAGTATAACACAAAGGAATTGTTACGAGAAAAATGGATTTGATGTGGAAAGTATTGACAGAATTCAGATGTCAAAAATGTTGCAGTCATTTTTTCAAACTATTAAGCAGTGTAACAAAATGACAGTTTATTAATGTCAGGATGTCATCAGCATGGAAAAGAAAACAAATACCACACCTATGAACAATGTGATCACATGCTAGAATATACAGTAGATATAGGACCAAAAACAGAACTCTGTGGCACATATGACATAACAAAACCTATTGAAAATCTAAAATGCCCAATTGTTACAAATTATTTTTGTTAGATAACATTTAACACCCAAATTCAGTCATACAAATAACCCTCTCTGATGTATTCAACAAGGTGATTTGATCAACAGGCTTGTGGGAGGATGTTTTTGCAGTACCATGTATCAGAGTGAAACCAGAGAAGTGAAAGTATAAGTTTCGTCAAACTTTCTGACAGGTACCATGCCCCCTTTTTTTATCCCATGGGAGGCCGTTATATGTTGGGATGTCCCATCCGACATCACTACACTGCGGCATTAGGACTCACCCAGGCTCCAGGATGAGCAGCCCCTTCTAACACCTCTTCTAGCAGCAGCCTCAGTTTTTCACAGGTCTCCCATCCAGGTACTGATCAGGTTTACACCTGCTTATTCATTATGTCATTTTAGTTTATCTTGAAAAACGATGATGTACACCAGCATTTTCTTTCTTAGGTTTATTTTTAATTGCTTTTTTATCAAAATTATGAAGACAATTAGGCATGGTTGCATTTCACAACAGAAACATGAATGGGTGTAGGCATGAGAGTAAAGTCTTGTGTATGAGGTTATAGTAATCTTTGCATTTCTAATGAATGAAAGGAAGAAATATCTAGCTGAGAAGTGTTTCAATCAAATTAATCAGTCATCATGAATCAGTTCAAGTTTTATGTTAGTGTTGTTATGTTATATAGCACACCGGTGGAACAAAAAGGTTAATTTTGGTTTCTATGGTGATTTTATTTATGTTGTTAAGTATTTATTGGCTTATGATGAAAGGTTGCTGCTCTCCCCAGGAGAATTAAGTTTGTATTGCATCTAGTGCTGTATTAAACCTTGTCAGCCAAAATAATATTATAGGTTATAGCACTGAAACTGGATTCCTCTTAGTTTTGAACAAACTAATTGGTGTGTCATTTAAAAGGTGAATTTCAGGAATTGTTCACAAATGAATACCAATCCAACACAACAATTAGCTTTGTAAAGGTGTTCAGTTATTGAGAGAAAATCAATTAACAATATCACTAACTAGGTCTCTTACCTTTTTAACTGCAAATCTTTAATATTTAATGTACATATTTGTTTGTGTTCCTTCCAATACACTGTGATAAATTACTATTTTTATTTAATATGCTGCATTAACAGGGGAATGTTGTATTTAACAGTAGAAAAAATAATATTCTGTTCCTGTATTCATACTGAAGTCATTATCTTAATGCAAAGATAGAATTAGAATTATGTTTAAATGTTAGTAAATTAGCATACTGTTTGCTCATAAATATCTCAAAGAATAGATGCAAGAACAGTATTCCTGAACAATTTGTGAGCAATGCTCAGCACTTCAAAGTGTTTTTTTTCTGCATCAAGCTATCCCATTGTGATTCAACCACATACTGTAAGTGTAATGTGATAAGAACACAGCACTGAAACAGGTGAAAATGAGTTATAATCTAAAAACATTTGGACTTTTATTAAATGTGAGCCATCTTCCTAGAAATCAAACTGAATTTTAAAACAACTTCCACATATTATGGTCTTTCAAACAATATCTGATGTGTTTTATCTTTTTTAATGTTGTCTGATAGATGTACAGCCTAATGCTAGGCACCGTATCTTAGTATTTTAAGACTGTTCCCTATGCATTGTGCTCTTCTGGAGACAAAGACTTCATATAATGTACAGAGCTCAATATTTTGCTAGGTATTTGTTATTGCTTTATTAATATTAAAATGCTTTAGTAATTTTCAATATGGTCAGTTTAAACTGGTGAAAAACATTTGAACAATATTAGCAAAACAAAATGAGTAAAAATGCTTCAATATTAGATTTTGCATCGGTTATAAACCCTCCAAGTTTGTTTAGTAATACACATACTATAACGGTATTAACTTGGTTTCTGAAAATCTCTCAGGAATCATATTTGAAAAAGAACTGCCAAGGAATTCATAACAGTACATTATGAATTGTTACCTAAAACAGTGCTGGTGAAAGAGTGAATATTTAGGCAGAAAATCTTGCTATGTGAACAGCTCTGCTTCTAGTGAATTTGTTTAGACACACATACTTCAGATATTAACTGAGCCTCTGTAGCACTTTTTCCTACCAATGATGGTATTGTATATGCCAATGCCTTGATTTTCCTAGAAAATTAACTTCTGTAAAAAAACGTATTTTTCGTATAGGTAAACTATTGATGATAGTGATCTTGTTTAAAGAGTAATCATTGCTGGTTTGCTCCTGATGTGATGTTCATTCCTGTTCTGTCTCTCTTGGCAGCTGCAGACTCATGCCTTACGGCTGCTATACACCTCAGTAACCGTCTGAAATTTGATTTTAGCAGCCATATCACCCTGCAACTCACAACTGGCAACCCACTGAAGCTAAGCAGGTGTGAGCCTGGTCAGTACCTGGATGGGAGACCTCCTGGGAAAAACTAAGGCTGCTGCTGGAAGAGGTGTAAGTGGGGCAGCAGGGGCCAGGCCAGCAGGGGGCGCTCATCCTGCGGTTCACATGGGTCCTAATGCTCCAGTATAGTGACGGGGACACTATACTGTAAACAGGCGCCGTCCTTCAGATGAGATGTGTCACAGACAATGATGAGAGGGCCTACAGGGAGGAAGTCAATCTCCTTACAACGTGGTGTGATGATAACAACCTCACCCTCAACATCAGCAAAACCAAGGAGCTGATCGTTGATTTTAGGAAACTGCAAACCGGACATGCCCCTATCCACATCAACGGGACTGAAGTAGAAAGGGTCAGTAACTTTAAATTCCCTGGCGTCCATATCACCGAGGACCTCACATGGTCTCTCAACACCACCTGTCTGATCAAGAAAGTGCAACAGTGCCTGTACTTCCTAAGACGGTTGAAAAAGGCTAAGATATGTCCCCAGATCCTCACTAACTTTTACAGATGCACTACAGAAAGTACACTGACAGGCTGCATCACAGTGTGGTAAGGCAACTGCAGTACTGCAGTACCGCAAAGCCCTACAGCAGGTGGTGAAAACTGTCCAGTCCATCGCTGGGGTTGCCCTCCCATCTATACAGGACATTTATGATAGACGGTGCTTATGGAAAGCTCTAAGTATCATCAAAGACCCTACACACCCCAGCTACAGACTGTATGATCCTCTACATCTGGAAAATGGTACCGGAGCATTCGGGTCCTGACTACCAGACTCAGAAACAGTTTTTAGCCCTGCACTATCAAACTATTAAACTCCCAGCCTCTCTCACTCTCACCTCACCTCTCACCTATGATCTGAACCTCACAGTGCCTTCTTTCTTACCAAAAACCCAAACACACATTGAAAATCTACCTCTACCATACAAGTCAAAAGCTCACTCCCCATGATTTCTATCCCTTTATTTCATTCTGTTGATGCATGTTTTTGCACATAACCTGTTACCTTTTTGCTGTTTTGCACATTGCCTATTGTTGTCTTTTTGCACAGTGCCGGTTGTCTCTGTCTTTCTTTTGTTATACAATTGTATTGTTGTTGTTGGTTTTTTTTCTTTGTACTACTTATGTCCGAGAGCTAGCTAAATAGCTTTTCGTTATACCATACACCTGTATATGAGTATAATGACAATAAACTTGAACTTGAACTTATTGGTCTAAAATAACCTGGATTAATTTTTTCACCTTTCTTATGGATGAACACTTCATTAGCAATTTTCCAGTCCATGAATACTACCATTGGGTTGAGTGATTGGCTGAAGAATTGGCTTATGAATAACCTCAGAATTGTTTTTTTTTTAGCGCTTCTAGAATTTAAAAATCTTCTCCCTCTTCTATGCTAATTCTATTGAATAAAAAGATTAAATAGAATTTAAGATAAAAAGAAGATTGCCATTCTGCCGCCAGAGAGAGGCATGTTTTTGACTTCTTTTGTAGTTGACACCTAAAAAATATTCATTAAGTACATCAGTCATTTCCCTTTCATTGTGTCTTGTACATACAATACTGTATGTAGTCAAGGACTTAAAACAATGAGTTAAATAAACCAGTGTACTCTAAGAACTAAATACAATATGTGCATATTAGCAGCATTGCTCATTTAGCTCATCCTTGTAACTGAATATAAATCATTCTGTTCCACTGTGTTTAATGACCCACCTGTTAAATGCACACTGTTCATCTTTCTGCATCTAATTTGCTAAACAACAGTATAACATTCTGACACCATGTGATACTAAAGATTTAGCGAGCATAAATTGTCAAACTTCTTACAAACGCATAGCACCTGTATTAATGATGTCTATGGATTTGAGGACTGTATATGTAAAATATATTTTGCTGCTTATTTCAGATGGCTGTATTTATTCATCTTACACAAATTACATCGGACTATAATAATATTATGAATACTAAATACTGCATGTACCTACTACAACAGGAGTGCATAATTTTGTCTATATTTTAAAGTCTCAATAATGTATTATCCAGGTTCTGGTCCTAATCCTGGTCAACTGTGGGCTCCAAGGATGCACAGTGCCAATATAGAGTATAACTCCACCCAGTATCATCTTACTCTTATTTCTAAATTGGCCTATGGATATAACTGTATGTGGTTAACGCTGACTCCAAGGGGTAGCGTTTGATGATTAGCAAGTATAGGGTGTGCTGGTTTTCTCTTCTTCTGTCTTTTTGTTTTCTCCCTCTGTCTTGCATTTCTAGGCCTGGTCCAGACCCCAGGGTCAGCATAATACTACAGTAGGTGGTATGACTGGATTACATTTCCCATTATTTCCCTTTAAAAATTATACTGTAACTGCTATATTTTGCTTTGCATAGTCAGATTATATTTACCCTTTTATAGCTATAGCTTAACTGCTACAAGTAGGTTTACATTATCATTCCTCTGTTATAAGATTTTCCTGATAGTCTTGTTAAAATGAGTGCAATTTGACAACATTTTTACTTCTCATTTAAGTTTAGCTGTTTCTTAACCTACAAGAGACAACTATATAATATGTTACTATCAGGCTAACTTCTTATCAATTGACTTGTCCACTGTATAGATTATATTTCTTCTGGGACATTCACAAACATATAATGTTTCTGGTTCCTCAAACTATTATCTCCCCTTGTGGAAGAAGTTAAACTACCATGACATTTTCACATTATTTCTTCTTATTTTCATTTTACCTTAATAAATAATAAAAACAACATTTTAGCAATCTTTCCAGTTCTATAAGGTTCCCTGAGCTGTCAGATGAAATCCTGTAGTTGAAGTGCTTGATGAGCTGATGTGGTGATGGAACAGGTAAGCAATGATAAACTGTCAAATCACTTTATGTGGATCAGAATTACATTGGAGAGTGAACAGGTGTAGATCACCAGGCTGCATAAAAATCTGAGAGTGGATTGTGTAGATTCTGGCTAAGTTCAGTACTTGTATATCATTTATTGACACAAACTCAATTCAGTGACACAGTTTTGTTCAGTAAAATAGTGACATCAAGCTGCCCATATCTAATTTAGAGGAAGTGAGAACAGAAGTCTGGAGTTATCAATATACACACAGTTTTCATGAAACGATATCCACCTGTCAAACTAAATCTGTAACAGCCCCAAACAGGAAAACACAGGGAGTGATGTGGATGGATGACTGATACAAGAACATCACCAAGGGTGTCTGCCTAGTGTGTGAGTGTGTAGTCTAAACAGGCTAAGGTGCAAACTGAGTCCCATATGAGGCCAGACCGTCTGTGGGCTGTATGTTTGACACTCACATGTTAAGAAAGGAAGATGATAGTTTAGCATGACAAAAATAATATACAAAATGAATATAAGAATTACGTGTCTGCCATATTACAAATGCACACCTGTATATGCTTATTTCTTGCATATCAATAAGCTATTTGTCTCCTTATGGTTTGTTTTGCAACATGCAGAGGAAAATCCTTACTTACAATTAATCACGCTTTCAACAGGTATTAAACCATTTAGTATTTGAAAAAAAAAAAGAATAAACTTTTTAAGGTCTTGTTGATAAACACCCAAGATTATCAAGATTATAATGCCTGAAATATAAAGTAGTGCTTTTTCAAGCATTAAAACAAAATAATTCCAATAATAGCAGCAATGCTCTTATTTTGTGGTCTGAGCATGCAATCATCAAGCTCACATAAGTGTGTAATAACAAATTACATTTATTCTGGGAATCCCTGTACTGACACAATAACAAAAAAAATATGCAAGAAGCCATTCACAGTTCAGATAACTTACAACACATTTTAAAACATCCATGACAAACAAGTATTGAGATTACAGAAGCTTGTCTGAAAGTATCTGACCTTCACAGCAGACTTTCAGTCAGGACTCAATGCTGAAAACATTCTTCAAATCCACAGGGCCTCTCCGCTATGAATACTTTTAGTTACAAAGCTAGTAATCACATCTGCCCCTTTGCTCAGTATCACGTACAGTACACACTTAATGATAGCGGATATTTTTGGTGTTTTTTTTCTCCTCTTCTGTTGTCATACAGGAATATGCTACAGCAGTACTTAAATGACTTAAAACATAAACTACATAAGCTTGATCTGCTCTATCATCTAAACCACTGTACAGTAAATTAATGTTATGAAGAAAGTCAAAATGAGGAAATATTTACCTTTTATTAAAAACTGGTTGATAATAATCTAAATTTAGGAAAAAGAACAAGTCTAGAGGGAGTAAAAGCAACGGTATAGCTACAAATAAAAAATGTATACTGTATGTCTTTGTTAGAAGTTTGGAATTTCTTATCCTCAGAAAAAGTATTTAATGATTATTAAAAGTACCTGACTTTTACAGTATCTGCTGTGTTATCTGTGAAGAAGTAAGTTTGTGTTTCACATTGCAAAAACATAAATACCAATATTCTGAACAAAATCCTAATAAATATTAAATGTATATATTTATTGTTTTAAATTATTGTGTAAGCTAAATTTACAGACATAACCTTACTTTATATATCACTTCATGTAATTAATTATTTTTTTTAGAATAGATGACAAAATATCAAGTGTTCAAGATATCTGCACACTGCTGTATACAAACACTGCCTCTACTTCATAATTTCTAACATTTTTTTTGCAGGAATAAACTGTAAGAAAAGTCTGTGGTCTGAGTGAAAGTCTCAGAAAGCACAATTTTTCCCAGGCTGCGTCCCGCATTCCTTTTTCTATATTCTGTGCCCTAGGATAGTATTTCCTTTCTAGTTATAATAACTGTTTTAATAATCTAATGTGTAAGGTTCAGTTTCATTATCCATTTTATGGATAAGTAGTATATTAATAATTCTCTAGTCAATGTACACTACCCTTGTCTTGTGTCACTGTTGAAAGATTTCTGGTTTATGAGGTAAAAAAATGCAACTACAAGTTTTTCTTTCTTTACTGGTTTCACTTAAACCTACTTTTATTTTAAAATAAAGTTTAATTTCTAAAGCATCGATTTTAATTATACTGCCTCCTATATTACAGCTTCTTCATGGCAAGCATTGCTTTCTGATCTGCTTTGGCCTTAATTTATGAAATTAACCATACCATGTGGAAACCGGTATGCATTATGTCCCCACAAATCTTATTACTCTGTTTGTTGGTGCTTTATGTTTGTACCTATTCTTTAAATTGTGCATTAATGGTTTATTGTAAGTGGTATTAAAAGTCTATTGAACTGAGTTGCTATGTCAAAATACATTGTGTTTACAATTAAATGTGACATCTGTGAATAAAAAGAAGAAGAACTGGGCTGTAGGTGAATAGTCTACAAATATGTAAATGACAGTGATAATCACTTTCTCTTCAGATATGGAGAGCCAAGATTTTCATCCAGATATTGGTGAGTAAAACATGTGTACACCTTTAAGTATTTTTTGATCAACGTAGTAATAACCAAGCTGTTTCACACAGCCGTTCTTTTCTAGTATTATTATGACCTAAGGCCTATTACATTAAATCTCCAGAAGTAGAGACATCTGTTATTATTTTGTATATCAGCTTGACCTGTATACAATTATATACCCATTTCATGAGGCTATGTGTTGAAGTACCTTAATATTTAAGACTCAAAAACACAATACTAAGAAGTGCCATAAACACTAAAAAAGCACAAGGAACCTTGTCAATAGCACCCAAATATGCCAACAAGACAGAGAGGATGAACTCCACTGAACTTGTGTGCTACAGTAGCTGGCAAGCAGAATCTCTCTAAACAAGTGTGCTGCAGTGAACAAATGGAGACATAAGCAAAAACAATAAAAATAATCAATTACAACTGGATTAGAAATGATGGAAAGGCCAATTCCAAGTCAGTGGGCATCTAACCAGAATGTTGCAGTACTTTATAGCTTTATAAAATGAAGTTGGTCCTTGAATTTGTGAAAAACAGTTGCATTCTAGGCTGTTGAAAAAATGTTCATTTTTTCCAAACTAGCTTTATTTCTTACAGTATATAACTATGCTGTATATAAGCTGGTGTCCCTCCAAAACAGCCTGTAAGCTCCACATGACCATCTAAGGCAGAGGGAAGTTAAAAAAAATAAAATATTAGACCACAGGGAAAACAATGCCTGTTGTGTTCCATCCCTATGCGGCATTACAACTGATAAATATTTTTAAAAATTAAAAACAGTCTTAGAATTACCACAGTATTTTACTAAACATATACATATTATTGCTTTATTGAAATGAAGCTTTGATGTTAGATGTTCATCTGCTAACTTGGGTTTAATAAGACTTCTTCTACATAATCTCTTTCATAGTAGATTCTCATTATGTTTTGACGTAGTACAATTTATGCTACTTTTTATAAAGCTTCCTTTACTAACAGCTGCACCAAATGCTAGATGGTTTCTCCCAACTTTTTAAAAAAATTAAATTTATCACTTACTTAGTAGAAGACACAGGAAGTATTGTAACAGCTCATACGTTAGCTCTTATTCTTCTCACAATTGATGTTGTGAATTGGCACACAATATTGTTTGTCACCGTAACGTGACAAAGCAGATTACTGCAGTGGCTGAGCAACTAGTTGGTTTACTATTAAATGCGTTTATCATTAGTTGCAAAAGTATACAGATTCTTCAGATGTGAACTCACTTTAACACCAGAATATCTATGGTGCAAACTGAGATGAAAATAATAAAGTTCAGTAATTAACTGGCGAACACTAAGAGCCAACAGCTCTTCCGTTCCTACAAGCCGGGTAGGCATTGTTAATGTTCCAGCAGGAGAAACCAAGACCACACTGTGCAGAAATTACAGTGGCACAACCTCAGACATATTTAAGGGCCCCATCCTCCAGTTATTTTAAAATGGGGGTGGGGGGGGCAGCATTCCCCCCACTGGACCCATATTGAGTACCTAAGGAAAAAAAATATTGCCAATTCTATCAACAAAACCAGTCAACCAGTACCAGCTGGCAGTTGCTGCACATTTACTGTAGTCTAACTAGAGGTTAATCGGATCACAGGTATCAGGGCTGCCTGGACTATGTTACTGCTCAGAGATGTTAATGCTGATACTGACTTTGGTCAATTTTGTATTTGGAAGTGTGTAACCTTAATACTGAAAATGTTTCATGTGTTTTTCTTAACATTTCTCTTGACTTTGATATCGATGGTTTAAAAAATCTTATATAAAATGTGTTTTGCATTTCTTTTGTGCATTAGTACTATATATAAGAAAAACACAGACTAGAGAAACTAATCTGGCAAAGATAATAATACATACCACTTTTGATAGGGATGAATTGACCACATATTTGGTATAAGGTCTGAAAATGCAGTCCTTGACAAAACACATTTAGGCAAAGCTCCTATCATTTAAAATCAATAACAATTTCACCATAGTAAATCCAAAATGCCTTTACTGAAATATTCATGCAACAACTGAAGTTTGCATGACAATATTCTTAACTGGAACATGCTGAAAAGAGTACTGGTCTAAAAACCTAAGTAAAAATAATATGTTTGCTTAGAAAACATGACTTACGCTGAATAAGGCTTACATTAAATAAATTCAGGATTTGGGGATTTTTGTTTATTCTGAGGCTATTTGTCATGGCTACTAGAATTCATAAGTCAAGTAATAAAGGGAACCTTTGAAAATCCAAGGGAAAATTCATCATATTTGAGAATTGCCAAGGATAACATAAATATGTTGAACCCAATTTAGTCGGTTCATACCTTTTGTTTCAGCTTGTCTTCCAATTTTCTATGCTTTGAGGAAACAGTGCCACCTCATGGATGTATTAAATAAGAAAAGCTCTTCATGTATCAGTTTACCAAGGGGAACCACTGTACCAACTCTAAAGAGAATTAAAATCCATTCATTTTCCAAAAATGTTGTGCCAAAAACAAAAATATTTATTTTTCTTAATAATAATTAAACCCTCTCCTCTTTTGTTTTTAGTGAAAAAGGGTATTTATATGTAGCAAGAAAAGCTTATTTATCTAGAGGACCGCAAGAAAACAACTATTTTTTCTGATTCTGAAAATAATTCAGGAAATTCTTTACATTTCATAGTTTTCAAAAAAACTTCAAAAAGTATATTTAAAATATCCAGAGTCTGCAAGAATGAAAAAGAAAATAATACTTTTTCAGGACAAAGAAACAATATCTTAACTCCTTTTCACTCAGAAAGGCTACGTACCCTGAGACATGATATTTTCTGAGTGCATCTAAACATAGTTGTCCTCTGGGTGCATTTTAAGAATATACTGATCTGATTATCTCAAGGAATATCTCATGTAATATTGGAAATTTGATAATATTTTGCTGTAGGATTACGCTTGGTAGGAGAATCATATCTGAAAGGATTGTTTTAAGTGAGGTTATATCCTTATTAAATCTGATGAAACTGTTGCTTAGCGACAAATCTGAGTCAGAGCTATGTCTGCAGGAAAAGTCTGTTTCTGTCAAAGCTATATGAGAGTCCCACCTCTAGATACACAATAATTTTATCTTAAGAATGTGCTCCTAGCAAACAATTTCAAGTGGGAAATGTAAGCTATTGTGGAAGGAGTATTTTATTATTGGTACTTTTAACACTTTTGCTTCTTCTTGTCTCAAAGAGAGGCTTCTTTGAACAAGTTATATACACTACACAAATCTCAAAGCTAGAAAAGCTAGAGCTGGAAGAGAACTCTACATTAACAGTACAAGCCAGATCGGGGAGTTGTGCCAGTGTTCAAGCTGCAAAGGAACAAGTAAAGGTTAATACAATGCTAAAATGTAGAAAAAAACAATGACAATGTTTAGACTTTAGAGTCTTCTTCAGATGTGTACAGGAAAGAGTGTGAAAAACAAATATGTGAGGTAGGGCAAATGAAAATGAGGTTAGAATTGGTAGGGGGTACGAGTGTAAACTTCATAAACTGTACAATTAAGTTGACACTAGTCATTTTGAGGAAATACTGAAAGGTGGTGAAGGACCGAGAGTAAATTATGATTTTTGTGAGAAATTAATTCCACAACAAGTAATAATAATAATAATAATAATAATAATAATAATAATAATTGCTTACATTTATATAGCGCTCTTCTGGACACTCCACTCAAAGCGCTTTACAGATAATGGGGACTCCCCTCCACCACCACCAATGTGCAGCATCCACCTGGATGATGCCACGGCAGCCATAGTGCGCCAGAACGCTCACCACGCATCAGCTATCAGTGGGGAGGAGAGCAGAGTAATGAAGCCTATTCATAGAAAAGTAAAGGTGAAGAATGGACAGGGTCTGAAAGTAGAAGAGCAGCCTAGACATACATAAAATCTGGAAGAAGAGCAGACAAGACAAGAGAACGTCTACTGCTTTATTTAATTGCACAACACTTGCTTGCTGCCTTTTTATCCAGTTTCTTTTACTGTCCTCAGCCTCCATCAATGCCAACTATTGTACCTTCTGCTGTAACATAAGCCACTGTATACAACAGTGTGTACAGCAAATACAAGTCAATCAGCACATATACACAAGGCCCCTATAGGCACATCACCAAGAAGGTACTGCATCATGCTTCTACAGTAATCTCACTTTTTGCATTTTTTGTACATTTTGGCCTCTGCCATTTGACCTCTACTTGTAATGATCACACTGATTTTTGCATCTGCCTCTTTTCACAGGGATTTATTGACACTAGTGCTAGAAACACATCAGAAGCCATCGTCATTTTGAGAGTGGATTCACCCATTCTTCTACTACATCTTCTGCTAAATGAGAAATTTGCTCATTTCTTTTTTTCTGTCAGATTATCCTGTGGAGAGCCATTGAATTGTAAATAAACCATTTTCTTCTTGTTTCCTTCAAAGAATCCTGAAGAATCAAAAACCTAATTCTTCACAATGTAGGCAGTGAAGAACAAATGGAGATAAAATATTGCCTACAAGGTAAACTACACTGTATCTGCTATTAATAATAATTGCTTACACTTATATAGCGCTTTTCTGGACACTCCACTCAAAGCGCTTTACAGGTAATGGGGTCTCCCCTCCACCACCACCAATGTGCAGCATCCACCTGGATGATGCGACGGCAGCCATAGTGCGCCAGAACGCTCACCACACATCAGCTATCAGTGGGGAGGAGAGCAGAGTAATGTAGCCAATTCATAGAGGGGGATTATTAGGAGGCCATGATGGGGTAAAGGCCAGGGGGGAAATTTGGCCAGGACACCGGGGTTACACCCCTACTCTTTTCGAGAAGCGCCCTGGGATTTTTAATGACCACAGAGAGTCAGGACCTCGGTTTTACGTCTCATCCGAAGGACGGCGCCTGTTTACAGTATAGTGTCCCCGTCACTATACCAGGGCATTAGCACCCACATGGACCGCAGGGTGAGCGCCCCCTGCTGGCCCCACTAACACCTCTTCCAGCAGCAACCTTAGTTTTTCCCAGGAGGTCTCCCATCCAGGTACTGACCAGGCTCACACCTGCTTAGCTTCAGTGGGTTGCCAGTTGTGAGTTGCAGGGTGATATGGCTGCTGGTGACCAAAGTATTAACCAAAGTGACACACAATGATGTGGATTTTAATCACCTCTTCATGGAGTGGAAAAACTTCCAAGACTGATGGAAACTGACCTGAAACAATGCACCAATGCACAAAAGGGTCATTTCAACCTTAATGACAACACTGAATTCCTTATACTGACTAGTTTAGTAATAACCATTGTTTTTATAACCTGAAAGGGGCAAAGGAAGGACAACATTTTGAGTAGACTGTCTCCAAAACTTATGCAAAATGAACTACAAATCCCATGAGGGAGACAAATTTCCCGCAGATCATAGGTGCATCTATGTGTGCAAACAAAAACATACCTCTTCAAAATTAAATTGTTTAAAAAGTGTGCTTTTTTTTAGTCACAGTCATGTAAAGACTGCATTTTTAAGATAGGATAATTCAATTGCAATTAACCTCACTACTCTGCCCAAACAAAGTAAAAAAGAAACTTTATTTACAGGAATCTTAAGAAGCACCAAATGTCACAAAAAATAAACAACATACTGTATTCTTTAATTAAGTGTACAAGTTAAGATGAAGTCTGAATTTGTATCTGTGGCGTCATTTTAAGCCTTGCTAACAACTTCTACATTCAAAAGGTTTGCTGTAACGTTCAAGACCCTCAAAGAATTTTAACATCCTGAATTTTGAAGCATGTGAGATCTTAATAATATAATTTGACGTCACATTTCTTATAAAGGTGTAGTAAATTCTTAGACATACATACTAAATTTTGATTTTCATGGATCATTAAGTACCTGTAAACCTTCCTTCACTTCATTTATGATTAAGTCTGTTGTGAATTTCATGTTAACAAATTCACAGATTAAATTAATTAGTGTAAACTTGTGCACATTATATTTAAAATACACATATATTCAGAGTGGAATGTAAATTTAACTTCCATTTAATGCTGCACCATTAGTTTAATCTCATACAGAATGTCACCATTTACAGAATAAGAGGCCTGAGAGTTAACAACAAATGTAAAACAAATGCTCTTGTGTTTCAGTGTTTGTTTACCATGCATGTACAACATTATATAAAAAGCAAATATGCTATCTGTATTATGGAAGAATCAGAGATTGATTCCACACTGAAAAGTAAAAAAAAAGTTTGAAATAAGGCTCATGTGTAATATGAGCCTCATATATTACCTGATTACATGATTCTCAAGCTCCAAGTTAAATTACAGTATATATGCACTACAATAGATGTTATCATAATAATAGTCACTAATTTGTTAAACTGTTCCAAGTAAAAATTATGCAGTTAACCTACTATGCCTAATTTGTTTTAATAGGGGGGTACATTTTTCAAATACAAACATAACCACAAGACTGCATAACCTTCACTTGTTTATATTTTAATGTTGATTTGTATATTATCTTACACAACAGCATATGCAGTTTTTAATGGCCAAAGTACAGGCAAAATCTATACACAAAATACAAACCGATTTTGCACCATTGACTGTTATGGGCTGGAGTCTGTTCGCTTCACAGTGAAGGATATAATCACTGAACCATTGCAAATTCAAGAGATGTGAAGTAGTTCTCTAGGACTCTCCTCTTTTCTTCACAAACAATGTTCTCCTTCTTCAACTGAGCTATTACATTTTCCAGAGAGTTTATTTTAGCTACAGTTTTCTCCTCTTTTTTTTCCAGCTGTGTTATCTTTGTGTGAAGACTGGCGATCTTGGTCCATAGGTGGTCTTTGTCAATGTCTTGCTTTGAGTATGAATGCTCATAAAGTAAAATGTGATCTGCACTGCAGATCTCCCTTTCAGATTCCTCTGCAGAATCTCTGCTATATTTCCTATGCAGACTGAGAGGAAGCATTTTAATTGTCTCTTTGAGAGCTGTTTTCAGTCTTTCATGTGATGTTTCATCTGAACTACAAGCACCTGGGATTTCTGCATAATCCACAGTCACAGGGGAATCTGATTCAGGACAGCGCTGTGTATCACTGGACCCACTGCCAGAAAGGGATGTAGGAGTTACCAATGTCCTCACTCCTTCAGACTCATCATTTGTCAGTTGGGTATTGTATTTGGTTTCTGCAAATGAAGTATTGATTTCAAAAACCTCACAAGATGACGTTCCTTCCGGTTCAAGAGCTTCTATGAGAAAAACAGTCTTGATCTGGCATACGTCACCTTCAGTCTCATTTTTGTCATTTTTTACTATGTTTTCCTCTCTAGGACATTCAGTGCAACATCTATCTTCTTTTTCTTTGGGAATTTCATTTTTCAAAATGAGCGCTTTCTTCTTAGAAGGTGAGGAAGGCCTGACAGACTTATTAGTATCTTTGATATCAGACATCTTCTCTTTAGGTCTTGCTTTCTTTTTAACATGACGTCTATTCCACTCATCCTGGAAAATAAGTATATTTTGGAGATGTTACAAATGAGCTCAGATAATTCCAAAATGCAAATTATTCACAACAATATGAAAAGCAGATGTGTAATTTTTTGTAATGATTTCAGAATAAATAAATAAACCTCTGTGAAGTCTGTCAGTCATGTAGTACTGTAGCAACTAGATACCCCTGCCTAACACACACCATCACACACCACTTCAACTGGTTTGTCGTACGCAATTCTTAGTGTATTGTACTGCACATCCATGCTACATTCATTAATGCCCATTGGGGTGTCTACACAAAACCCTGACTAATTGGTAATGGCGGCCTGGCCTCAGTGAGAGCATTTACTCCAGTCTCCAACATTACCAGAAAAACAGACTAAATCAATGCATAAGTTATGTTCAATCAGTCCTCTCAGTTATGTGATGATTTAATTGAGTCATCTGAGTTTGTCACAGTCGCTGGCACAATATCAAATGATGAATTAATCAAAATGACACTTAAAACCATTCAACCAATACCTAAACTAGAATATCATTTTATTATAAACACACAGGCAGTGGACAAAAAGTATGGAAACACCAATGGAAACTGTTAAAACGCTGATGGAAATTAATAGAGTATTGGGCCAGCATGTGCGGTCAGTGTGGCCTGTTGGCGCTGGGGCATACTAGTCTCTACAAGTGTCTGGAATTCTGCAGGAGGGATGCAGTGCTACTCTTCAAGAGCAAGCTAATCAACCGACGCCAGGTTGATGAAGATGGAAAATGCCAATGGCGATGGTTCAGAATATCTCACAAAAGCTCGATTGGGTTCTGGTGATCAAGAACGTGATGAAGAATGACTCATATGACCATTTCACATTTCTCTTTCCTCTAATAGATTCACAAATGCGCACTTCCAGGTGTAAAGATCAAGACACTCTGCACTGCAACCAAACTACAGTATCCTGCTCTGTGCAGCCCTGTGCCCCTGGTTGAAATATTTTGAGAATTCATCTGCAGTTGCTCACCTACTTTATTTACTTCAAATACACAGAGATCTTGATCCTGGACATGCGTTTCCACCCACTGCTGCCCTTTGCTCAAGTCTTTCGCTTGGATTCCCATGCTGACATCACCTTAGGCACCGATGTGTGTGGGACATGAAGCTCCTGCCAAACATCCCAACAATCACCCCTCTATCAAAGCCACCACCGTCTCCTCATGAAGTCAAGCTAGCCATAGATAAAGCTAGCCATTTATAGAAAAAAGACCCATCCAGCATTTTTTATACATGACACTAAGCATGCTACTATGTTCATTGCTTAATTAACACACACCTATCCACACTTATCTGGAAGTCCAAGATTTTAATACACTTGATGTCCCTCATTTACCCAGGCGTTTCCATTTTTTGTCCGTTACCTGTGCATGTATAGAGTGTTGCCCCCTGCCCCAATAAGGCTCAGTGTATTTTAAACTCTTTTGTAAAGTGCTAAGAGACAAGATTCACATCGTGCTGTGAAAATAGGTAGATAGGATGACAATCTTTTAGTTTCATTTTCATCTTTTGGTACAGTACAGTCTTGACATTTGTGCGGTCTCGATGCAGAAAACTGTTGTAAATAGCCTAATTAGTATATAATCAAGCCCACCCCCATACCGTTGCATAATTTACTACAGTATAAAGCATGTAAATAACATAAGCAACCCTCCAATCTATCCATTTTCTAACTGCTTCATCCAATTAAGGGTTTCAGGGGAGCCAGAGTCTATCCTGGCAAACAATGGACGCCAGTCCATTACAGGGCAACAAGTAACCCTCCATTATGTGATAATTAAAGTACTAATACATCGGTTAATTAAAATAACAATCGAGTAAAACAAACAAGAATAATCGCAAACTTAAGCATCACCTAAAATAAACAACACGTATCCCTTCTAATTGTTCTAATATGTTTTACCTGCATAGATTGTTCTTCGTGTTGATCACATGATAAAGGGAAAATTGTAGGTACAGCGCTGTGCTTCAAATACCGTATTCCCCAACGCATATCAAAAGAGTCCTCCGTGAAGTGATCGCTGCACAGGTATTGATGTCTACTCGGTGTCCAGTTTTCGCGTTTCATGTTAATTACCCATTGCTGAAGTCGTACTTGGTCTTGCAGTGGGAACCTTTTGAAGATACATAAAACACTAATGGTAAGAAAAATTATACACGGTTGTCCTTACATAAAAAAATAAAATTGTATCCGATTTTGGGGCAATTAAGATTTGTCCCATTTTAATAACAATCGTTTGAATATGCCACATTTTCCGTTATGTAGCTCTGTAAGCTAACTTTCATGTCTAAGTGAGATGTGTATCTGTTCATTTCAGTACCAATTGAATAATGAATTATGAGCAACTGAATTATGTTCAACATTTGCTCTCACATTCAGTATCATTACCCTGGGTTATAAAGAGTATATTAACCTACATTAGACTTAACTAATCAATTAATTATAAACGTCAACGTCTGCTTCAGGTCGGTGTTTTGGAACCGTTTTAAAGTAAAATGTGTACACAGTACATTAGAAGATTTTCCCTGCTATTTTAATCCATTTTCAGATTTATTTTAAATTATTCATTTTTGTACACCACTATAAGGACACTTTTAAACATTTTATTACAAATTCTGTTTTCTGTTGCAGTAATAATTATAATCAAGCGCACTTGTTATAGAAAAAAATAAGAAAAGCAGAATATATTTAAATATCTGTGAAAAGTTCAATTATTACACATATAAACAATTTCAAACATAACACATGACAACGCATCATACAACACCTGCGTGATTTATCTCATAAATGTGATATGTTTTTAAGGCAAAACTTACGGATAGAAACTAATTTTCTTATTGTCTTTCGAAGGCAAGCCTCCTCGATTTTTACAGAGTTTTGCAGCACAATAGCGGGGCATAATTCATGAGGCCCGAGTCTCTTATTTTCTATATTTTTAATTTGTTTCACAGTATTTTAGCAATAACCCTGCATACAGCCTTTTTTACATGTACACTCTTGTGTACTTCCCTTTGAAAGGTGTTCCAATTCCGGGTGATGACGTATACTTATAGCCGGATATGATGTTTTTACTTCAGACTACAACAGCCTTCCACGTGCTCGGAGTGACAAGAGTCACATGGTACGGTAACAGACCAATCAGACTGCGCTTCGTGGTGTTTCGGTTCTGGAATGCAGTGGCACTAAGCGGAATGTCAGTAGCACGGGCGTCATCAGTGTTTGATTGTCTTCAATGCGGACGGGAGTTGGGGTCTCTCTCTGGTACGTTATAAGCTTTTTGTATTGAATTTATATTCAGGCGCGTTTAGGAGGCATAATATAATGTAACAATTTGTCATTTTCAATTGTATATGGTGATTAATTTGTGTTTTGAGATGTGCGCTGCTGTTCCTACGCTTAGGAGGCAACAAATTACGATGTAAAATCTATTAAAATTACGTCAGCCGCGTCTGTTAATGCACTGTAACACATTCGTCAAACTGAACTTTAAAGAAAAGCCAGTCACAATATCTTTCTCTTTTCAGTTCTGTGAGAGCTTTGGTTTGACAGCCTCCTCTGAGACTTGCTTGCTGTTGCTTGGCTACTGTTTTTCAAGTCTATTTTTCGCCTGACGTCATTGTATCTAGTTCTTATAATGTTCACCTGCAGAACATCGCAATATTGTAAAGAATCAACATTACGTTCAATTTAAAACTTTAAGTTATAAAGTGTGTTGTAATGGCAGTAATAAGGTACCCGGTACCCTGTTCAACTGCGAAGCGGTTACGTAGCGTAGAGGATGGTTATGCAGCCACAAAACTTCTTTTAAAGCTTCCAAGTAGGGTGTTTGGTAATTACACAAAATAAATGTAATAATTTATTCAGTAGTAGTAAGTGTGATACATTGTTGGTTTTAAACGACCATTTTTATTCATTTATTATTTTACATTTATAGTACATAAGTCATTTGCGAAAATATGCGTCTTTATAGTGAAGGCCTGGAGACCCCTTTATACAACAGGAAATTGAAATAAGTGATGTATAGTACCTGGGCTCAGTGGTTCATCCAACGAGTTTGAATCCACGACCCTCCGGCCCGAGTCCTGATCACTACTGCACGCTGCTGCCCTTGTTCCTTTTTAAAGGATGTTGTAATTAGAAATCACATTTTGCATGCCATTTCTCACAGTGTGTATCAAGCCTGATAAGTGTAGTTGATCATATCGAGGGCGTAATTCTGCTTGGGAGTTATTATATGTTAGCAATAGTAGTGAAGGTGAAGATGCATACGTTTTTTTAAAAAAAATATTCTTTAAATAGTTTAAATTTTAGGGAGATTGAAAATAAGTGGGGTATTTTTATTCCTCACCATTATATTGCCATACGTTTTGCTTTTGTACACTTCAAACAAGTAGTATTTTTTGGAGGTTAGCGGTATAAATAACATTTATACGGTATACACTAAGTGACTAATTTTTATTCCTCAATCTTTACTTTTACCAGTGACTGCTTTACCAAAAATTCTAAATAGCAATCATTTTCATGGAATTTTTGCTGTCCATCCAGTGTCCTGTCTTTCAACCATTGCTTGCTGGGTTAGGCTCTGGTTCTTTCCATGACTCTCTAGATAAAGTACTGTAATTAGAAAATGGATGGAAGGATGTATAGTTAAAACTGCAAATAAATCGATTATGAAGGTTATGTGATGAAAGAAATGTTCCATGGGTCAAGAGGTTTGTGCAGTTGATTAGACCCACATTTTTTATCTTCACCTGTACTTCTGCTTTTTTTTGCAGGGTAACCAACAACATGGCGACTGCACAGTCTGCTTTAACCTTTGCGGTGTGCATTTTGATGATTTCAGAATTGATACTTGCAAAAAAGGACTACTATAACATTCTGGGTGTTCCAAAGGATGCTTCAGAACGCCAGATTAAGAAGGCCTTTCATAAACTAGCAATGAAGTACCACCCTGACAAAAACAAGAGCCCTGATGCTGAAACAAAATTCAGGGAAATAGCTGAAGGTGAGTTTATTGCACTTCCCGATGAGTCAATAGAATAATTCTTCTGTGTCTTAATGGCATTATTTTGAGTAGGTTTGGTCATTTAAAATCCTTGAGGTGTAACTAGTAAAGGATTCTCCTTTAAGCTAATTTTTGTATTGCTAAAGAGGTTTATCCATTTTTTTAATAAACAGTTTTGTTCTTCTTTCAGCATATGAAACCCTATCAGATGAGAAAAGAAGGCGAGAGTATGATCAGTATGGACATGGGGCTTTCCCTAATGAGGGTACAGGAAATGGACACAGACATCACTTTCATCAACCCTTCAATTTCAACTTTGATGAGATGTTTAAAGATTTTGACCTTTTTACTCAGAATCACCAGAAGAAGCACTTTGAGAATCACTTCCGGGCTCACCAGGAAGCGCATAATCGAAACAAGGAGTTCTCCTTTGGAGGAGGAGTCTTTGACGATATGTTTGAAGACATGGAAAAGATGTTTACATTCAATGGTTTTGATAGTACCCGAAGGCACACAGTGAGGACTGAAAGCAGATTCCAGGGTTCATCAAAGCAACACTGCAGGACTGTCACACAACGCAGAGGGAACATGGTCACCACTTACACTGATTGTTCAGGCTCGTAAAGTCCATGCAGAGCTGCAAGTGTGAATGATATGATCTTGTAACTAGTTTTGTGATTATTCACATTTAGCAACTTTGTTTATTATAAGGATAATTTAACAAATTAAAGCTGACTTAAGTGAGGTTCTTTGTATTTGGCAGGTACTTAGATATAGATTACAAAGTCCTGTTAAAATAGCTATTGATTTTTTTGTGTTCATATGATTACAAAATTCTGAGACTTTAGATATTTCATGTGCAGCAAATGCAGTAAGAGGATAATTTTGCTTACAAGCAATAAAAACATTAACTTTTGGGATGCCACTAAGGGATGAGGTGCAGACTTCCATTAAGTGGTATTTCACAACATTAAATTACAGAGAAGGGGCTGCAGTGGTGAGCATTGTTTCCAATGAAGGTGTAATGTTTGTTGGTGCTCTAATGTGATTTCATCACCTTTAGTTTGATATAAAGAGCTCGTGTTATCAAAAGAATTTGTAAAACAATTTTAATTTGCACCATTATAACTTGCCATAAAAGATAGTTTAACTCATTTAATGTGAGATTAAAAAAACACTTTCATCCATTGTGTTTTTCCTGCAGATACTATACATTTTGTAAAAACAATTAGTGTAAAACTTTTAAGTCTTTGGCCCCCAGAATGAGCCTTAACATTAACAGTCCTAAGTTGTTGTGGAGCTGAAATACCACGTGCAATTATACACTTTAATTGTGAATTTTCAATGTAAGCTGTGTGCCCAAGTCAGTTTACTCAACCTCATCCTGTGAAATAGATTTATTTTGTATTAAAAAGGTATCTTAAATATTGTCCTTGACAGGAATTTTCTGTTGATGCTGCAGCATATTCTAATATTTTCTTCCTTAGAAAGCCAATATAGTTTTAATACATCACCTTTTTTGTTTAAAGATAAAGTGGTTATGAGATATTTTACATTTTGTTAGGCAAGGAAAAAATCTCATAGTGGACCTTTACCTTCAATTGTGCTGAAACATGGATCCTCCATAGCAGTTTATACTCAGGAAGGCTTAAATTACTTTTGCAATTATTGTATTGAGTTGCATAAGCAGTTAGTTAGCTTTTATTATTTGAAAACTTTGTCTAATGTTTGTTTTGTATAACACCAGCTGATTATAAAGTTAGTCCCTTTTTATATGGATTTGAGCCTGATCATCAAAGTAACACATTAGTATTTGCTATAACAACCGGAAGTCAAAATTCTTTTGGTTTTCATTTGTGCCAATGTTCAGGGAAGTGTGCACTTTCAAATTTAATTGTGGCAGTGAATTGACTAGTTTTAAATTCACAAGAATAAGTCTATTTGGCAAGCATAATATTGTACAATAATTCAATTAGAGATTGAAATCTCTAAGAAATTAGTCCTCCCTCAATATCTAATTCAAAGTCATATTTTTAGAAAGAGGTCAAAAAGGGTTTTTAAGGTTCATGGGTAGGTAGAATAAGAATCTTTTCAGATATATTTGCTGTAAATGGCAAGTGGATAGAAAGCATCAGAAGTGATATGGCTGGTTTTCAACACTGGGAAGAAAGGAGATGATGCACTCCAAATTGCATTCTTTAACTTTGCCTTTATTAATGTGTTACTTTGGTATAACCATCACTTAGAAAATGAAAAGAGACCAACTGTAATCACCTTATTTTTTTAGGTACCTTAACTTAAAGGCTGTTACCTCAAACCTTCTCTGTAGAGTTGTCTGTGATCTACAGTTTCATAATGTGCAATATGTTTATAGCCAGCTTTTTTCCCTGAACTTCGTCTTTTGTCATTTCTGTTACTGCTGGCTTCGTAGTAATGTGGAACTGATATAAAACTGTCTTGCACTTTCATTATTTTAATCCTATGGATGAAATGTATGTAATTTTAACAGACCTGAAGAGTCACAAAATATGTGTGCACTTGTGTGAAAAAATAAAATGGAGATTATTATACTTCTGAGTTTTTTTATTTAAACAAATTTCACCATGTATCTTTTAAATCCTGTTATTAAAAGTAAAGATGATTTTATCACTGCATTTTGGCATGCTTTGCGAAATACTGTAGGTTAGTCTTTATTTGCTGCTTGTCAGAGTAGACATAGAAGGGCATTAAAAACAGAATTAATGCCCATCTAGTGCCTTCTCTCTTAATTGATTAGAGCAAACCAAAATCTTATGTATGTATTCATTATCAGAAAAAGGTTACTGTAAACAGGAATATATTGCAGATGATGGGGCCCAAGGACTCAGCACATGACTACTCCTGTCCTTGGCAGTGTGCTTGTCCATTGCATGGCTGCAGAATAACTGATAATTAAGAACAGCCAATCAAACCTAGCTAGCATGTCTTTGGGGTGAGGGAGAAAAATGTGAATTATTCTATACAAATGTTGTCCTTTATTGAAATTCTATTGATATATCTCTATTACCTGTCTAATCCTTTATGGATAACACAGTATCTCAAACCACAGCAAGAACTTCACCCATACATAATAATTGTGGGTTAAATACATGCCTAGGACACATTTTGTGTGTATTTGCATATTCTTCTAATTTTCATGTGGGGGCCAGGTTCATTAAAAAGTCATGCTGGTTAGTGTAATAAGGTTGTTCCTGAATGTGTGTATGCACTCTATCATAGGCTGCTATCCCATCCAGGGTGTATTCCTGCCTTGCACCCTATGCTTCCCAGATACATTCTGAGTTGCCTGACCCTTATCAGGAAAAAGTGGTGTTCTGCTGATGGATAGGTGAATGGACACAACATACTGTACACTGATGCCCAAGGAAACATGCCCTGTCCTAGTTTTAGCCATCTGGTGTTTTTACTTACCTTATACTGTATAGTCTTTATAGTCTACTGTATAGACAAACAAACCTCTAACAGACATGACTAATGTACCTCAGTGAACTTCTTTTTATGAAATTTGTTGCTGATGTCTGTTTTGTAGCAATACTTGAGTCCTCAGCTGGTTGTGCAATGTCATGCTTAGGGTGAGCCCAGCACAAGATTAACTGATAATGATACATATAGAGGTAACATTAACAAGAAGGTATCTCAGCATCAATTCTTGTTTTTAAATTGTAACAGCTTAATGTTGCTATTGATGCGGGCTACTGCTTTTATAGCGCTGATTTGCTCTGCAAAACGAAAAAAATCAGCTGCTAAATGTCTAACTAAATGACTATTACTGGTAGATAAAAAATGTTTTGTTCTCTAGGTAAGTTTCTCTTTAGCTTGTGCAGACAGCATAGGGATTAGTAATGAAGATCGCAATCTGTCCAAAATGACAAAATTCAACAGAAACAAAAACTTTGGAGTGTTTAACCATTTTTTTAAAAAAGGTATTTTTAAATCAAATTACCACACATTTTGTAATAAAAACATTGCTTTAGTTAAGTTAAAAATGCATTGACTGTAATATATTGCACTTTGTAAATAACTATGCTTACGCGGCTTTGTTTTTCCTTGCTGTTGTAATGTATTGTTGCAAAACAAAGCAGCCGCACACTGCCAGACCATCAACAGGCCCCAGGCTAGAGCTGCTCTCCCATGGGCACTGAGGATGGGGCTGTACCCTCTTTACTGTTCACCCACTGGCTCCAGGCTTTTCTGGCTTCTCCCGCTACCTTGTCTGGTATCCCTTCCGTTGTTTCTGAGCCAGTTCTCAACCACTACCACTATTTGCCTTCTACTGTTGTGGGAATCCATTCTCTGGCGAGCTCATGGTGCAAACACAAATCTCCTCCTACCATAAACTCGATCTTTCACCTCGAGTCACAACTGACCTAGAGTTGTCTCATCCTTTCCTAGTTTAGCTCAAAGCAGTAGAAGTAGCAAACTCCATATTCCTGTGCACAGGTTGTACCTTGACAGCTGCATCTCCGAGCCCCGGAACACTGTAATCCTGCCTTTATTTATTGGCCAAGCACACTCTTGGGATAGGGTGCTTCCTGGGCATGGGACAGCGCGATAGGATGCCAGTCCACTTGCAGTCTCTCCACACACAATATGCTCGCAAACTCTGTCTCCTCCCGTGTTCGCTGCCTGACTCCTAAATGCTCAAAGTTGCAGGGCAGCTGTACAGAACAGCACACGCTGCAGCCACGGCTCACATGGATTGACACCGGCACCCATGAAGAAACGCTCATGAAACAATATACAGTAAAGAGAAAAAAACTGCTATTGAGAACAAGTATGCGTTTCAGTGTTTTTCATACGTCACTCACTAATCAGGATAAATATTTGTCGTTATCGGTATTATTTACTTATTTTGTTTGTTTTTGTTTATTTACTTATTTTGCTGCTCGCAGTTCCAAACAGATTTTTCTAGACATGTGGTGCGGTATTTTTATAACTGACAGCTCGTGAACATGAACTACACCTCCCATTTTTCACGCGTCAGAAGTACAGGAAGGTTCCGCATCGCGACGCCGTTTGGGATTGTAGTTCATTTTGTGAGCAAGGGGCTTATATAATAGTGTGTGTATCTTCTTTAAGGACTCTAAATCCCAGAATGCATTGTGAAGGCTACTACCGCAGTTGTTCCTTGGGCCGGGTTGGTTAAATGGTGGTTGTGTGAGGGACATTGTATGACTTTCAGTGCTTGTATTTAGCTGTGTAGTCCATTCATTTTAACCGGTCCCCATTTATTTAAATCATGGAGGCTCTTATCCCCGTAATAAACAAACTTCAAGACGTCTTCAACACAGTGGGAGCTGATATTATCCAGTTACCGCAGATTGCAGTGGTTGGAACACAGGTAAAACCATATATATACTATGTGCATTATTTATCTATTTAATTGTGCTTTTTTTTAAAAAAAAGAATGCTTTGCACAATATTATACGTTTATCTTTCTGTATATCTTTATGTTTATAGTAGTGTATAGTATCTTAATAGTGTTGATAAAGGACGTAATACATTTTATTCGTCCCATTGCTTCGGGTGAAACTAGATGTGAAAATGAAACGTAGTCAGGAGGTATCCATCTGAATCAAATGTGTTAGGTTGTAAACAACAAATGTGTATCTGCTTTTGTAAAAAATAGTTAAAACATGCCCACGGATTTTAGAGAGATATTTTTGTATCCGTTCCATTTTCCCTTGTAATGCGCAATAGCGCTGCAGTGAAAATGAAATATTGTCATGAGGAGGTGGTTATTCTCATCAACACTAGGTCGGAGTTCCATTAGCAAAAACTAGTATAGGGGTGCAAAGAGACATGTCGATATAAGGAAAACGATCACTTTAGTAAGAGATTGCAAAACTGATCAGTGACAAAAATGACAGTAGTGTGGGGCAGAACATGCAATTGGCAAACTTCTGACCCCCTTTTTGTAGAACGCATTAGTTTAAACCTCAAACGTGCTACAGCGTGCTATGTTGAGTTAGTATTTTACTTAGAGGGCCTGTTTACAATGCGAATCTTAAGAAAAAGACGTACATGTGCTTAATTATGCACCAGTGATAAAAATAAAAGAAATGGATAGTGGTAGCCCTATCCTTGTCAATCTAAGCTAATTCCACCCAGATTTTGATGTTGAAACTGACTGTTTTGTACTGTATACACATTTGTGCATTATATATATTGATAGTTTTCAGTGGACTGGCTTCCCGTCCCAGGTGAACCCTGCCTACCTCCCCTTGCTTGCTGGGATAGGCTTTGGCGCCCCTACAACCCTGAATTGGAAGAAACAGTTGAAAATGGATGGATAGATATATTGATAGTGTATTCACTGATTAGCATATCTGGACAAAATGGTATGCCATTTTACCTTTGTTGAAGGTAGAAACTATGTAAGGTGTAAGACTACAGCATCTCTCCAATCAGTACCATGTCCTCATTTTGACAGTAGTTAAAGGCAGTTGTAAAAAGGCTCCTTATTCTCGGATTGTGTACTCTCACTGGTCACCAAGGCATACATTTGTCAAATATCCAGGCTTCTCTGGAAAGCATGTACTTTGCAAAGGTGTTTCAACAGCACAAGACTGAGCTGTCACAAACAGAGGAAAATATTTCTTTTTAGTGCTTTAAGTTATGACTTAGTTCTTTTTTAAATAGGCACAAAGTCGGTAGTGAAATTATGTTGCATGTTACCAATACTAGCTTTTTGTATTGAAGAAAGGGTGCAGTGGGTCACCCATTGGTCTCTGTTTTTTAAAAAGCACAGTACTGTTTTTTAAAAATGTAGAAAAACTGCTCAATATGTGAAATAAAAACCTATGAATTACCTTATCTTTCCTGCTTTTAATATACTTTAAAGTTTCATATTCAAATCTAAGAAAGTACGAAGGGTGTGCTAGTTTGATCCAGGGGACTTTTTGTTATTTGTGATGTTTCCAAAGATCCCATGTGGCCACTTCTTGAAGATACCTGGGATCTTTGACAGACATCCCACTCAAAGCTCTCTGCATAAAGACATCCCTTCCACCGCCAGCCTTTTTATTGGTTTTGAAAGTAAGGGTTTAATATTGTGTCATCTGCAAAGATACCGCATAATTAACTAAAATCAGCATGTTTATTTTCCCAGTATTTTTCTCCAGTGATCACAGTGTAGGAATCCCTGTGTGTGTGCTGAGTTTTAATGCATTGTGCTGTTGCCTCTTCAGAGCAGTGGGAAGAGCTCGGTGCTGGAGAGCCTGGTGGGCAGAGACCTGCTTCCCCGTGGCACAGGAATTGTTACGCGTAGGCCGCTCATTCTGCAGCTTGTCCATCTTTCACCAGAGGACCACAGGAAAACAGGAGATGAAAATGGTATCTTTTACTGTAGCTGTTAATGTAATACAGTGTGTAGCTAAGCTTCTTGGCATGCCTGCCCTAGTCCGGCTCTCTTAAATGATTGTTTCGTGTTTATTACGTGTGTATTCTGTGTACATTTTTCAGATCTCCTCAGACTGTCCTTCTTTCATCCAAGACCAATTTTGCTGCAGTGTTTGTAGCAGTTCTCTACCTATAAACTCTGTTGTAAACCAATGAAACTTGTGAAATTTTACAGTGGGTCCTGCTATTGAGGAATGCAAATTAAACAGTCAGTCGGAAAATATTATTTTTCAAATTATCTACTTTATAAGTGGTAACATTTTTGTTTTACAAATTTTCCAAAACAGTCACAAAAACTGTCATGCTATGCAAATTCTCTAGTTTCTCAAATTTATTTAAAACTTAACTTATAGACATCCTTAAATATAGGTTATATTCAACCACAGACTATAGTATACTACTGCTAGCTATTAAAATTACTTCTGCAGTTTCTAAAATTATGCTTTCATATGTCCATGCTATGCTAGGCCAGTACATGGGCATGATTTTTTTGTTTTGTCATATTAGCAACAACCCAGCAACAGCCCTTTGAGGGAAAACAAAAACTTCCCCCATACATAATAATTGTGGGTTAAAATCATGCCTAGGACATATATCAATATAGAACCTGCAGGAATGATGAATTTGATCTTCAAGAGGAGCCATTTGACTTCTTTTCTGTGAAGTCAAGAGAGAATGAAAACACAATACAAGAGCAATGGATTAGGCCTCCTTATGCACCTTGATCATTAATAGTTACAGGATCAATAGAACATTAACAATTGGAATGTTAGCGTTAGTGCTGGGTCCCTGGGTTCAATTCCTGGGGTGCTGTCTGAATGGAGTTTGAAGGTGCTTCCATTTGTTCACATGTTCCAGTTTCTCCCACAATCCAAACACAATGTTAGGTTAATTGTCTTCTGGGAAAATTGTCCCCGGTGTGAGTGTGTGCATGTTTGTGCCTGTGTGTGCCCCTGCAATGGTCTGGCATCCTTACCAGGCTGTATCCCGCACTGTGCCCACTGCCTGCTGGTTTAGGTTCCGGCTCCCCCAAAGGCCTAGTCAATAGTATTAGTCAAGTAGTTGGAAAATACATGTTTAGTTAAAACTGCAAATAAATCTTTTATGGAGGTTATCAAAGGAATGAAAATTGGCCCTGGTGTGAGTGTGTGTGTCTGAGTGTGCCCTGCAGTTGACTGGCCCATTGTGCCCTGCAGTGCCAAGATAGGTTCTGGCTCCTTTGCGATCCTGTATTGGCTTAAGAGGTTAGAAGATGGATGTATAATTCTGATTATAAGAAATAATTGAAATAAGCACTTTCTCCTGTGTAGCAAAGTACGTATCTCAAAACACAGTTAGAAAACATGAAAATCAATTAAAGAAGAGCACCATGTCTAGGGATGGTAGAAAATGTATATTGGGCAATTGAAAATCACTTCAGAAAGACTTCAGATGGCTACAGCCTAAATTAAATTCCAGTAGGACAGTTCCAGTTTATTAAAAATAAACACTGGATTATTAAAAAGACTAAACCACTCGGCCTCTGTAAACCTCACATTTGATCATTACTATGACTTACAAATAGGAGTAAACACAAGCTTAATGCTTTGTGTTTATCTAGCTGGGTATTATGATGTCTTTGCTCATGGACGCAAGAGCAAGTCACTCCTTTTCTGCATGTTTCTCATCTCCTTGCAGAATACACTGTACTGTATAGAAGGCGGCATTTGGCTTTTCGTTTTCTTTAATATCATGGGTTGTTATTTTTATCAGTTCAGAGATTTAGTCTCACAAAATAGAAAATGTTAATGTTTAAATGATAATGCATTATTCAGGGAAGGGCTAAGTTCACTCTCTTAGTTTCAAGTGTTACTTGTTTTAAAATAGATAAAACTTAAGAGAATTGTTATCCCAAAGTACATTTTCAGTAAGATGAAATTTAAATGATTATGGGTCAGAAAGAATAGAAAACTCTATTTTGAGAAAAAAAATCTTAATTGTCGCTTTTGGTCTCGTAGCAAAATGCCCATCTCTGACTTCAGGAAGTGCCTCTGAAGGGAATTTCATGAGAATTGTTAATTTAAAGGGGAGTGTTGCTCAGCACCACAACTATGGACTAACATGTTAAGTAATACAGTATAGATGCTACACCTAATGCCTTTTCTGTTGTGTTTTTCTTCAAATACAGACCCCTACGCATGGAAAAATGGGCGCCTTAATAAAGGTCTCCTCTTCCTCTTGTTTCTAGTCTGTATCTGTCTTCTTACTATGTGTGACTCTTTACTGCTTTGTGTCTGTCATGTCTTCATTTTCCTTGCTTTTACTAATGCTAAAATTGGTCTGGTTGCCCATATCATATGTTAGTCCAAGTAAAAACATGGGAGAGCCTTCTTGCTTTTAAAGCACATCAGGCAGCACTATCAGTATACAAATTATGTTCTTCAAACCTTGTCCTTGGGCTTTCTACTTCATTAATATGATTAGTGGGCGGAGAACAGAGTGTTCGTGATCGACATAGAAACTGCATTTCCTGTTGATGTGACCACTCTAAAGAAAAGACCGACAGATTTTTCAAAAACTGGATATGTTATATTTCAACATTGTGTTTGATACCATTTCTAACAGGGATAAAGAAAAAATATCACTTCATTTTTTACATGATGATATTATGTTGAATTGGTTAATCATGGTTTGATTTTTCTGATAAGTTTAATTTATCTGAGGTTTTGTTTGAGTGCAGTGTATAATGTTAAAGTCACCATTTTTGCTCACTGTATTCATTTTTTAATTCTGTTTAGGGTTTGCTATTCAGCTGTTTGTACTTGCTGTGTAAACATCTTTTGTAGCCACTGTGTGTTGCCATGCAGTATGACTCTATATTGTGTTACTTTACATTGATGTAAAGTCAGTCTGCTTAGTAGAGGTGTCCGGCAGACTGAAAGAAGCAACAGAATTCTTGAGGACTATTTTTTTAACATCAAGCATTGATCTGTGTTAGGTGATACTTTGAATACAAGTAAATCACATTTCATTTGCAGCACACACATCTTCAGCTTCATATTTTAACACCATTACATTCACTTCAGTAATGACTGTAAGGAGAACTATCATCGGAGCTTGCCAAGCAGCAAGGGAAAATATTTGTAATTGAGAAATACTGTATCTGGTTAAAATGAAAGTGTAAACACCTTAAGTACAAATTGAAAACATTGAAACTGCCTTGATTTATCACATCATTTATATTGGATAAGCAAAGACAACATATATTTGACTATAATATCTAAAATATGATGTGAAGTATTGTATTTTTGCAATATTGTTGTTTTGCAGTATTGTAATTTTGCAGATCTGCTGCACTGGTCTGAATGTCAGAATATTTTGTTTTGATTTAAATCTGCTGGATATCACTGCAAGTTACCATCTTAAAACTAAAATGCTTATTACCATATTCTATATATGTTAATGAGCATCTAACTTCTGGAAGAAGCTTTGTTTTGCACTTCATTAAAGAGTGTTTTTATAATAGACTGCTCATTCTTAAGGATGTTGTGTACAATAGTAAAGTTACGATAGAAGGTATATGTTGTATGTTGTAGTTCTTTGTAATGAATGTATCCTTGTTCTTTTCCCTAGCTGCAGAGTGTGAAGAGTGGGGCAAGTTTCTCCACACTAAAAATAAGGTATGCTTTACTCAATAAAAAGAAAAAAGTTTTTGCAGAATAAGCACTGTACTTATATTGTGTGTTGTGCACTATGACAGTTCCTGGATTTTAATGAACATTTGTGGTACTCCTCCCAGCACATAATTGGTACAGCCTAAATGAGTGTCAGAACATCTGTATCAAAAGAGCTCTAGCAAGTTGATAGATTTGATTAACTCTAGTTTGATTAATTTGAAGATCAATTAGACTTACTATAATTTTGGATATTTGAGATACTCATGTATTAATAGATATGACTTTAGAAATGCCTTGATTTAACAAGCTTCATATATTGTAAAACAATTTTAAATAGAATACTCTTTAGATGCCAGAGTATACAATGAAAAAAGCATGAATGCAGAAATAAAATCTGTGTATATATAATGATTTAATCATTGTGAAATTAAAATTGTTATATTTATATGTACCTTTCAACGCATTTATCAATGACTTGTCAGTGTAGGAATAGTTCTGCAGAGCATCCTGAACTAGTGGCTTTGTCAGTGTGTCATAAATTAAAAGTATAAGCTCTGTCAGTTGTCCTGTTTAAATGACCGCTTCAATTAAATAAACAGTCAAGACAGAAGCCATCATACTGAAACCACATGTCGTCACACAAAATCTGTCAAGTACTGTACAAGTCATTCTACTGCACTTGAGCCTCATATAAGTAGATCACATGCAAGAGCTTCCTTATAGCTCTATGCTACTCATACTATGAAAATGGAATCTTTCTGTTAAAAGAGTTAATAATAATTCACGGCCTCAGTCTATAACCAAATTAAATAACAGGTTTGTCTTAAAATGTGTTTTTTCTTAAGTCAAAAATGAAAATGTTGGGCCTGAAGACTAGAAATCTTGGGCCAGGTTTTGATATTCCTTGGCTAATTCTTAGCCTTCTATGTAGTTTCCTGCAGATGTCTACTGTCTGCTGTCTTTATATCTTAATGTTCATTCTTTCATTTTAATATGAATGTAAATCATACAAGCTGGCTTGCTTTTGAAAATTGATACCTTTTTAGTGGTGATGTAGATAATGTTTTTAAATTAAAACTTATATGCTTTTTATAAGGAGAAGTTTAAGGAATTTAATGGAATTAGTTCAGTGCTTCTGCTATAATCACAGATATGATACAGATTTGATACAGATTTACTCCTTTAGTGTCCCTAGGGAAGACTATTGGCTTATTTATTGAATTTAATTGATATATTATGAATACAATAAGATTAAAAATTTACAAATCTAAGTCTAAAAATTAGTATTATGCTATGATCAAACTCTTAGTGTTTGTGTGGTAACTTAATCTTTTTTTCAGATCTATACAGACTTTGATGAAATCAGACAAGAGATTGAAAGTGAGACTGAAAGGATTTCTGGAAATAACAAAGTAAGCAAGCTAATGGGAGATAATGATCTCTTTGTATTGTTACAAATGGGGGGGTTAAGAAACTGAAGAAAATCCAGAATTGACCGAGCAGTTTAGTTAATAAGTGAAATAATTATTCATAACCTCCAACTTGTAAGTGATTTCTACCAATATACGCGAGTGGCTGGTATAATTAGAGTCATGTGAATTATTTGTTCTCTGGCACAGATTTGGTGAGAGGAGTAATAATCCAGGCATACTTGGTTAAACAAATATTTATTACAATGACACAAGACAAAAACTACACTACACAGAAAAAAACATACACACAAGTTCCTCTATGTACAGTATTTACAAACGTTTCAGAGGCCTAAAGTTCTGGTCACCCAGAAAACCCCAGACTACTACTAAGCATTAAATTCTTAATGCCTTAATTCTAAATGCCAGAGATCACAAAAAAGATGAGCTGCCTTCTAACTAAATACAAAGCAACCTACAGTTAAATCTCTCTCTCTGCACCCTGGATGGCACAAAATAAATGCACCCTAAACAGGAAAGACATTTCCAACTGAGGTATCTTTTACCTAGGAAACCCAAGTTTCTTAAAAACACAGAATAGCTCACTCTCCAACAAGGTTCAAATCCTTAGCTCCAGTCAGGTTTGGTTCGGATGATCATGAAGTAGGGGGTCTCGCCTAGCACAAGCTTCAAGTCCCAAATCTTGCCGACTTTCTTCCTTTCTTTCCCTGTGCTCTGAATGTGATCTTATGTTGTCTGTTTCTGTCCTGCTCCTTTGCAATCATTTGGCCACAACTTACATAGGTATACTAAGATAAACTTTACAATTGTTTCTGCCCAAGGGACCCCCAGACCTCAGAAAACAGCCTCTCTCCTTTGAAGTTAGAAGTGTTTACCCTCCAAGTGTCACAAACTTCATCTAAAATCTAAGAGACACATCTCAGTCACTTAAAGCTGTAACAGTATTTTAAAGTTCTTTATCGTAAAAAGGCCTCTTGGAAACTGTTAACATTTGGGGATAATTTAATAACCCAGAAATTAAAATGAATTGTGATATTTTTAAAACTGGATTATTTATAGTAACTAGGCAGACCACATGACATGAATGAGGACTTGAATGAAAATAGTTCTTCTAAGGTTCTGTCCTGTAGCTTTCAAATGTAAAAAAAAATACAGTTTTGAAACAAGAAATTGAAGTTAGCTTTTTTTTAAAGCCAGGTGTAAATCGGGAGCGGTAAATCTGATACTATAACAGTGTTTTCATACATAGTCTGGATTCATTTCAGTGTTAAAATAAGTGTTTTACAGGACACCATTTGAAGGTCTGGAAAGATAATTATTCAGAGGTTACCTAGTAGCTCTAGTTCCCTTTCTGCATTGGGATGTCCCCTGAAACCCTTATATTTTAAAGAAAATAAGTGTTGTTTAATCAATTGGAGCAAATTCTAGAGCACAGATTACCAAACGCAATCTGCAGGTCAGCAGTCTTTTGAGGCTTACATTCCTTAAGGACTCCAAATGGTTTGGACTAATTACGGGCTTAACTGTAGCAGTTGAACAGCCTTTTCTGACTCCCTGGGAGCTGCTGATTTAAAGAAAGTTCAGTTTGAGAAAGAATTGAGAAATAAACAAAAATCATGTACCATTTTCTAGGATACTAGAACCATTTCGGCAGGAAGTTGTGACAATATGTTTTTGCAGTTTCTGATGTTAAAAGAGCACACCTAAGCTGCTCCCAAGTACTTTGTACCTGTGAGTTCGTCTGGCCTGTCATAATCTGACTGAGGTGGCCAAGCACAGCTATGGTTCTATTGTGTTTGGTCAGCCATAGACCCTTTGACTTTTAGTGCAGCTGCATATCCTGGAGGCCTGCTAGGCACCTGTAAACTTGCTGGTGATGATGGTGAGAGGCACACCACTCCTCTAGTCAGTCATGACTAATGACTGACAAGTGGGCATAAAGGCAGAATGCTCAGAATCCTCTTTCTTCTCTTGTGATATAGGACTTGGAGTTGTAAAGCCAAGTGAAGCGTATACATACAGCAGTTTTTATATAATACAATTCACAATAAGCAATAAATCATTTTTTAAGTCACCAAACCATTATACATAATTATTGTCCCTTTAACTCTAATTAAGACAATCTTTCCTTTTTTGTCTGTTAAAAATTGAAAATAAATATTAATATATATTTTAGAATGAGTGTTTACATCCGATTTTTAAAATATTTTTTAGAGTTGTTGCTAATTTTGCATTTAATTTCCACAGGGTGTTAGTGATGAGCCCATTCATCTAAAAATCTACTCTCCTCATGTGGTGAACCTCACTCTGGTGGATCTACCTGGAATCACAAAGGTATGATAGCAACATTTCAATACTGATAACCACAAAGAATTTTAGAGATGAAGATGTCTGCTAATATATCATCTTTCACTGTTGGAGTCAGTTTAGGTCCTGTAGATTGAATAAAACTAGACAGGACCTTTATAGTGTATTTTGTTTTTCAATGAAAATTCAATTAAAAGATGTGTAAAACAACACTAAACTTGTTTAAGCCTATTTGGCTATTGCTTTTATACACTACTGTATAAAGACTGTATGTGCTTGTCTTTTGTGAAGTTTGAATTCACAGATTTAAAATTTTAAAACTATCATTTTCATATCACACAGTACATTTTCACAAAGCTGGGATTCTCAAAAACTAGTTTCTGTTTCAGGGATTCAAATATGCCCTGCATAACCTTTTTTTTTCAGTAATTTTACAGTATATTGTGGTTTACCTCTAAAGTGGGTATTTAATCAAACACATAAGCAAAACAGCTTTCTAGGAAGCATTACATGGCACTGCTTGCTGCCTTTTGGAGACATTTCACATTTCAAGTAAATACTTGAACTCAAAGTTCCATTTCAATGCTTCCTCTTCATCAATGGGATCAGACCCAGCTCAGCAAGCAGCTTAGCAAAGAGCAAACGGCAACTGAGAATGGAAAACTATGAAGATGAGTGTTAACTCTGTTGCCTCATGATGTGAACTAAGGTCCCGGTGGGCGACCAGCCCAAGGATATCGAGGTCCAGATACGAGACCTGATCCTGAACCACATCAGTAACCCCAACTGCATCATCTTGGCCGTGACGGCTGCCAACACAGACATGGCCACCTCCGAGGCACTGAAGGTTGCCCGGGAAGTGGATCCTGATGGTGAGCTTTTTAAAACGGCAAAATACCTCTCAGTGTACTTGTTCGGAAGAATGTTGTCAAAGAATTCCTCTGCATCGAAAATCCTTAGGAGCTCAAACTATATTTGTCAAGTAAATGCAGTTTTTGTGTGAGTATCCTGCCCTCAGACAATGTGTTTTTGCAAAGATTCTTCTGTTCTCTGATGAATCTCTTACAGCATATTCTGTTTTGCTTAGCCTGTAATAAACAAATGTATTATTGTGTGACTACTTATTTATCATTGACTGACTACTTAATCTGTGCAGTTTTCGAAAAGGGTTTACTAAATTGGTTAGTTTTAGTTTTATGTTTTTAAAACTGAATTGTAACAGAAACTGGAACTGAATAATGAATACAGTGCATCATTTGGCAGGTTCTCACAAGCTGTGACCCTCTCTTTTATTTTTTTAGATTGTTTAATGGTTTGTTTGTTATTAAATATCTTAATTGTAAATGGGAATCTCATATATTTGTAATGATGTAACTTCTCTTGTTAGTTTGTAAATAACTTTAATGTTAATAGAATTAATAATAAAAACATACTAATGGGCTAAAATAATTGCCCCCAAAGCAATATAAGTTAATTCAGATGCTAAAATGATGAGCATTGTTTCCATTATTACCCTTTAACAATTGTAGAAACTATTGTCCTTTATTAATATCACCATCTGATACACTGTATATGGGATGTCATTCATAGATAAAGAAATTCTTTATGCAGCAATTTTTGCATTACGGTGTTCAAATCGAACACTTTTCAATAGCTCAATGGAGGGTTAAAGGAAGGTAGAGCAGATTCCTTTATTAGTCTTATCATTTGATTTTAAATAAAAGTTAAAAATACATGCAGAGAGATGGCTTAACGTTAATGCAGTGGTTAAGGATATGGAGAGGTAATGGAAATTCTATGCTGAGGAGTGAGAAAAATACAGTGGAGTAAATACTACAGCTGTGGAGTTTTCTTCAGGTGTTCTTCACATACGTGCAACGTTTTCTAATGTCTCTTTATTTTTTTAGGTTTTTACATCTTGTACACTGACAGCCCCCCACTCTTCTTGTGGTGAGGCTTGTATCTGGCTCATTGAATATATTCAGTCATGTCAAATACAGTATATAACTTACGGTACCAAGAGTGCCGTGTTCCATTGATTTCTTACAGGTAGATGATTGATACCAGAACTGATCATATGAAATATATTTGAAGGTTGCAATCCTGCTCACTGGATAGGAGTTAGGACTGTAAGATAAGTAGGCTGGTGTTTTGTTACTAATGAACTGTGTGTTTTACTGCTTTGTAGGACGGAGAACTTTGGCTGTTATAACCAAACTTGATTTGATGGATGCTGGCACAGACGCCATGGATGTGTTGATGGGTCGAGTCATTCCAGTCAAACTGGGCATTATAGGAGTTGTAAATAGGTACCTGTCAGCCTGCTTATACTCTTGATTTCTTACTATTAATGTTATTATTATTGTCATCATCTTAGCAGACACCCTGATCAAGTGCTGTGGATATGAAATTGACTGTAGAGATGAAGTAATTAGCTTGCAGATTATGTACCATTGTAGTGTTAGAAGTGAATTTGCATACTCTACACATTATAAGACATTGCAAGTAAAACTGTTGTATGCCAGAAAACTTCTATAAATCCCTCTAGCAGAAAACCTTTTTTGATTCACTGTAAGATGTACGAACTATGTGAGTTTGAGGCTGTAAATCTTTTGTTGCTACTGATTTTTTTAACACTTGGACTTTGATTTTAAGAAGGGGATTCTTCTTAACATTTTTGCTCACCTTGCTCAACAAGCAAAGTTGATGTGGCAGGAGATACATCAAAATGGCTTTTTCTTCTGTTGGATTAGCATTACTTCACGTACACTTATACACATATTTGCATGTTACAGTTTATTACAGTATTTCCAAAAATTGTTTCTTAAAATATGCTTTTAAACACCATAGTAAAAAAAAAAGTGATTTTTCTTGCTTTGCAGGAGTCAGCTGGATATTAACAATAAAAAATCGGTGGCCGATGCAATTCGTGATGAACACGCCTTTCTACAGAAAAAGTATCCCTCCCTTGCCAATAGGAATGGTACTAAATATTTGGCTAGGACTTTAAACAGGTAAGTTTTTTTGCTTGCTTTATTTTCCAAGTTACTGTAGCATGTTTCATATAGTCTTTTTCATTCATTGAACATAGTGATTTAGAGCTAAGTGAGGTGGACCAGAAAACTTTTTGTAAGCGATGGACATCATCTTGACAAGAAAGGACAAAAGATATCTGATATATACACTTTTATGCCCTTCATGGTCAGATTATTCACCATTCACCATTTTCACCATGCTTAATTTAACACTTCACACTACATGCCTGATATTCCTGTCACTTTCAGACAATATTAAAACCTGACCCACAGTCTGCTTTATTACTTTTCCGATGATGTTGAGATATATTTAAAACTTACAGTGGTGTGAAAATGTTTGTCACACTGAAATGTTTCAGATCATCAAACAAATTGAAATATTAGACAAAGATAACACATGTAAACACAAAATGCAGTTTTTAAATGAAGGTTTTTATTATTAAGGGGAAAAAAATCCAAACCTACATGGCCCTGTGTGAAAAAGTGATTGCCCCCCCCTGTTAAAACATAAATCAACTGTGGTTTATCACATCTTTGGAAAGCTGAGTTCAATTTCTCTAGCCACACCCAGGCCTGATTACTGCCACACCTGTTCTCAATCAAGAAATCACTTAAATAGGACCTGTCTGACAAAGTGAAGTAGACCAAAAGATCCTCAAAAGCTAGACATCATGCTGCAATCCAAAGAAATTCAGGAACAAATGAGAATCGGAGTAATTGAGATTTATCAGTCTGGAAAAGGTTATAAAGCCATTTCTAAAGCTTTGGGACTCCAGCGAACCACAGTGAGAGCCATTATGCACAAATGGTGAAAACATGGAACAGTGGTGAACCTTCCCAGGAGTGGCAGGCCGACCAAAATTACCCCAAAAGGTCAGAAAAAAAACCACAACAACATCTAAAGAACTGCAGACTTCACTCGCCTCAGTTAAGGTCAGTGTTCATGACTCCACCATAAAAAAGAGACTGAGCAAAAATGGCCTGCATGGCAGAGTTCCAAGACGAAAACCACTGCTGAACAAAAATAACATAAAGGCTCGTCTCAGTTTTGCCAGAAAACATCTTGATGATCCCCAAGACTTTTGGGAAAATACTCTGTGGACTGACGAGACAAAAGTTGAACTTTTTGGAAGGTGTGTGTCCCATTACATCTGGCGTAAAAGTAACACAGCATTTCAGAAAAGGAACATCATACCAACATTAAAATGTGGTGGTAGTGTGATGGTCTGGGGCTGTTTTGCTGCTTCAGGACCTGGAAGACTTGCTGTGGTAAATGGAACCATGAATTGTGCTGTCTACCAAAAACTCCTGAAGGAGAATGTCCGGCCATCTGTTCGTGACCTCAAGCTGAAGCGCCCTTGGGTTCTGCAGCAGGACAATGATCCAAAACACACCAGCAAGTCCACCTCTGAATGGCTTAAGAAAAACAAAATGAAGACTTTGGAGTGGCCTAGTCAAAGTCCTGACCTGAATCCGATTGAGATGTTGTGGCTTGACCTTAAAAAAGCGGTTAAGGCTCGAAAGCTCTCCAATGTGGCTGAATTACAACAATTCTGCAAAGATGAGTGGGCCAAAATTCCTCCACAGCGCTGTAAAAGACTCATTGCCAGTTATCGCAAACGCTTGATTGCAGTTGTTGCTGCTAAGGGTGGCCCAACCAGTTATTAGGTTTAGGGGGGCAATCACTTTTTCACACAGGGCCATGTAGGTTTGGATTTTTTTTCCCTTCATAATAAAAACCTTCATTTAAAAACTGCATTTTGTGTTTACTTGTGTTATCTTTGTCTAATATTTCAATTTGTTTGATGATCTGAAACATTTCAGTGTGACAAACATTTAAAAAAATAAGAAATCAGGAAGGGGGCAAACACTTTTTCACACCACTGTATATCTTGATGCCCTTTGGGACATTTACTGAAATTTGCACAGTCTTTAGATTTTAAATTACACTCTCCATGGAGTTAGTGAGGAACAGTTAGAAGCTTATTTTATATAAGTTATGTTTATATTTATATGTTTATATTAAGTTATTTGATATCATAAGAAGAACATAGGCAAAATGCCCTCCTCTTATTTGTTCTTATCTGGTCTGTTTGGTACTTAGGGTTAGGATTAGTTAATTGATTTAATGATCTCATCCTGCTGTTTCTGGAAAGAAACCATGAATGGTTGATCCATACTCCGACACTTTGGTGAAGATGTGCCTCCTGTTTTCAATTTTTAATGCATCTCCACATAGTTTGTAGTAAAGTTATCCAGCACTGTAGGGAAGGTAAGGTTTTAAAAAATGCCTGATAATTGACATTAAAGTTTTATATACGAAAGTGCTGATTTTTGCACATTCATTTCAAACATTGTAATTATGTCCGCTTTTGTTGGTTTGTATAAAATGTTTCAAATAAAGCATGTTGTACTTAAAACACAGATTACTTACACAACATTGTTCCACAGTACACATTACAGTTTAATGAAAAACACAATACATTAAAATTTAGTTCAGTACCTGTTTAATGATAAAATAGTTTTTAAATGCTTTTAAATGATATACTTTGGTCAGATTGGTCTAAAACGGCCAGAAACTGTTTGAAGCCAAAGTGAAGACTTATTTTATTACATCCCAATAATTGCATATTTTTAACGTGTTCAAATTAAGAATTACAATCATTGACTTTTTTGATCAATAGAACAGATTACACAAGAAGATGACATTCCTTCTAATGCCTGTGACTAGGAATACAGTGGTGTAAGCAGCATGTAAAGGTTTCTTGATCCATAATGCAGTGTTTTTCCTTACAGGTTACTAATGCACCATATTAGGGACTGCTTGCCTGAGCTGAAAACGAGAATCAATGTCCTGTCAGCCCAGTATCAGTCTTTGCTCAGCAGCTATGGAGAGCCTGTGGAGGACAAGAGTGCCACTCTTCTGCAGCTCATTACCAAGTTTGCCACCGAGTACTGCAACACCATTGAGGGCACAGCCAAGTACATTGAGACTGCAGAGCTGTGAGTCATGTCTCACCTTGCCATCAGATACCTCCAGAGGATAGCTGCTGCATGTAATCTTGAATCTATCATTAGATAGAATGAACAGTAATGTTCCTTCCTCAAGAAAAAATTTTGCTGTCCAATTTCTGCAAAAGGTGGCACTGTGTTAAAAAGGATTAGGTGGTTCATGCGGCACAGGCTAATGGAGAATGTGAGGAATTGCTGTTGGATTTATTTGATTCTATTGTTCCAGTTTTTAATTTTAGTTGTATTCAGTCCAACATGATATTTAGAGAGTAAAATACTTTTTTTGTAATAAGATGACACATGGTATTCTAATAGGATCATCCCAGTACATTGAAAACTTTTAACATTACATCCATTGATTTAAATTCTACACTTTTAACTACAGAGTAACATTTTTGCCTTTTTTTTTCTTCCCTGCATTGTTTACATGTAAATTATGTCAGGTCAGCATAAACATCTAAATATTCCTCATATGTTGCCTCAAGCTTAGCATTTCCCTTTTTTTTCCCATCTTAAAAAAAACGTTTTGAAATATATTTGCTCCTTCTACAAAGTTTGCTAATCCTCCTATTTTGGCATTGTCTGCAAAGTTTGCTAGAAAACTGTGATCCAAATATTGTATTATCATGATTTATGAACTGATGCTTTATGTTCCCTAGTGCTTCATTCTTTACTAGAAAACAAGGGTTTGGCCTAAGAGAAACAAAATTGAGACAATTATTACAAAAAAAACTTTTTCCTTGAGCATGGAATTTGTTTTAAATTAGTCTCTTTAATGTTTCAGGTGTGGTGGAGCTAGGATTTGCTACATATTTCATGAAACATTTGGACGGACATTAGAATCGGTCGATCCCTTAGGAGGACTCACAACTGTAGACGTTCTGACTGCCATCAGAAATGCCACGGTGAGTGTTGTGGTGCATAAAATGAATCTGCATGTTTTATATACAATATAAACCTGTACACATGATACAAATAACTGATCATGTACTAGATGGATAAAAAAATCCTGGAGTTTCTTGAAAATTAATAAAAATATGTAGTTTTCTTTCTTGAACTGTAGACCACTGAGCCTCTCTCAGTTATGGATTTTGTTTGTTGATTTCCAGGAGCAGCCCACTCCACAAATGTATCTCCATGTCTTCTTGCTGTTACAGACCAATGAATGTTCAGTGTGCTGTTATCTTTTGGTGTTGCACAGGGACCTCGCCCTGCGTTGTTTGTCCCCGAGGTGTCCTTTGAGCTGCTGGTGAAGCGACAAGTGAAGCGTTTGGAGGAGCCCAGTCTGCGCTGCGTGGAGCTGGTCCATGAGGAAATGCAGAGGATAATTCAGCACTGCAGCAATTACAGCACACAGGTGGGAGTCCAGACTGGAGTAGAGGAGAAGCAGAACTCTAACCTCACTGCTTTCACCATGTGTTGCACCAGCTGTCATCAGTTACGCACTGCCTTAATTAAGCCAAATTCCTTACAACAGCCAGACAGTTGGGACTTGAGAGATGAGAGTTGAGAGATGCTGGCATTGAACGTTTTTACTGGTTATGCAATGCAATGCTTCTATGGATACAATTTTTGCATCAAAATACACTTGAAGCACAGCATGCATTTTTATACACATCCACAAACATTTCTACAGTAGAATTAGAAAGCACATACAAAAATAACCAGATGAATTCATCATTAGTTTTTTTTTATGCCATTAAGCTAAAATTTATATTGTTGTGATTAGGAACACCTTCTGAAATACTGTTCAGAGTTTTCCATAATTGTTTACATTAATCTATACACTTCTTTGTAAAAGCGTGAGTATTGATTGGAAACGTGATGCTGCTTTATGCACACACTGCTAGCTTTCCACAACCTACAAGCTGACAGAAGTCATTAACAAGCTACTATTTCTAACTTAATCTCTACACGTTGCTTACCCTCGCAGAAGAGCTTCCAGTCCCAGTTGGCTTATGACCGATTTGAACTAGAAATGTATTAACTAAAGTGTACAACCTTCACATCTTTATAGTTTTTGTCATTCAGGAGTACGAAGTATACTTATTTGAGTTAGCAGGGTTTCATCCTACAATACAAATTTACTGAAATTAAAATGTATTTTCTCTAATCTGCAGCGTTTTATGTCTACCAGAGTCAGGGACTGAGTACTTGTTATACTAAAGGAGTAATGTTGACTTCCACAGGAGTTGCTGAGGTTTCCAAAGCTACACGATGCCATTGTAGAAGTTGTCACATCCTTGTTAAGGAAAAGGCTACCTGTTACCAATGAAATGGTAAGTTCATTTCTATTCTGTACCATTCTAATAGGAAGGCTGTATATGTTTTATACAGCAACTGCGTACTATTGACTAAAGTATCTGTCCTTGCTGTCTGTAAATGTTACTGTGTACTCTTTCTGTTATTGCAGTAGAATATGGAAAAATATTAAATGCTTTAGATTATCTACATGTTTGATAACTAAAAGCCATGCATGAAAGAATATTCATTTATTTCTTTTTTTAATTATATAGTGTTAGCATGCCCAAAGAGGTTGGGCAATTGATCTTGGACCCCTAGAGATTTTTTTTTATCCTTACTAAGGAGTTTTTGGTTCCTCTCCTCCGATGTCTTTTAGTCTTTTCTGTTCTGTATTCACAACATGTATGGGCACTTGCTTTAAGTGCCTTTTGGGCAACCTTGTTGTGAAAGGCGCTATATAAAAATATTTTAATTGAACTCGACACTATAAAATATTATAAGCATTATGAGATGTTTTATAAGATAGTTGAAAATATTTCAGCCAAAATACCTACCCTGAAAATGAATTGCCTTTGTGATTTGAATAGCTTCTTCCTTTTGTGTGACTGTTTTAGCTTTATTGTGTAGTGTTCTTGTCATGTTTTCCTATCTTTTATGAATTGATAGTGTATGTTAAAGAAAACTCTTTTGATTGACTTGCATCTAACTTTGTCCTCTTAGATTAAGTAAAAGCAGGATCATCCCTGTACTAAATGAATGTTATATAATATTCCAGGTGCACAACTTGGTGGCTATTGAATTAGCTTACATTAATACCAAGCACCCAGACTTTGCTGATGCCTGTGGACTTATGAACAACAATGTAGAGGTGAGGAGAATTTCAGAAAACAACATGTAAAGTGTCTTTAGACTGATGAAATAAAGTATTTCTGCCTCAGTGGGTCAAGAACGGCCAACAAAATCAGGTGTTGAACAGCTGAAAATATTAACATCATGACACATGATTAAAATGTAAAATTTAAAGAAGAAACATTTTTATCATCTGTTTAATAAGCAATCTAATTAATTTACTTTAAATCTTGTAGATTTTGTTTTTTTAGTTTTAAAGAAAAACAACTTTCTCATTATTTTTTGTGTAGGAACAGAGGCGCCAAAGAGTACGAGACATGCCCTCAGCAGTCCCTCGTGATAAGGTATGGCATTTGCATTGAACTTACTGAAGCCAGTGTATGTTCTTTTCTACGCGGTTATTTTCACTAGAAATTGGAACAAAGAAGAATTTTTGTATTTAATTTAGCATATTATTTTTTTAATTCTATATGGGTATTTCTATCGTGTTACAGACTGGTGTCCTTCACACTTACACCCCTTGTTTAATAGTTTCCAGTTACTCCCATCAGAATGCAGATACAAACTCTCCAACTCCAAAACCAACAGATTTAAGTTCTCATTCATACCTGTAGCCATCTCATTACTTAACACTTGACTTTCAATGCAAATATGTATGTTGTGTATCGTTCGTCTCGTTTTTTTTTCTGTCTGTACACCAGCACTGCTGCTGTAAAACAACTTGCACCCAGAGGGGTAATAAAGATTCTCTCTCTGGTGTAATGCAATTCTGATGACAGTGTTTTTTTAGTGTTAATTAGAACTATGGTTTGCAAAAGAACAGTGTTCTTGAAACGGTGTTCATCAGTTCTGTACAATATTAGATATTGTGAACAAGTCTTTACTTCATTTTTAATAAGGTTCAATAAAAAAGTACAGGAATGAATAAGAATTAGTCATCTTGGTTTTCTTCTGCTCACTTGAGCTGGTGGATCTAACATTAGACAGTAGTCAGATAGTTTGCAAGTAACTATCTTCTATCTTGTTAGATGATAAATAGAATTTATTTAAAACCAATGATTATGCTTCATGAGGTAGATTATAAATAGCAGTAGTTAGAGTATATTTGCGTAAACAGTAGAGAAACATTTAATTTTCTTATCTCTTTTCTCATGATTCTTCCACCTCAAGCTCACTGCTTTATCCTATGTCCATCTCTTGTACCTGTTTTAGTCCTCTAAAGGTCCAGGCTGGCAGTCTGTCTCCTTTTCAGAGTCCCCAGTTGCCACTGCCATGGAGGCAGAGGGAGCTAAGGTCTGTCTACTCCACAGTGTGATGTCAGCATGTTCTCAAGTGGACCTTTTTGTTCACAAAGTCTTACACGCATTTACCACCCACTTCTTCTCAGCTCTGGGCTCTGCTTATCGTAGTTATGGAGAATGTTAACCCTCGGCTACATCATGTAACCGAGAGATACTGTAGCACATCGCCAGTCCAGGAGCATGTTTCAGTGGTCTGTCACAGTTATTGGTTTGCGTAACCCCTCCAGGTTCCTGTGATGTATCACTTTGTACTTGCAGAGAAATCTGCACAGTCCCATGACCAGTCCGTTCTTCAGAGTTTCCATCTACGCAGTCAGTCCAGTTCCTCTTCCTCTCCTTTTGACCCAATCTTATTGGTCAAAAGTATTCCCCTTTAAGGCTAAAAAAATAAACTTTCCACTACAAAAATAAATGTTTTATTATCCTGCCCTGGAACACCCTGACAGGCTTAACCTTCCTTTGCCCTTTACGGTCAGGCTTCCATTCTCTGAAAGAATTATCCAGATCTTCTCACTACAATTCTATCACTGCACTCTTAGACGCAGGAGCTTAGACACAAACCCCCCGAGCCTAAGTAGTACACCTGGCTACTAATAAACCCTGTGAGTCAAGCCTGTGGATTGAGGACTCTTCAACTAGACCAATCACATAAATTATTTTTCTTCCAGTGGCATCTGAGTCACAAAGGATACTAAATAGGCAATTAAGCAAGGTTTGTCCAATTTTCACTCTCGGGGGAGGCGGCCCTGGGCAAAGCTTTGGCTTGCATCATCACATTGCCCTCCCTATTTAGTTCACTCAGATGTCATCCTTGAGCAGATAAGTGCGAATCGGACATGCAGTCTTAACAGACCACTTGGGTATGCACGATCCCACAGCTACCACCATTTGTAGTGAATTCTGACACCCCCCCAAGGCCACATCATGTAACCCACAGATAGCACGTTATCTTTTTAATCTTTTTGTAATCTACAGTACATGCAGAGAACTTCTTCCTGAAGAACATCTTCAAGTCACGATAACAAACTAACTTTTTCTAAAGTGGGAATTAGAAGCTCATTTGTCCACAAGGTTGGTTTGAATGGACTTAAACCAACAATTCCTGTAGAAAAACAAACACAGAAAGATCACTCTACTCTCCATTTTCCTGTAATTGATTTAATTTATGGAACATGTGCTTTTTAAATGATCACGTTGATTTTTGATTCGAGTTTTTATGAGAAACAGATGACAATTGCTACATTTTGTTTTTTTGAATTCTCATACTCAACCATAAAGTTCCTTGATCTGCTGCTGATTTGTGCATTTTCTTTGTATCCGTTGAGGAAAAGCTTAAGCATGTATAAGGTGGCATGACATATGTTTGAACTGACTAATACCTGACTTACTCTTCTGACAATCTGAGCTGTTCCCCAGGGTACTGTGAAATATTCAGTTTTCATGAAAGAAAAATCAAATGGATTCATCTTACATATTACTTTTAATTAATTCTCATTTTATGCTCAGTGTGTATCATAACTATATCACTATCCAGTGCCCTTATGTTTCCTACTAAATTTCCACAGTAATTTTTAGGCCCAGTGAGCTTCTTTGTCTTAAATAACCTCGGGGATTTCAGTATAATTTAATTCTATATTAATAGCTTGGAAAATTATCATTTTTTATCTACAGAGACTTTTTCTCCTGGTAGGAGTAGCAGCTGTAATAGTGTAATATGTTTCTTGTTATTTGGGACCACTTCGAGGGGTTCACCCTGCATCTACCAAACAACAAAGAGGCAATTTACAAATAACTATCTGCAATGAATCTTTCTCTATTGCCTTCCTGTAACCTTTTTATCAGGTACATTGCACATCATTAGGTAATACTCCTTCATAAAGGAAAAATATTATTTTAGCCTTTCTAGTTTTATGTGTTAAACGTGAAAGGGATGGGGAAATAAGGCTCTGAAAAGGAAGTACAGTGGTGCTAGAAAGCTTGTGAACATTTAATGTTGGATCATTTTGATCAGTAATATAATAATAATAATAATAGTCCCTGTCTAAATCTTTACACTACTTACTGTTGCTAAACTTCAAAGCTACCATTGATAAAAACAAATGTGATAATTCAACTAGATCCTATAGCAAATGCCGCTACCTTTGTACGTGAATAAGTATATGTACTGTAGATCTATAACTAGATGCCTTCTTATTCTATTTAAGGGGGACCAGGAGGCAGGAACTGGTAACTGGAGAGGGATGTTGAAAGCATCGACAGGTGACGATGGGACAGAAGAGAAGACCAAACCCCAGTCCTCACTCCCTGCCAGCCCCCAGAAGGGCTACGCTATCAACTTGCTAGATGTGGTAGGTCTTCAACTTTTGAGTGGCTGTTACCTTCTTGTAAAATTTGCAAAACACTGTGGGGGTTTAATTACAGAAATGTATTTTTCAGCAATTGCAACAGTTCTTACCGAAACATGTCTTTGGGGTGTAAGTATTAGAAGAAGTCAGAAACAAATTGCACATTAACATCTCTTTAGACTGAGTGCCACGGTCACCCTTGACCTCTGGACTGTAGGGTACATCCTGTCCTTCTGGGCAATAAATGTAGAACAAAAGAGCCATTTTACTAGTTGAAAAGAGTGCATTTCTAAGTTTTAAAATATACATTGTATAGTTCTCTGTAGGCAATGTATGATTTTATCATGCTAGAGTAGCTGATGATTGTATCAATACATTCTCTTCCATTTCTTGTGAAAATGGAATCAATTATTCTGCTAGTGTTTCTGTATTAATATTCTAAATAAGCTAACTGACGGCATGGTGTATCTGCTGACTCTATCGTTAAACTGTTTAACTATCATTAAACGCATAATTTGCACTTATCAGACTGGGGTGCATTCTTTTCTTTTTTAAAATTGTAAACTTATCTCCCTGCCCATAATCAGCTCTTGCAATGAAGATATTTTTTTCACTCAAGCTTTTAATTCTGTGTAATTTATTGTTTTAATTTGTGTATACGTGTATTTTTACTGTAAATGTACCATTTCATCTTCAAAATTGTGTGACAGAAATCACATAGGGGGTTTAATACTTAGCTTTCTAAAATTCAAGACCAAAATTACTTATGATAACAGCTGTATTTCATCATCATTATTTGGAAATATCATATACAGATACAAGGCATATGATGTCTTTCTAATGGATACGCATACTGTATCCACAGTCGTTGTAACTGAAGGTGGAAACCTCTTCCTGCAAGGTATGAAACTACCCAAAAGAGGAGCAATGTTTTTGTCCTGGAATAATGTGGAGACAAAAGGAGTTAAATGTAACTAATAAGGAAGATGCTAGTGAATCCATCATTTTTCCCATGGTTGTCTCTCCATAGCCTGTGCCTGTTGTAAGGAAGCTCTCAGCAAGGGAGAAGCGTGACTGTGAAGTTATCGAGCGGCTCATCAAGTCCTATTTTTTGATTGTTAGGAAAAATATCCAGGACAGGTTTGTCTGTTTTTTTTATTGATCTTCAATAAAAAAATACTCATTTACATTTTTAATAATTTTATAAAAAAGCTATGCGATTAATGTACTTATCCTTGTAAGGCATTTTTCTTTATGGTGTTCTTTGACCACAGATTCACACTCTATGTGTTTGCATGCCCATCTCTCTATATATGTATAAATGATCATTTTTTTCAGTAATCAGACTGAGTTAAAAAGTTTCATAACATGAAAAATGTGTCCTGTTGCTTCTTGGATCACTTAGGCCACTGGCCATTGAAATACTAATGCCTTAGGTTGCATACAGTTTTCTGTCTATAAACTGTCTTTAAACTGTGCATCTCATGCTGGCGAATCACATATTCTTGTATTATGAAACATATTTAAATCTTCTGTATTTAAAAATTGAAATTGTTTGTAATCTGTCGGATTTTAAGAATAACATGAGTGAAAGTGAGTATGTGCAAGGATAACATTAATAATAAGCTGGAGGAATACTACTTGTTGTTGTCTTGAGCCCACAATATATAAATAATTGTTAAAAGTCACAGCAAAAAGGCTGTTTCACTAGTTAAAATTAGTTTCACCTGATTATGGAAACAGTTATCTCAAGACATTTCAATTCGGATTTAGAGGAAGAAAACGAAAGTGCCTCAATGATGCAGTAGACTTCAGCCTTCTTGCCTTTGTTGTGATTTGCTCTGTGTGTGCAGCGTGCCCAAGGCTGTGATGCACTTCCTGGTGAATCATGTGAAAGACAGCCTGCAGAGTGAGCTCGTGGGACAGCTTTACAAGTCCATGTTGCTTGATGACCTCCTGACTGAATCTGAGGACATGGCACAGCGCCGTAACGAGGCTGCAGATATGCTTAAGGTAACCTAGTATATCTCAAAAGCTTCCCTTCTGAATGAAGGGAGCTGAGAAAAGAAAAAAACAGGCATTCTTTGTGCTATATAATTTTTTTAATTTATAGATGACTGTAAGAGCATTTACCAGATTAAACCAAAAAGTTTAGAATTTTTGTTTTGCTTGGATTAAATGAAGAGAACCAAATTTAGACAGATATTCATATTTAACAGTATAATGAAGAGACTTGTGTGTATAAAAGTATCTTTGCTTTAACAAGAGTCCTTTTTGCTGTCAGAAAAACTGATATTTCTTCTCTGTTGTAAAGGTTATCAATTCTAAGAATGCAAATGCTTTCTGTGGGTAGTTTCAGGTCCCACACAAATATGTTCTTTTCATTAAAATCTGAAATTTGTAGCGGTCAAATGTCAAATCAGAGTATTTAAAAATTTTAATCATCTCATAAATTTTAGAGATGGGGAAAAAATATATATGCAGCAAGAAAAGCCTTAAAGTTGCAGTACATTCACATTAAGTACTGTAATCCTTTTGTCTCTGCTTAAAATTTTTTTTAGTTAGCATTTTGTTAGAAAATGGCCTGTATTGTGGTTTGTTTCTGTTACACACTTTTGGTCCTGCATTGTATTTTTTACATCTCTACTACAGAGGATAGGAATTTGTTTGTTTTTTTTCTTGAATGAGATACTGTAAACGAATTAGCTGTAACAAGCCATTTCTTATTAATGCATAGTAAGCTGAACATTACAATAACTTCTTGAAGACAGGTGACATTAATGGGAAAGATTTTGACAGTTTATTGTGGTATTTCAATTTCAAGGTCTATTTTAACTTTTTATTTATCAATAAATATCAGGGAAATTAGGTCATCTTATTGGAGCTGAAATCTATTCTTAAATATCCTTCTTCTCTTTTTTCAGGCCCTGCAGAGAGCCAGTCAGATTATTGCTGAAATCAGGGAGACACATCTGTGGTGAAATCATTGGTGTATCCCAGAATTCTGTTTAAGATGTCATTGACTTCAAAGCAGCCAACTTGAAAATGCACTGTTGTTAATTTGTGTACCACATTATTTTATTTACATACTTCAGCTACTTCAAGATGATTAAATATCATACTTCAACTGTACAAAACTTCCTGTTAAGTGGGATCTTTTCATATTTAATTAAATATACAATGTAAACATTTAAGATTCATTGTAGTGTGGCTTTCCTGAGAAAGCAATTTCTTATGTAGCTTATATTACAAGTTAATTATATTAAAACTCACATTCACTTTAAATTGGACTGGTGTTCATTTGCAAACAACAGGTACAGTTTGTCAGTAATCAAGGAGGATACAAGTTATGTAGATGAGAATAAATATACTTTTCTTAAACATATAGCAGCAGAGATTGTGTGATCATACTGTATGTGGTCATAAATGATGCATTTAATGTGAGATTGTGACATTGTATATCTCAATGTATGTAAAAATATAGATAAGGCCCACATTTTCATTGGAATGCACCAACACATCAATAAGTGGTGCTATATAGCTGTCGTCATACATCCTGAGACATACCAGCTTCAGTAATATTATTCACTTATTTATTGATCATAATAGTTTTTAAGCAATTCTTATATGATCGATATCACTTGAAAGTGTATTGAATGCTCACTTATACAGCAAGTGGTTTGTATAATTTCTAATGAATTAACTAGTTTAAGACAGGTTCTCCTTTTCTGCAATTCTGTAGAAATTCTGTAGAATTTATTCACACCTTGTATCTTAAGAGTTAATTTATCACAGATATTACTTTCAAACACTTTCATCCTAGCATTTCTGCAATTTCCCTCACGGGATCAATAAAGTATCTATTTGTTCTATCAGCTTTCAAGGCTGATATTTAAATATGAAATACAATGGAAAAAAATATCAAATTAGTGAATGGAATTTAAAAGATAGATGATGCCAATGCATATTGTTACAGTACAATACTATAGTTATTTGAAAGGTTATAGAAACTGTATATAATTACAAATATAACTGTATGTTGTTCTACATAAACAGGGACCCTTCATAATATGCCTACAAAGCATTACCTGACTCTATACATTGAAGACTGTATTGGTACTGATAGAATCATGCCAAGCCTGCTGAAATAAAACAATTTAACTACTTTTCAAATTTTGTTAAATTTATTATTGTTCAATAATTAAGCCACCAAAGAACTGCATATTGCATTTTACATTATTCTGCCTGAAATGTTTCTATTATGATTGAGGAGGGTGTCCTGCTATCTTATCATGCAGAGACGAGGGTAGTTTCTGTGTGCAACAGTGTAGATGTCATTACAACCATGAGTGTTGGTAGCACTTCTTTTCTTTTCTTGGCAATAACGGAAAAAGGGTAATTAACATATTTACATGTGTTACCTAGAGTCCAAAGTATTATTAGTATAGAATGTTCAAAAGTTAAATGTTAAACTCTGCAGCATTTGATTTGTCTTGAAATTCAACAGGATTAAACAATAGTTTCATATCAGCCTTTCCCTTTAAATGTGCTGTACATGTTTTAAAGTACTACATTTTGATATGCCTGTGGAGTCAGCCAGTTAAGGCTTGGATTTATAATAGCCTGCAAATATGTTCATACCATTGAGTAGTCAAAAATAAGTTGATTTAACAAAGAAAATACACTTGATTTTTTAACATTTAGGAATTAAAATGTGATAAGGATTTTTTTTTAGTTATTTTAAATTAATGCAGGTGTATTCAGAAATAGTGTTACAATCTATCCATATCCTGTAGATTGAAAATAAATGCTGTACATTAAATCCACTAATGTTTTTAGACAGGTGCTAGTTTCAAAAAGCCTCAGAAAGCTTATTGTAAATTATCAACTGCAGTAACTCTAGTAGCTATTATTAAATGTCCATCAGATGATTCATTTTTGACTAAAATATAATATTCCCACTAGGAAGATGATGAAAGAATGTTGGTTAGAAACATTGTGGAGAATAACTCTTACTTGGGCAAAAAATTGGGAACCTCCACAAAGTAATTTAAATTAATTGACTCCCAGTTCAAATTCATATTGCGTGATATGGTTACATGAAGGACAATTGTTTTTCATTTTGTTCAGGAAAGGTTTCTGGTCTCATCAGCAGTATACTGTAATTGGCACTTCTGTGAATCACCTTCTCTTAAGAATAGAAATAAATGATCTCTGAATGTTGGTTTGCATCCTCTGGTCATGGGGTTTTATATTCAGGATTAAGGGCTACTGTAAATACATTGTAAAGTTTGTAAGGATATTTTAGCCCAAAACTGGTGCCTTCTATTTGTAGTTACAAATGAACTTTACAGTAGAATAACAATACAAAGCATACATCAAGTACAGTAAGACCAAATAAAAGTGCCCCTTGATTGGATATCACAGCATGTAGCACGAGTAGAGATCATAATTAGCAGTGATTTTCTTCATGGAACAGAGTTCTAAAAGTAGTTTGATGATTAGTTCATAAGTAGTTTAGAAACATTAAAATATAACAGGAAGGGCAAAATTAGGGTTCACAGTATATTGGGTGCTGGAGTATAATATATTTAAACATCATGCATTTAGAAATGTAACTTTTTTGATGTTCTGTTTATACATTAAAGTTAATATTTGGATTTTCATAATTTTTGTTGAAATTCATCAAGGGTAGAAATTAACACATTGATTAAGTACTGCATGACAAGGTCAAAATACACAAGAAAAATTGAGTGAATAATTAATTGTACACTGTTGATGTAGGAAAAACAAAAGAGATTTGGCATACTTCATTGCATTTTTTCAAACTGTAAAAAAGCCTGGGAAATTTCAGACTCTAAGCCAATACATATATTAGAGTTCATAATAACTAAAAATGAAGGCATATATTTAATACAAAAACAAGGGAGTTCCTTGCACAGGTGTGAATGCTTAAAACCTTCAAGACCATATTTAATTAAACTGGCCGATAATGTTCTGGTATCTGAATTTGACAGATCTGGTGGACTGAGAGTCAGTTCTTTCATTATCATTGCTATTGTCGAACAAAAGGGCTGAATATTTTGCTGTTTTAAATCTGTCGCCCTTAATCTCCCTGCCTTGCTAGATACTGTACTTACTGTATTTAGACAACGAAATACATGTACAATCACTTATTAATAGGCATTTTATATTTTAATATTTTAAACACCTTCCTTGCCATTATTATTGTTACTCTTGACCAGAATTTTCAGACCTTGAAGTTTTGTTTTTGCTATCACGCTGATGTCAAATATCCCATAGTATTGTGCTCTTCTTTTGGCATGCTGTCTCCAAAAGGGGTGTGGTGGGATTTGTGCACCAAGCCTGGAGGAGAGGAGGCTGTCTAAGATGAAAATGAAGTATTTGATAGGGTTCCTCCTTGGGTTAAAATGGAGGATTTGTATTAGTTATCAAATCATGTCACATTCACCTTATTTGATTCCATCTCTTTCCCACTACCTCACATCACTAATTGCACTACAAGGCCATTTTCTGTCTTCAACTTCAAGTCACAATATTAAGAAACACATGGCTTACTTGTTTGATCAAGATTCACAGATATGTTTTTAGATTTCATATAGAACTGTCAGGCAGTTTCCCACTTTCATTCTAGTCATAGTTTCTTATGTGTAAATTGAAAAAATTGAGGGGGTTAAATGATTTTTTTTGTTTAGGAGTTTTTTTTACAGAGGACCAGAACTCTGAAACACAGGTACAGCATCCAGTATCAGATATTTTATTGTTTTACTTTACATAACACAGCTCCCACACATACATTTTCTTTTTTTGTAATGATTTTCATAACTTGGAATTTCATCAGAACCACTAATAATAAAAATGTATTTTTGTTCTCAATACGCTACATTTATTTTCAAGGCATTGGAAGATTTATTGCGTTAAGTGACATACTGTATATATTTAGGTTTAGCGACAACTAGCATGATAAACTTTAGAAGGAAAACATTCAAGAATTAAGTGCATTCATAAAGGAAAAAGGTTCTTTGCAGATATCAAGTGAATGATTTCTTTTTTTAATAAATATAACACAAAACCATGCACAGCAGTGTTTGATATTGGCTTCTCCCATGTTACTTCTGAGGGCATACAGATTTCTGCTTCCTGGAACTTTCTATTTCCTGAATTCGCATTCTGGTTACTTCCATCGACCACCCACCTTGCCCTTCCCAGTACGAGCTCCTTTGTTGCTGCTGTAAGTACAGAACAGAAAAGCTCCTTTGAAGTCCACTCTCATCATTGTTTTACAGATGCTCAAACCATTTTAAAACATAAAACACAAAGCATGATGTGAAATATATTTCTACCTGATGTATACAAAACTGTCATTTTTCTGATTATTCAAATGTATTTTAACATTTTACATAACTGCATCAGTCAAATACAGGAGTGGAAGCATTTCTGTTAAACAATTACCAACAGAACATATAACAAGCAAAATCAGAGGTGCATTTTACATTTCTTCAATATAATGTACTTCATATTTTACCTGCACAAGTTTACACCATAAACTATGATACTTTAAGCCCCCAATGTATTCACATCTAACTGCTTAAAATGTGTGTATTTAACTACAAATGACATTTTAAAGATAGCCATATGCAATGCTATGAGTCTTTATTGGAACATTTACACCACATTTCTGTTTCTCTGTGTGTTTTTTTGAAGAAATGATAAAATTTCAGTCAAATAGCATCAAGTGGCACTGAAAGCAAAGGGATGATCATTTTTTTAGGCAATGAGAACTGTTCGCTAAATTGAAAATTAATCAGAACTGGAAAAGACACAGGACAAACTGGAGAGATTGGGATAATTGGAGCCCATCTCTTCAGTTTCAATACATGTGAATGAGTTGCATTGGATAAATTTGTGGTCATTTATCATCTTTATATGTGACCAATAAGTGATATGTAGCAGATGTTTCACGCCAGTCAGAGCAACAAAAAATCAATTTCCTGAAACTACTGTATATTAGTTAGCAAAGTGTAAAGAAACTGTATGTGAATGGAATAGACCTATTCTGAATGTGTCCAATAGAGGCAGAGAGTGTTGCTTTGTGTAAATTATTATATTTAGCCATACTTGTCTTCACCCTTGTCTTTTCTTTTATGCAAATTTTAAGGATAAAATAAATTAAGTGGAAGAATTATATTTTTTATCTTCCCTTTACTAAAAACACAGCACAAGTTTTTTTAATAGTTAAATGCTATTGTGCTTTCCTTTATGCAAAGAAATTTGTTGATGATGAATATTATTTCAGAATTTCACATGTAAATTTCATAGCACTACCAACACTGTGCAAAGTGTGAAGACACATGGGTCGCCTCATGTCTGAGAACAGCTATTTCAAAAGAGGCTGTTCAATATAACCAAAGTGCTGCCAACGTAATCAGAAGTCTAAACGCCTGTGAATATACCTGTGAGCTGACCTTTTCTTGGTGATTGCACAACCAATACCTTCAGTCTAACTAATACGATTTGCCTTTCTTTGGATATTTCAAAACGTTTTTCTCCTGCCTCAGTTGAAGAAAAAAAACAGCTACGGTTTCATAAGTGATATGTGATATGAAACTTAACCGTGCCAGCAGCCATATCACCCTGCAACTCACAACTGGCAACCCACTGAAGCTAAGCAGGTGTGAGCCTGGTCAGTACCTGGATGGGAGACCTCCTGGGAAAAACTAAGGTTGCTGCTGGAAGAGGTGTAAGTGGGGCCAGCAGGGGGCGCTCACCCTGTGGTCCACGTGGGTCCTAATGCCCCAGTATAGTGATGGGGACACTATACTGTAAACAGGTGCTGTCCTTTGGATGAGATGTAAAACCAAGGTCCTGACTCTCTGTGGTCATTAAAAATCCCAGGGTGTTTCTCGAAATGAAAAGTTTAGGGGTGTAACCCCGGCGTCCTGGCCAAATCTCCCATTGGCCCTTACCAATCATGGCCTCCTAATAATCCCCCTCTATGAATTGGCTTCATAACTCTCTGCTCTCCTCCCCACTAATAGCTGATGTGTGGTGAGTGTTCTGGTGCACTATGGCTGCCGTTGCATCATCCAGGTGGGGGCTGCACATTGGTGGTGGTGGAGGGGAGACCACCCATTACCTGTAAAGCGCTTTGAGTGGAGTGTCCTATATAAGTGTAAGCAATAATTATTATTATTATTATTATTATAATAAAGTATACGCAAATGCTTTAAAACACTCAGGAGATTGAAAATAATGTGATCGATAAAAGGATCTGACTCATAGGCCATAAAACAACTAGAATAAATTCACATACTGTATTGAGATGGTTTTATGATGTCAGAAGCCCCTCACTATTCTTAACAAAGTGACCTTCTTCCAGCTGTGGTGTGATAACTATTACATCATAGCCCAGAAAGACCCAATGATCCCAAGTCCATTTAATTGAAGCACAATAAGCAGTGTAGCTTGTCAATCACGGAACCAAGTAAGAAGCACATTAATCTGGAAGCCTTGTTAAGTGCTTTGAGAACTAGCTAAAAAAAGCTTGGGACTCAAGCAATGGCTGTGATAACAGCTTATACCTCATTTCTTTGAAAATTAAAGCTCATTATGAAAAGGGCATTGGACAGCAGGCAACACTGCAGTGACTAGAACATTTGTGAAATTTACTTACAACTTGCCCATCTGGTCCTCGATTCGGGCCTGGAGCTGATTGACCTGCAAGGAATTTAGAGATTTAGTCTTTTTAGAAAGAGCTCTCTTCTATGTTTACATTAACAGAAAGGGACAGTAGCAGAGTTTGAAACAATATGCACCACTTCTGTTTTATTTCTAATTTCCAGTCCTAACTACATTTGTGGTTTTATTTCAGCAGTCTTTCTACTGACGGTTATCTGATTTTCTTTGTCTTTTCATAATTGATTGAGTGAAAACAAGGCAGTATATTATTTCAGTGATACATTAGGATGCATCAGTGGATTATTTTTTTTCCTTGTAAATTTTGTAACAAGATTAGGAAAAATAAAATGGAAAAAATAAAAGGGGAAGCCATCACGAAAAACTCAGTTTTGACAGGGTTACTCTAGAAACCAGTGTAGTACAGCACATACAGAAGTCTTTAACTAACTTTTACTAACTTCTTTCACAATAACTCCTCTTTTTACATTTTTGTTACATGTATGTTGTTCTATGTACAATTTGTCAACACCTGGACCAAATAACAAAAAAGGCAGAAGGATTGGTTTCAACAAAATGACTTGTTAGCTTATGCCTATAATCCATTTGGTAAAAAATGTCTCCTGGCTTTTTCTTTTTCTTGCCTTTTCTTGTTTTCTGTTTTCTTCCATCTATTCAGAATTGTTGCTTTTGGTATGTTTAATTTCTGTGTTATGATTGTGATAAGGTTTTCTTTTTACTATTTTTCTTTAACAAAAAGTCCAGGAGACTGTAGTTCTAAATTTTATTTTCCTAAAATATACAGACATACTGTAAAGCCATAGTAGCGGTGTTCCAAAATAAGAAATCCCCCCCCCCCCACCCCTTATGTTTTTCAATACTTTCCTTAATGCTGTTTTCAAAGCAAAATGTTTAATTGATTTTCATATTAAATTCCATACATTTTAAAGCTCACAGCTGAGACTTCTCAGTTGGACATTTTACCACCAGCCACTGACTGTATTTCTTCTCAAGCAACTTACATCATATTTCTGTCGCTTCAGTTTTTCAGCAAGATCAAATTTCTCTCCCTCAAGCTGCATCATCCATTGCCACATTTCATTTGCCTTTTCCCTGTTGAGTGTAATTAAAAGAGATCAACAAAAGCTTTCTAAAAGACCTGAGTGTTCACATATGAGCTCTGTAAGTTCCTTCCTTAGCTACCTTTACATAGTGCAAAAGAAAAGGCTCTTTAAAAACCTTGAAAGATTTTTTTTTGTATTCACAGCTGAAACACAAAGTTAATCAAAATGCTCTAAATTAGCACTATGCTGCTGGATGGAGGCTACTTGTACTTTTTTATTATTAGACAAATTCTTAGGAAACAACTTCACCACTACAGAACAGCATTTTCTTTTTTGCCAAATTACAGGATATGTGACAAGTTTGACAATGAATATTTATTTGTAACAGTTATTTTTGTTTTGTTTGCATTTTTACATTTATTCTTTTAAGATCACACAGCTTAGTTACTATAATATGCTTATTGTTTTATTATATTTTTAGCGTTTAAGACTAACAACATACTTCAGTTTGTCTTCATTCAGATGATCAATATTAAGTGCTTTGCGTCTTTCAGCCAGAATCTTCTTCTTCTTTTCTCTTTCAGTTTGCTTCTTAGCACCTCTTCGGCTCTCAGTCTAAAAATAAATTATATTTCAATAATTTAACAAGAAAAAAAATATGGGGTTAATTTTGACTTTGATTATTACAAATTGAGGTCAATTCTGTTCTTTGAAGTTATGTTTTAAGACAACATCAGTCTGCATTCTACAATCATTTAAAATCAAGGTGCATCCCAAGATGCATACATTTAAACAATTCTACATAGAATTTATTAATGTAATGAGAATTTTAAAAGATTAGTTTATTTTGTATGTTACACTGCCCTATCTTTTAGCTGACTAAACTGAATTATTCCAATATTTCTGTTTACCTTCTGAAGGTAGCTTCCATACTGGAAGGACATATTCGACAGAGCTTTTTTCTTTTTAGCATCATCCACATGCTTTTTACGATGTTCCTCTTCCTCTTTTCTAGCTTTCTCTTCCTGTAGTAAAAAGAAGGAAAAATGAATTAAATTAAATAGCTGTTCTTCTATATTAAACCATTCTTTTCTGTAACAGCAGGCCTTGCTCATCAAAGAACAATAGCGATAGCTGTCTACCATTCATACAATTTTCTTTCAATTCAAATATCTTGGTTTTGGTCAGTTTTGTGATGCTTGATACCATCATCTATTCAACAGAAGGACAATATGTCACGATTGTAGTCCCCCCACCTTAAGGGCGCTCTGGCTCTTTCACTTCTGAGTTGATTTTGTGCACCTGCCCCCTGTTCCAGCCTCCTAATTAGCCCACCTTATAAGCCAGATGCTCACACTGTTCCGGGCTCTGCATTGGTTCCTGTACTAGGCGAGTCCGGGACCTGTAGCGCCCGGTCCCGGTCCCCCCGACCCTCCACCGGATCCCGCTCCTGTTTTTAATCTCGTTTGTCTTCGTCTTGAATGGACCACCTGGCTCTGGACATTTGCCTCATCTTGGATTTCCCTTTTGACTCCCTTTTGGACTGTTTGCCTTGGATTCACCCCCCAGAACACCTGCGCACCATGGACACACCCCCTGTTTTCATTCCTGCCTCCTGCATGCTTTTTCTACCCGTGGTTTCCTCATTCATCCCTGGATTGTGTTGTCTGCATAGGGTCCGGAAAGAACGCCTCCGTTACACAATATTTGAATAATTGTATCTGAATGATCACACATTATCCCATCCCAGGAGAAGTAAAATATTGTTTGGAGCCTCAGGGCATGACAAAAAATCCTTACAAATGAAGAATTGTTAAAATGATCATTTGCAGCTTTATCAAACTTCTGTTATCATTATTCTTTTTTATGTGTATAGCACTTATTCGTTTTATATTTTCTGTTCTGCTTCTCTATTAATCTCAATCACCATAAGGATATATATTAAATTATAAAATACAGTATTAAATATATTCAATATTAAAACATTCAAATTATATTTGTGTGTTGTATTGATATTTTAAAAACAATATTACAGACATGCAATAGATACAGATTATAGTATGTTTTTTTAAAAAAGTGACATGAGATTGAAATTTGCATTAGTTAATTTTACTCATTTTTGTTTTGTTTATAAATCCGTTTTCTTCAAATCCACAGAACATTTTAAAATGGCATCCTCTCTGACTCACTACTGTCACTTGCAATGTAACCGATACAGCAGTGACTTCATGACTGCAGGTGAAATTCACCAGCCTCATCACCCACCGCTAGCTTGGCCTGCCTCTCCTTCTCTTTCTCCGTACGGATCCTCTGCTGCTCTGCCCGTTCAGTTCGGCGTTTTTCCTGCGAAAATCCCAACAACGCACATTGTTGTCAGTTACATACATAGGAATAGTGTTCAAATTGATGTCAATTTAAAGTTCTTAAATTGTGGTGGTAATGCTGGATAGATGAGCCTAAATAATGGCCTTTTCCTCAAATATGTTAGTGCATAGCATGTGGAAAACTGAAAAGAAAATATCTATCATATTCAACTAAAATGGAATTCCTCAAGGATAAGTTTTGCTTTACATTTGTATTTTTTGAATGACACTAAAATTAAGGAAAAATATTGACAGTAGAAAATGATCTTACCTGACAATAGACTTATTCTTAAATTATCTGACTAAAGCTTTCATTCTAAAGGTATTTTACTGAAGCAAATCGGGATGTACACTGCTCAAGGGTTACAAGATATCAGTACTATTCAGCACTATACACTGCTGCTTTAAATTTTTATAATTCTGTTGGAAATGAGACTGGAACAAGTGAACATTAACTTCATGAGGGCTTGAGAATTTTGAATTAACTAGGATTTATACTAAAAAAAAATCCAGATTTTATTGGCAGTGAAGACTCAGAATCACTTACTGTAAGTTTTATTTTCCCCAAATTCAATGTTTTATAGATGTACGCAGAGGACTTACAATTCTGTTGACTAGAGCAATGAGCTCCTCCTCTTCCTTTTTCCTCTGTATGAAGTGTGATTCAATAAGAGTCTGCAGTTCCATCAGGTCCTTCTCCATACGCTTCCTGTGGATATCCTGTGGCCCAGTTAATGTAGTCATTAACACATTTTCCACAATATTTGCAAAATTGACGGATGATATTCACACACTCATACAAACAAATAACCGAGGTACTGCAACAACTAAATTACTAAAATTACTTTAGTATTAAATTACTTAATTAAATTAAATTACTAAAGTAATTGCAACGCTACGGGGTTCAGGTGGGCGCCCTTGCCTGCTGCCTACACAAGTCGGCCCCCACCATCGGGGACGCGAACCCGGGCCTCCAGCGTCACTCAACAGTGACCCAGCCTGGCTGCGGTCCTGCTATTACAGGGAAGGGCGGAACGTCACAGCTCTGGTAAGCCGGCTCTTACACAGTCTCTGTCGGCCGTAAGCGTTACATAATTAAGAACTTGTTGAAAAAATAAATTAGTGTGAAGTGGGCTTTTAGTATCCGAGAAACTAGTATATTGTACTTGGTATTATGTGACTTGGAGTGGACGCTTTTAATCCACTACACTACTAGATTTCAAAGTGTTACTTTTGCATCCTTTCATATCTTCTTCTGCCCACAGTCCAAACACATAGTTGTAGGTTAATTGGCCCTTTTTTAAATTGGGCATGGTATGACTGGGTATGTCTGTTCATTGAATTGGCATCTCATTCAGGGTGTATCCTGCTTTGTGCCTGTTACTTGCCAGGATAGGTTTCTTCTCCTCTGTGACCCTCAGTTGGATAAAATGGTTAGAAAATGAGTACACTCTTTTGAGTAGATAGACCTACTTTCTCTATATATTTTGGAATTATCTAGTGCTTCATGAAGCATTATATAGAAAACAAGAGAATGGCAGGTGGACATTCTTTATTCTGAATACGTTGTTGGGGCTCACCAGTGCCTTCTGTATGTAGTAATGAAATTGCCTTAACATTGATGTAAACTGAACTTGTCATACCCAAAGCGATAAAAGGACAGCAAAGGATTTTGCTGATATTGCAACAGAAAAGGATGACCATTAATAAAGATAATTTTTAGCATGCAAAAGTAACCGAAATATACTGCATAGAAACTACAAAATTAGGAGCTATAATGAAAAATCTTGACATACATCACAGAAACATGCATTACATCCTTTAGTTCACTTACATCAAAGTCCACTTTGTCTCCATCAGGGATTTTTGGTGGTATGATGTTAGGAACAAAAAACCTATGGAAGGAAAATCTGTTCTTAAAATTTCACAATATGTCAAAGTGTAAAAAGCACTCAACTGAGCCTTGTAATCACATATGTTAACCTCCAAGTGAAATCCTGATCAGGAGTGCAGGAATGTGAGTCTTGTATGATTTGTGTTACAGACCTCCACTTGTTTCAGATTTACAAATCGTAACAAGCAAATCTATGATTGGTTGGACATGAACAAGTGGGAGTGGCATTGTGTTTTAATGTGTCTATGTCCTGAGTTAACTGCGGGCATCGTAGGGGTAGTTGAGAGTAGTAGAAAAAAAAGAATTTGGAGACTTTTTGTAGAAAGACTTGGAAACAAAGTCAATAGTTAGTGCAGGTGAAGAGATGTGTAAGGTGAAAAGTAATCATTGTTATTGGGTTTTGACACACTGCCTTATCTCGAACTTGCATATAGATTGTGTTCACCGTGTTTTCAAAACTCATGACATTGTATTCTAATAATACACCATGTCGCAGTAAGGCTGTCTTTCCCTCAAGCAAGGAATCAACTTACAATAATTCAAACAACATATTTATTCAGTCTTAATTATGGTATAATGGAAATACGTTTCATGAAGTGAAAATCTGTATAAAATGCAAATCATGCCATTCATGTCATTATGCATTCAATAAAAGGAACCACTGTCTTGATAACATAAAGTATATAAATCCAAATAATTTAGTGCTAGTGAAGTCTTCAAACCTAAAATACCGACATTATGAAATAATACTTATATCACTACTTACTTTGGTTTTGGTTTTGCTTCATCTGCAAATTAAATATACAGAAATAAATATAAAATATGGATTTTCTGAAAATCTTAATGGCATATTAAGATAAAAAATGCAACAATCCTGAATATAAGTAATAAATATTTTTCTGTGTACAGAAAATACAGACTGTAATACACACTTGCTATGAAACTGGATTAAAATGTGTCTATAAAAAAGGAAATGATAAACACTCACCTTCTTCAGCTTCAGCTAATAAAATATATAAAATATGATTTAGACATCAGAATATGTACAAATACATAAGAACAGTAACTGTATTTTGTTTCAAAATAAAACTGTTATTTGCATGCATTTGTCTGGGGATAACCTCTTTAAAACATTACACAAGGTGATTAAAAAATGATTCTATAAATAAATTCATTGTAAATGTTGTATATTGCATTTTGGATGATAAATTATGATTTATAGTTTCCTACTTGAAGATGATTGTTTCTCATCATTTCTAAATTATTCCAGCAGTTAGTTAAACTAGTTAAAACATGACTAGCTAAAAAAGATTCTGCAGTTTAAAAGAAGAAAAGGAACATTAAGCACAATGTCCACTTTCTCTTTGCTTAAACATACTATATTCATTTAATGACACCTACAGTAGTACAGTATAATAATATCTGCAATAGTTTATAAAAAAATAGAATTTGTAAAATTTATCAAATGAAAAAAGTGTACTGTATGTTGGAAGATGTTCTTACGGTCTGCAGTGTTACCAGTTTCTCCTAAACCAAAAATGGTGCTCATATAGATAAAAAAATAAGTATAAAAGATTTCAGCACAAAAAAAAAACAAATTCTGGGAAAAGGGAATACTATGTTTTAAGTATATTATATTGATTCACAAAGTAATTCATGTTTTACTTTTAATGCATTTTTAATATCTGAGAACCAAAGTATTTTCAAGTGTGTTTCAAGTAATAAAATGATAACTAGCAAAGAGTCATGACTAAAACTGGTCATGGCTGATTGGAAAACTGATTGGAGTTCATTTTAAAGGAATATCTAGAGGTCCTTTTCACCTGGAAAAATATACAAGCTAATATATTAAGGCAAGCCCAACAGCACCATTACTAAAATTAAAATTATATAAGAGAAATCTCTGATTGATGTAGTGACTATTCATATCTGCAAACAAAATAAAATACCTTCTTTTGGTGCCTCTTCTTGTACATGTATGGTGACATGCCATAAAAACAAAAAACACATCCATTAATGTAGAAAAACAGAACATTTTTAAATAATCACAGTATAAAATTAAAGAATATTATTAATGTAATAGCTGCAGTTTTAATAAATATTGTCCAAACCATAGAGTGCCAGAAATAAAGTTCTTGACAGGGGCTTTAAGACCAAAAGTTAATCTTAAGTGAATAAAAGGTCTACTGTTCCTCTGAGCTGAATTACCAGTTGCAGTGTGTGTAATGTCACTTTACAATAATTATGTGCACCTCCAATGGAGTTGTTGAGGCAGACACTGAATTATGTGAATTAGCATTGTTGCGTTCACCTTAAGCAGCAGTAGTCATATCTAGGCCTCAGGAACCATGGCGCATAACCGTCTTCATGTTTATTTCACAGTGCTGTCTTGTATTGTTTGCACACACTATTATAAACCACAAGCTCTGTTTTCAGCCAATTGTCTAACCAACATAATAAGTGTACAAAACAACAAAAGCATTTAGCATACCTGGTCACTCTGATAAAGCCAGACATTAAGTTAATTCACTGCAGCTACTGAATCATTAGTGTGAACTATCAGTATATGTCATCTTTGTCCAATTATTAAGCTAAATGTGCAGTTCTGCATCCTACTGATTTGGAATAGTGCCCAATTTAACAACAAATACAAGCTTATCTGCTTGTGTGAATTAACATGTGAAACACACATCCCTGACACTCTATGGCTGCATAGCTCAAACAAAAGGTAACAACACATCACTGTGATATTGAATCCAAAAATGGTTTTGAACAAGCAAATAGTCACAAGCTACTGTATATGAAAAAATACAAATGTTTTATATAATATTATATTGAGCACTAAGCAATTGAATAATCTATACATTTATTATTATAAATATATAAGTGTATACATTATTAAAAATCTTCCAACATTAATTAACCATTATTACAAAAAAGAAAAAGTGAAACATAATGAAAACATAGTGAAACTAATAAAAGACAAAAGAGAGTGCACTGATACTCTACATCATCAATTACTATCTACATTATCAAAGCTTCGTATTATTAGGATTATTACATCAGATGAGATACTGAATAATTTACTGATACAAGAATACTTTAATCCATACAATAGTCAATAGTGCATTATGCATGGGGTTTCCATAATTTCAGAGACAGCATTCCACAGTACAAAAACATGTATGTTATACAGTATATATGTATCCACCTATTCCATTATATCATTAACATATCTTAAACAAAAGAAGCAAGACTAAAGAATGTTTGTCTGTGGATATTTATTTTGGAATATTAATATGTTTTAATATGAAATTTATAATATATTCTGGGCAATTATGGCTTTTATCTGTCACTGAATCTCATATGTTCATTTTTAAAATATTACAAAGTTATTAGAAGCCCTACAAAAAAAATGTGAATTGTCAAATACTGTATACTGTGTGTTTATAATTAGGCATTTGGAAAAAATAATTCAAATAGATTCTCAACATTCTTAACACATACTTTGCAAACATCAGGGATTATAAAAAATATATTTTGCATGCCTTAATTTGTATGCCAGAAGAGTCTCACATAGTACGAATGTGGCTCTTATTTTGTTAATAATACAGAGTATGAAAGTTCAATAAAATATTAAATCCACTAGGAACAAACTTTACCTTCTTCAGCAGGTGCTTCCTCACCTGCAAAACCAAAATTAATGTTAATCAATTTATGTAGTAGCCATCAAAATATATAATTCAATTGAGTAATGAAATAGGATCTTAATATAAAATATTAAATCCACCAGGAACAAACTTTACCTTCTTCAGCAGGGGTTTCCTCAACTACAAAACCAAAATTCATGTCAATCAATTTATGTAGTAGCCATCAAAACATTAAATCAAAATATATAATTCAGCTGAGTAATGAAATAGGATCTTAATATAAAATATTAAGTCCACCAGGAACAAACTTTACCTTCTTCATCAGGAGCTTCCTCAACTGCAAAACCAAAATTCATGTTAATCAATTTATGTAGTTTCCACCAAAACATATAATTCAGTTGAGTAATGAAAAAGGATCTTACCTTCTTCCCTTGAAAAAAGAAAAGAAAAGTAACATTAAGACCCTTTGTTCCAAAGAACAGGAGAAATGCTTAGGAAGAATTATACTTACTCTACTTCCTCCACTATTTCCTCTGTGTCTGCCATCTTTGTGTACTGCCTGAGGAAATAAAGACAGACACTGTATAAATCTGTATGTACCTGACATTATTTTTGCTGACAACAGTCAGGGACAAATAAATTATTTTATATGCTCAATGTTTATTGTTCTGTATTACTTTCAATGCTAAATGGAAATTAAAATGGACTGGACTGAAAAAGAATACGAACGTAGTCTTTTTCTGAAATGTTCTGACAGGTTTTGTTCAAACAACTCCTTTAGTCTTTCATATGAGAAGTTATTGCTTTCTCACCCCAGACTTCTAATCAGCTGAACAGCTGAGTGGAATGCTCCAGCGCCTGTTCAACCTGACTCTGTGCCTGGAGAGTCCCTGTTCTTTGGAAAACTTCATGCCTGGTCCCTCTACCAAGCAAAGGGCACCACATCGCCCTCAACAACTACAGACCAGTAGTGTTGACTTCACACATTATGAAGACACTGGAGAGGCTGGTCTTGGCCCACCTGAGACCCCTGGCTAGTTCATCCCTGGACCCGTTGCAGTTTTCCTACCAGCCCCATCTCGGTGTGGATGATGAAATCATTTACATGCTTCAAAGGGCCTATTCCCACCTGGACAGAGCTTGCGGCACTGTGAGGATTATGTTTTATTATTTCTCCAGTGCCTTCAACATTATACAGCCAGTACTGCTAGGAAGGAAACTGGAAGTGATGCAAGTGGGTACCTCCATGATCTCTTGGAATACTGACTACCTGACGGCCAGACCACACTTTGTGAAACTGCAGAACTGTGTGTCTGAATGGGTGGTGAGTAATACAGGGGCTCCTCAGGGGTCGGTCCTTTCTCCATTCCTCTTCACCCTCTATACTTCCGACTTTAAGTGCAACTCAAAGTCATGCCACCTGCAGAACTTCTCAGAAGACTCTGCGATTGTGGGATGTATTAAGGGTGGGCAGGAGGAAGATTACAGATGACTTATTAACAGCTTTATGGAGTGGTGTGGGGAGAACCACCTGCAGATCAACATGGCTAAGACCAAGGAGTTGGTGGTGGACTTCAGGAGGAAGAAGGCCCAAGCTACTCCTTTCTGTATACGTGGGAGCGCTGTGGAAATGGTTAACTCGTACAAATACCTGGGCATCCACATTGATGACAGACTGGAATGGACCAAACATACCGAGGCCATTTACAGGAAGGGTAAGAGCCGACTTTACTTTTTGAGGAGGCTCAAGTCCTTCAATGTGTGTAGTGAGATGCTTCTGATATTCTACCTGTCTGTCGTAACGAGTGCCATTTTCTATGCAGTGGTGCGCTGGTGCTCTGAGTAGGGGATGCTAATCAGCTGAACAAGCTCATCAAGAGGGCAAGTTCTGTCATGGGGCCTGATCTGGCCTGATCTGGAGGTGGTGGCTGAGAGGAGAATGGTGTCCAAATTAATATCCATCATGGACAATGTCTCTCACCCCCTCTATGACATGCTTGATGGAATGAAGAGCATGTTCATTAACAGGCTGATCCTACCACGGTGTGACAGGGAGCGTTACAGAAGATCATGGGTGCCTACTGCCATAAGACTTTACAACCCAACCACGGTATGTCTAGGCAGGAGCAACAGTGGCCTGTTGTGACACCATACCTGTACACCTGAAACCTGATTCCTCCGTAACAACTGGTGCTCTGTTTTACTGGTGTTCTGTCTACATCTGGTTTATAGAAGTGCAATATGTGGAAGTGGAATGGGCAATTTATAATTTATTAATTATTCACAACTGTACAATAGTTACAATAGTTACCTACTCTGTGCAATATGCTTGGGAGTGTGCAATATCTATACTGTGTATTACATCTTCCTTGTGTTCTGTACATTCATACCTTTGTGTGTGTGTGCTTTTTCTGTTTTGTTTGTAATTCTTAATTCCATCTTTTAATTTATTGTATTGTATTACTGTATAACTACATTTATACTGCACTGTGTTGATTGTGCCTGGCTGCTGTAGCACTGGAATTTCCCACATGGGATTAATAAAGTACCTACCTACTTGTTTTCTCCTTCTTATAGAATCCTTAGAAAAGCTAGTCTCAATACTAGGAATGTCTCAATTACTGTCCTTTGTTTCCCAGATTTTTTTCTTATTCCTCTGTTTTATTAGGTACATCAGTTAAAGGCGGATTTTCATTTACATTTATGACTGGATCTATCTGATGTCCCAGATGCAGCACACGTGCCTTGGAAATGATTTCACTTGGAGAAATGGTGGCTTTATTGTTTAACTTTGGTACTGGGGCAGAGGGGTGTTACTAAACCACAAAGCGGAGAAGAACGTCTTAGATTTTCCTCCTCCTGCCATATACTGTATACAGTTTCTACTCAGAGTAATATACTGTCCTATGATGAATCACTATTGTTAACCAAACCAAACAAATGGATATCCCTTTAATAACTGTTTTTCTTTATTATTTAATAGACCAAATTTTATTTAGGTCTAGAGCTGTAATACACCTCTCTTATCCACTATTGACAATAGTGTATCTCAGGCACCTTCTCCCAGAGTCAATATGAACTTTAGGGGTCTCTGGGTTTTCTCAATATTAGAAGAAAAATTCTCCCTTCTAGTAATGACTCAGTTGCAGAATTGTAGAAGACGCTACCTGCCAAGTAAAATCATGCTTTCAGGCATAAACCATTTACAGATTAACTGTCCTATTATACTGAAATAACCCCCCTCCTTGGAGACTCTGCTTCCATTTACCCATTAATTATAATATCTTAATTGAACTTGCGATTCAATTGGACTTTATTTATTCTCGGTAATACAACTCCTAATGATTTTACTCAGCCAATATCTGTGCCAATATCCACTTTATTCAGTCTTTTTGTTCGGGAGTCTTAAACAGAAGAAAACAGTAGCCTATAGCTTGAAGTGTAACCTTTGGGCAGGTACTGTACCTCTGAGTTTTGGCTTGGGCAGTGACTTTGGTAGGTAAGCCAGGATCCCAGATTGCACCATATTATTTTTTTCATTAATAGTCAATCAGCAGGTAAAGCCTGCTTTCTACTCATCTGAGTAGGTTAGGACCAAATGATTGCAAGTTATTTAGTGTACAAGTTAGGAAAGTCAAAACTCTACTCTTTTGCAGAAAGACTGAAACCATTTTATAGCTTTCTTTGAATTGCTTTAGACTAGAGCAACATTCACTGGAGAAACTAATGGTACCACAGCATAAAAGAATCTAAGTAAAAATTTAAAAGATGATACAGGCTAAGACTTTTTTAAAAGTACATTTCATTTCAGTGTTATGATAATTTCCAACTTGTTTTAAAAAATCTTTTCTGAACTTTTGAGGTAACATTTGGGGACTGGTTACAGGACTTAATTTACTTGTTGATTTAGGTTGTTTAATTTTTTCTCTGACATTGTTATTCAAATTCAGAACACTTAAAAAAGCTTTGATTTTAAAGGGCTGTACAGATATATGCCAAAAGGAAGAAGGGTATTATGCTTTTATGTTTAAATTTTCTACTTGCCTATTCCTATTTAATATACAGTACACGTTGGTAGAAGGGAGTTGATGTTCTTTCCATACTGAAAAACCTTTTGAGGATGCTACTTCTAAAAATAACACAATACTTTAAGAACAGGTGTGAATCATGCCTTCAAACTATTAAATGCGGCTGTTCTCTCAACAGTTTCACACATTCAGACAATAAATCAAATACACCACATGTTCTATAGTGTTCTAATTTTGACCCCATGCTGTGACGTTATTGTGCTACAGGGAAATGACATCTGCTTCAAGTATAATTTGCATAGTTTGCAGGAAAAAGTTTCTTGTCATTACCCAACTTGTATGTCCCAAAAAAATACTCAACACATGGACCTTTAAGTCAGTATACTCATAAGAACATACTGTATACTCAAATTGGTTGAATCATGTTTTTTAAACATTATGAAGAGTTTAGTTTGTGTTTTAGAACTATCAAGCTATTTGTCATGTAGCAGAGCATTTTAAATTTTAATATCACTCTCAGAATGACTTTTAAAAGCATCATATTAACTAATTTGGATTTGTAAGAAAAAAACACATCATTTAATACAGAACTCTTGAGGACAAAATCAAAAAGAAAACCAGTGATATTACTCATACAAAGTTCTGCTCTCAAATCAAAAATATTTCAGTTGATTGTTTTCAGAAAGCTCCTTTGTAATGATAACAATGAAGAGAATTTAGCACATTGCTTACCTGTCTTGACAAACACAATGTACTGCGTAAAAGTGTGGGTATCTTGTTGTAGACAGATTTCTGTCTCCAATTCAAGGTAACACAAAGCTCACAAGAACACTCCCTTTGTCTGTCCTTCACATGGTAATGAATACTGCCCTTGAACAACTGTAACACCCTAAATGTAAAAAATCATGACTTCAGAAAACTTAAATAACAGTGTAGAATGCTAAAAACATTACACTGGTCATGCTTTCCACCATTTATATAAGCTAATTAAACAAGAGGTTTTCAAATGCTTTGGCATCATCATAAGGATTTCAAATGCTTAGGCTGTCATCACTTTCCACTGTATTTTATTTTTTGTACCAGTCACATGGTCACTTTCTTGAGAAATATTAATGAAAAACAACATGTATCATACTTCAGTTTAGCAATTAAATGGAGCCAAAGCACCAAGTTTGACAATCTCAATGTTAGGAAACTTTTCAGAGCTACAGATATCTCTGAACCAATGTGAGTACAGAACATAGTAGTTGTTCCTTAATGAAGCATGATGCTAAAAAGACACTGACATAATATACAGTACATAAAATTTAGTAGGTCGTTGTAACAGAAGTCTATAATGTTGTGGAGATATATTAAATGATATGTTAATTGGTAACAAAATAAGTGAAAACAGAAAATTTTACTTAGGATTTTAGATGTATTGTCATCCAATATTTGCAGCGTAAGCTCCAGTTCATTGTGACCATTAGCCTTTCAGTCTTAATTCTTTACTGCATGCTTACAATCTCCAGGGCATTCACAGGAAATTCAAAATGGGCAGAGTGCATTTTTAACTTTAAAATTAGGAAGCAGATCCTAAAGGAAAGTACATTTAAATTCTTTGAAGTATGCAAATACATTCAATCCTGGACACACACTCCACCTCAAACTAAAATAAAGCGTCTATCTAACAAATTAAAGTGATTCCTTTTGACCTATCCATTTCTAGAGAACCATTTCTAGTAATCCATTTCAGTTATTGGATTACTTACACAGTTTTGAAAGAACACTGTACAAATTAAAGCATACAGTATACGCATTGCACAAAGCACACAGTTCAGGTCTACTGGAACAAAGGCACTGCAAAATGCAGACATAAATTCTAATACTTTAAATTTCTTACCTGTTACTGTGAAGGAGACAAAGTGTTCTCTACACTTTCAGCACAGAATTTAGACAGGATGGTTCAGGGTTTAAGGTTCTCCGGAAAGTTGTGCCTTTCACCTCATGTGACGTGACACATTTGCTCTGTTGATTGGTTAGTGTAGTTATGAATACTGTAGCTTGCATAAAGGTTTTGCAAGACTGAGCAGCAGCAAAATTACAAATACTGTATAGGTCTGAGAAATTATATAGTATCAGGCATTTGATCATTTCAAGTGGGTTTTAATGTATATAACTATACACACAGCAAGTTTTGTTTTGTTTTTTTTAGAATGTGGCTAAAAAACTTTAATCCATTATTATCTCTGTGTATTTACCTGCTAAAGATAAAAACTCCTCAACACCTAGGTATTTTAGAATAGAAACAATATAATTCCCAGAATCTCACATTCAAAATAAATTACTAAATTATTGAAATTATTATATCCCTTTGTTGTGCAGTACATCTAAAAAAACAAGTCTTAATGGACCCACAAATACTTTAAGAATAAAGCACATTACAGGTTTTGTCTTAAACAATATTTGTTTATTTATTGTGGTTGCAAATTCACTGATACACCATTTAAACATGTTGTATGAAGCTATCCACTACAATAGAAATACCCATAGTGTTTACAAAATGGCAGAAATTGCAGATGGTGTGAAGACATGGTTTGCATAGTTTTATCCATATAAAATAATTACATGTGTTTATAAAAAGTAAACACACAACAAAACAAAAGATAAACATTAGTATTAAATGACTTTTCTAAACACATCTGAGAAATTCTTCAGACTTTTAAAATGAATTATTTTTAATACAGGCAAAGGTATGGGTAAACTGAGTTGTGTGAAGCATCCATCCAATCTTATAACACCTGATTTGAACTGGGGCTAATCCAGAACAAGCTAGGTCATAAACGCAGCAAAATGTAGTATTGCAATTTGTAATATAAAAGAACAACAAAGACATAGTGCAGTATTCAGTACATAATCAAAAAACAGTGTAATGAAATATGAATCGAAGACACTTCACGTCACATTTTATTTCACTGTAATTACGAGAATCAATTATTTATCAGCCATGTAATTCATTCAGCATTATAGCAGCAAGAGGTATGAAGCATTAAAAAACAACACAACCTGTTATGAATAAATATAGTATACGCATGTAGTTTGACTTGAAAAGCACTTTCGAAGCTCTATAATTATACTTAAGCAGTTTTATGCATCACTTATGCAGGAAATGTAAATAGTATTAAGCATCCAATTCAAATTAAGCTGTAACCAACAATTTTGTTGTAAACATGCAATTCAACAATACCCAGAAGCCACATTAAACTACAATAATTGTTTTAGGTCCTGATCTTAGAATTTTCTTTAGATTTTAAAATATTTTACGTACTACAATTTCATCATTTAAAAAGAAACCTAATATTTTTAAAGTATTGGTTTGAATAGAGTTTCCTAGAAATTTAATGAGTGTTAACTCTGATTAGGTAAATTTGGTGAGGTAAAAAGCCCCCACCTGTCGTGTTAAAACAACAAAAATTCTCAATGTGTAACACCAGCACCCTATATCTTCCCTTCTCACATTAAAAGATTTAGCTGAGGATGTTATAGCTGACACCAGTAAGATTAATTTGAAAGACAAACAAGTCAAGATACTGAGTATCCGATCATGTTCAATTCAGTGCATTTTATACTCAGTGTGAATATATGTTTTTTTCCCTACGCACATTTTTCAAGTGTCTTATGTCTAGACATGACACAATCTACTATTTTACTATTTACCAGAGATGTACTTGACCTGTGCAGTTAATCACTGGATGGATATGCCTAATGCATATCATTTAAGCAAACTCTTTAAAAAAATAAAAACATATTGGTGTAGCCTTAGAATTCTCATTGTCAACAGCTCGCAATAGTCCTTAGGTTATCCCTTCCCCACACCCCTTTAAAGAAAAATAGTGGTACGAGATATTTCCAGAATCACAAGTCTATAACAAAATCGAAGATGTTTGGACCTTACTATGTCTTGTCATGCTTTTTAAAACTATTTTTAAAAATTACTATTAAATATCGATTCCGTCTTTATGGCACCGACATCAGATAACAGCTTCCACACAGGAAAATCTGAAGGAAATGGGTGCAGGAAAGAAAAATGCTTAGCAAAACCATACAATAATGGCGGAATGTTTTATGCCTTGCTTGTCTCAAAAGGAAAAAAAAAAGAAATACACATTGTCCATTGTTTCAGTTATGCAGTGATACTGGAATACTTTTAACACTTTAGTTCATATAAATTTGCATATATGCTAACTTTGATTAAATTACTTGGCAGCAGGTGCAATGCACTCCGATAAAGCAATGCATTCACAGAATTTTACTGGGACTTTAACTCTCAGTATATTTGCCTTTGCATTAATTGGACAATCTAATGCAAACTGTAGTCAGTCATAAACTTCAGCAAAGCCCTACACACCAGGAATATTCCTATGCTAGTGGATGTGCAGCAGTCACAGGCATTCATTTCTCTGCAGACCTTGAGCACCATGTAGGCAGTGCTTAGTCTGGTCTAAGTACTAAAAGATTTTGTGTCTTATTCTGTGAACCAACTTTGCCATCCCGGGATAATTGGGCCTACAAACCTATTCTCCCCAAACATTCAAAACTATGCATAGTTTTCATATGCTTCCATTGTAAATATGCAAGACATGTCAGAGTTACATCATGAGCTCCTACATATGTATTGCTTTCTGGTTGAAAGGCAAAATTAGCAAGATGGTGTCATGTTTATAAAAGAGATACTGCTGTTTTATCCCTGTGCAACAGGTCTGAAACACTCTTAATCCACAGAAAAGCAAATTGATCTCAGATGTAAATAACCACAGATCCATTTTAGTAGGGGGAAAAGGTGATATGAAAAAATTGCTCCTATAAAGCACAAACTTTCCTTATTCAAATGCTTTGCTTTTAAATGCCTCTGATTGTATTTATCTTGAGTATAAAAACGTGTGAACAACCTCAAATAAAAAAGCTGTGACATAGGCTATAATGTAAATGGTTATTGCTTAATATATGTACTAACATATATTAGAATATTTGACTACCATTAGAAAGTGTCCTTAAGCTAAACGTCTCAAAGCGATGAGTGCATGTGAGCTAAAACCACTGCAGTCATTTCACTATTCTCTATTAGGTCAACCATTAAAATCAGTACCGCTATTAGCTAACATTAGTCCAATTTCAGCATTCAGCTTTGCTAGAATGATAAATTTGATAATTAACTAAAGATAAGATGGTTAGTTTTGACACGAGAGTGATGTAGAATCTTTCTTTTAAAGACAAACCAGCTTAATCTGACACACCAAACTTTCTTTAGGATGGAAAACTTTTCACAGCCTGGTTTTGTTCATTAAAAAAAACTGCATCACAGGTCAAGTATAGATTTCATTTCTTTTGTTTCTGCAATTTAATATAAACTTATTAAAAAACTTATATCAAAATAAATGTTCAAATTTCACAGCATGGTTTTCTAGAGAAAGAACAAGGTCTTGTGCAAAGGCAGTATACTTTAAACATGACCATATAAAACTGTGGGCTTTAAATACAGTGCTAATATACATTTTGCTTTTTTCCCCAGGCTATTATAAAATGAAAAAAAAATGTTTCTTTTTTGTTTGGTATTAAAATATACATAGCAAAAGGGATAGTCTAGCACTTTGTTGGTTCCAGCCTTCTCAAGTTCTTTGAAAGGTTAGTGTCCCATTCCTGCTGAGAGAGAAGAAAAAGTTGTCAGTGGTCAGAAAAGAAAGAACCTAAAGACAGACTGTAAAATCCTTATGCACAAAAGCATAAAGGTAAAGCAAATTTATCAGCTTGTGGTTGGTATTATGAACCAATTAACATTGTCTTGGTAGCACAATGTGTATTTTGTAACTGCAATCCATGAAATAAAAAAAAACATGGAATTCATTACTAACTCTTATCACACAAATGATAAGGAAAGGTGAGTGCTGTAAATCAACACTTTCTATGCTTCACTTCTGCTTCTTAAAGCAATGTGAATATTAAATGTTCATTAATTTGTGAAGGCAAGGGGTAGTATTATAGTCAGAAAGCTATGGGTTTGAGTGTATTCATTTTAATTATGAAACCACTACATTTCACAAGTTCCCCAATGATTTCTGAGGGAGATGGTTCCTGTATATTACAAAACTTATTCTAGGTGCTTAGAGTTTTGTCACAGTATTGGCATACCTCACTTGATTTTTTGGGCCTCTGTATTCTTACCTCAGCCTGTCTTATACAACAATGCATTGCTAATCTTCCAGAGCACGCAGTCATAATGTGACAATCAAGGTGGAGGAATGTTGGCCAGATTTGGCTCGTGTCAGGTAATTTTAGAACCCAAGTGAGGGGAATTGCATGTTACAGAGACATGTCCAGCATCCTTGTAACCTGCAAGGTTCTTTATAGTGGTGCACATTCAGAGTAAAAGTCAGAGCAAACACGCACTCAGTTACGGCGATTTATAAATAGTGCACTGTGGCACTGACATTTTAAAGGTCATACCTTAAAAGCAACACAACCACTACTGATTTACTGCACACTGAAACCTGGCAGTATCATGTTTATAAATATGAGTGTAAAGCCACATGTCCGGCCATTAATCAAGGACTCTGTAGTGCAGCTGAAACCAAGTTCAACATTTAGTCTTTAACCTTGTCCTTTAGATGTTTAGGGTTCGTCATGTCATGTCATGTCAGTGACTGGCTTCGAAGTCATAAAAGGACACAAAGAAAGGACTCAGCTGTTTGGTGGCATGCATTAAAAATCACAAGGGGACATATGTTTGAAATAACCTTTTCATCCTTGGCATCCCCTTGCCAGGTTTTCGAGCTGTATTCATCAGTCAACTCAACGACACTTGCCACTTACCATTGGTAACTGATTTACTCTTGCCTCCTGTTGTCATCTGCAAAGACAACGTAGTGTCATCAGGTGAATGTTGGGGGGCAATCAGAGGAAAAAGAAAATTTACCAGTTAATCTGTGCAAGTATTTAAGACAACCTACCACCATCAGTGTGCCATATTACAAAAGAACAGTTTTAACCTTCAGACTGATAGCCATCGAATGCTCTACAATGTTTCTTTTGCTGTACAAATACATGTATACAGATATATGATTTATTCATTCAGTTTGCTCAATTGTACATATGGTTAAAAAAACAGACAAACAGCAATTGATAGTTAGGTGTTTAATTATATATATATATTACAACTATAATTCTAATTCTCATTACAAAACACCATAATATAATTGCTTCATGTAAAAATAACATACATGGTACAGCTGTAATTGTTTAGGAGTGCATATTACTTCTGTTTTACAGACTGTTAAGCATGAAACTAACGGCAGTCTGAAGGTTTCAATTAAAGGAAGTACAGAGTGTATTGTTACTGCTGATCTGTAGCCCACATTCTTCAGCAAAGAAAAAAAGCAAGTACAAAAGATGATTGAGGTGACTCAGTTTCCTAGCATGCTCAAAGTCACACACAGTCAATGGCTAAATCAGGATTTGACTTAATCATTTCAAATATTCTGTCATACTTAATCAATTTAATCAAGCTTTCATAAGGGTGAACTTTTTGTTTTCTCTCAAACTAAGTTCACACATTCTTCCTTTAAAAAGTTAAAGAAAACAGGATCAAGGATCAAGTCCTCAAAGTGGTGAAAGTGGTTGTCTTCATAAATAACTTACTGCAGAGAAATAGAATTATCCAAGTGTAATAATTACAGTGCTCATTCAAAGATGAAGGCCTCTAACTAAATTTCAAAATTAAAATTTTGTGGAAAACAATTATCCACAAAGAAAAACAGAGATTTTTTTGTGGGTGATTTTTGTTTAATTAAATCCTGCTAACAGTACAATATTCATAACCCTGGTGCTTTAAGGATGAGCTTTACCAATGTGTGATGGGGTAATGACTTCCAGTATCCAAGTTCTTTCAGTACTAGTCAGTTCCCCTGTTTATAGGACAAAAGCCTGCAGACATAGTTTAGAGAGGTTCTACACTTCTTGTAGCTGTCATGCTCCCAAAGTCACAAGTTCAGCCTATTTGATTCTTAGAGCAAATCTTTACTCATGCCAAATTCTCTCTCTGCAATGCTTCACTGCACCTACTTTACATATAATGACAGACTTTAACAATTCAGAATTGTAACCCCTGATTCTAGTTAAAAAATATTGTGCATACAATATGTTTTATTACATAATCTGTAGTTGTGACGATTATCATTATTATTATTACTGAAGAAAGTAAACGCTTACTATGAGAAATCCCTGTAGCATTTCAAATTGTAATTTATTTATTAAGAGTCACAATAAAATAAAACAGAACATATTGCAATCACACATGTACAGAAAGTGGTAAAACACTGAAGCTAAACAAATATTAGCAGCAGAAACAAATTTAAATAAGACCAAATTTCACTGCTTATTTCAGAAGTGAATTGTTTTTCCATTTTCTTTATTTTTGGGGGTAATTTTATTCCATATTCTGACTTGCTGTTAAATGTTGCTTTACATAATATCAGTCCCATTATTTAGTGATTAGTGTGAAGAACACAATGCTTTATGTGTTAAAAGGTTTTACCTTTTTGGCTCATCCAGATTTAGGTGGTGAAGTCAACTAGCTAAGAGAGGGCTTAAGCATAAAAAAATAAAAGAATCCAGTGTTATTTCAGGATAAAAGAGATTTCTTATATCTCTCATTATACTGGTGCCTTTTCAACAGCAAGAAAATACAATGATTTTGACACAAAATAATAATATGTGACAGTATTGGTACAGTATCTCCACTGTGAATTTAATGAATACAGGGTGAACTGATTCTTGTCAGGTTCTGATTTTAAAAATTGTGCTTGCCAGGACAAAAACATACTCTTGATATGGGTAGAAAGAAAAAAAAATACAAGGCAAAGCTTTTTAGAAAACACAAGTAAAACTAATTTTAATGTACAATTTTATGTGGAAGTTCCTCTTTCCTGCTCCTGATCAACTGAATGAAATCTTGAAGGCCAATATAAAGGTAGAAACAGTTAATTAGTGAAATTGCAGAATGCCTTGCTTGCTCACTTGAGCATAATATTTAAATTGTGTCACATAGTGTCTATGAAATACGAAAAAAAATATGATAAAAAAATAAAAACAGGAACATTGCATGAGGACCATAAAGAAATCAAGGAATATCTCATCAACCGTCATAAGCTCACCTTAGCAGAGGGGGTTGTTTTGTCTGGGGAGGAAGCCTTGTTTTCCCACAAGCTTCGCTTGTTTGTTACATCCCCAGGCTTCAGATCCTGCAATGGAAATCCGGGTTTGAGAATATATTTTACCTATCTCCAGTTGAACATCTTAGAGTGTCAGGAGTAAACTGATTCAAAAGCTTGTACAACATTTCCCCTTTTCTGCCTCAGTTGGTGTCTTTAAAGCAAAAAAAAAATACATGCTGTATACTTCCATTTGCAAAACTGCATTCTTTTGCACTGTGAATCATACTGTATATACAGATTGTATAAGAGTTTAGCTTTGCAGACTTAAGTTGTTTTGATGAAGTAGTTCAAGTAGGTAGCTGTGTCAGCACACATATGCTGCAAAGGAACAAGTAAAAGTTTATTCCATGCTGGAAAGAGAAGAAAAAAAAACACAATGAATAAACCTAAACTTGTTCCGCTAAGTTGTTTTATGCTTTCGTGTTACTTGAATTGGGTCTCATCCATGATAATTGAGTAAAGATCTGAAAAAGCCAAGTGTAAGTAGTATCTTGTTAGACTTTGCATTCACAAAGGTGAATGCTCCTTATGTAAACACTTTCAACAGAGCGCATGAAATTGGCACATGTGTGTGAAATTTAAGTGTAAATTGCACATTACAAGCATGTGTAATTGAGGAAAAGGTTCCATGAGAAGGTGTATTGTACCTTATCAAAGATAACAGGAATATAAGTATTGTGCAGGCATCTTTACCAGTTAGGACAGGTCAGAGGCTGTGAATATGAGGGAAAGTGCAGGAGAGTGCATGGAAGCAATTGTTCTGGGGTGTAATGTAACATATATTTAATGTAATATTATTGCATTCTTGATGTAAAATAGTATTGTTCTTGATACCACTGTCCTTCATGCTTTTCTTCATATGCTATTTGACCAATCCTTCTTGCCCTGTGTGAAAGGAATGCCTGCATGTTCAGACAAACCTCCTGTGATGCACAGTAGCTTATTCAGAGGAGAATCTCACCTCACAGCATCTTAGAACGTTTTTGTAAGCAACATCCATGTTGTTCATTTCTTTGTTCATCCTCATTTCTTTTTTCTACATTATTTGCACACATTAGCATGTAATAAGAATATTTAACAGAGTAAACTCTTTAAAGTTGTTATGAGTAGGTATGGCACTACAAATAATGCTTTTTGAAACTTCTTTTTCTGGTCTATAAATATGGCATGATTACAAACTCCTTATCAAAATGTTTGTAACATTGTATAATATATATTAAATGGAATTAAAACTAAGTCTTATCTCAACACATTAGAAGACATTAGGTATTTATATGCTCTACTGAAGGAGTGACTATACTGTACCAGAGGTTGTCAGTAAATATCTTGTGCTGCACTATAAAGCTGAAAACACTATACGAAACATTCCACTCCAACCAGACACAATTATACAGAATAAAACCAGTAAAGTGAAAACAAGCAAGCAAGAGGCTTTCACATACAGTACCTGTTCTGTAGAGATAAAAGAGTATGCCAGCACAGAGAGCAGATGAGAGAGGAATCTAGCACTCCAAGGACAATGAGGCTTGGAAATGAATACTGAAGAGGAGAAAAGTACTTAGGCAGTAAAGAAAGAGACAACAGGATGAGGAAGCGTAAGCTGTTACAAAGCAAATTGCACTGAGTTCGGAATTTAAAAACATTATTTTAGCCTTTAGAAATTTTAGTCTATTTCTCTATAAATTAAGGAAAAGGTTTTGGGAAAGGTACAATATTGCATGTGTATGGACATTAATCAAATGTAGTTTGAAAAAAGTAAGGTTAAAAGAATTCAAATGTTTTAAATTTAATTTAATTAATGTTTAATGAGGAAAAAAAACTTTTTAAAAGCACAGTATAAGGCTTTTAAGTATAGTATTAACATTATTTAAGAAACCACTGGGGTCAAAATGGAACAAATGAGACTGTCACAAACAAGATAATTTTCATAACATCCTTCATATACCCTCATGATGTTCCTACAATCAGCTTTTCTAGACCTCTGCGTTAATAATAGCTAGGTTAACATTTAAAAGTGCTTTGATTAAATGACTTGATTCAATGCATATTTAGTATACAATAATTCTATATTATGTGCATGTTTAGGGTTTCTTACAGAACTGTTTTTCTCAAACAAAAAAACTACACTAGAACTGTACTCGGCCTTTGTGCACTGTTCTATCAGTAAAAGTTTTCCAGATATTTAGTAATTGTATTCATATCCACTAGGGGTCACTGTATAACCACATAAAGGGTTCTACGCCCGATTCAGAACTACGTTCTGCTACAGCATGTCAGTTTGAGACTGAATTTTCCTTACACAATCTAGAATAAAATCGGCCATCTAGGAAGGGAGTATGAGACTGCTGCTTTAGATGCAGCTTAGATTCAGGTTTCCTACAGAAATGAATATCCATGATCAGAAAACTGCTTCCCCTAGGCAGAGCGGTCAAAGCCCAGAAGCACAGGGGTGTCAGGAGGGATTGACAGCACACAAATTGTCTCACCCTGGATGAGACAGAAGTCCATTACAGGACTATGGAGTGAGGAACAATTTAGATCAGCAAATCCAATCCAGAAAGGTTGTGTTTTGAATTTAAAATGACAGCACCATTTAAAAATCCACACTATCAAAGGGATATCATGTAAAATTCACCCAAGATTCAAACCAGTCTTGACCGCCATGTCAAGATGCCAACCCTTGTGTGAAACTCTTACTTAAAAGCTATCACTCTAAATGACTGCCGATAGGAAAAGTCATAAAAGTGTTAGAAAATGTCAAAATGTCTTCTTTTCTCTTCTGCTATGGAATGAAATTGTATTTCTTCCTGTTTCTGCTAGTTGAGCTGTGTTAGAGGGCTAATGCACGGAAGATGAGTTTAAACTTACAGAAGGTTTTGCTCCTGGAGTTTTGCCACTTTCTGGAGTTTTGTTGAGCCAGTCATTGATACGACTGGCCACTCCAAACTTCAGTCCAGCAGCCTCCTGTGATAAAGCCATAAAATTAGCTAGTTTAATGTCAGTCAAAACAAACAAACACTTCCTTCAAAGGCACTACAATAACATCCACTATCATAAAATACCAGGAAATCTACCAGTAATACCAACTGATTTGAGGGAACACATCCTTATCCACTAATCTTCCCACGTATTGGCTAAGAGAGAACTGAAAAATAACACTGTAGTTTGCTGTCTGGAGGCATTTCTTAAGTATTGGCACTTATACAATCTTCTTTTAAATCTCTAAGGTTTTTAAGTCAGTGGCTTGTTCATATTTTTAAGAAATTAAAAACAAATATCCTTGCTTTCTTGATATCAAAAGCACAACATGCATCTTTCAAATAAAAAAAAACATTGTCCTGTAGCGTCTTTGAATACTAAATTAACATGTAATGTTTCTTAGCCAATCGAAATAAATTTCAGACCATGGCACAGACCATGCAAAAAGGGGATTAAAGAGGATTACAGAAATGCATTTTGACAGAAACTCAGAAATAAATATATAACAGGATATATACATCAATGTAACAGACTTAAACTGCAATTTGCAGGTCACCAATATGCAATATTTAATCTCTATAAAATATGTTTAAATCGCATATTTAAACTAGTATTGGGCACATTGATTACTAAGACACATAAAATCAATTAGATATGTAAGTTAATAAATATAAACTGACACCACAGAATTCAATTTATCACCTTGTTCGGAGCCTGTGGGTTTCCAGGAGAGCTAAACACATTCCCTTTCTCCCACATGCTCTTGATGTTGCGAACCCCATCACCGACCACAGGCAGGTCAGCAGAAGGAGATTTTGGGGACTTTGGCTCCTTGTTGCTCTGAACAAAGGAAAAAGGGAACATATGTTGTGATAATATAATGATATCACATGAAAAAAACAAATGGATTGATCACTAAAATAGCACATCAAACTCAGATAGAAATAAAACAAATTAGACACTCCCATATAATGGAGGGTGCAGAGCAACACATCTCTAAATTAATATGTGCAGATGATATGCAGAATTTACCTGAATAGCAGTCGTGTACTGCTCCAGCTTGTTGTCAATCTTGGAGACAATGGGTGTGTGTGAAGCCTTAACACTGCTGCTGTAAATACAGGGAGCAGGAATCATTACAAGCATGTAACAGCTATGAAGAAATGCACATGGGACTCACAAATACTCTGTATTTGCAACTAGGAAATGTATTTTATATATAATTGTTCTTTACCAATAAGAAAAACAAATACGTTGTATGGTGCATTAGAATTTGGTGCATTATATCATTGATCTATATTGAGCATGACAACATGCTTTCATGCTTCCACAGTTTAATGAATAAATTATCTTGAAATGTTGTTCTGAATATCCTGTAACACCTTCCACAATCTATCCATCTTACTAGTTGCTGTTTACCTTTCTCTGTATTTTCTTTTACACTACATAACATCAGTGATCAGGAGTTTGTACAGGGCAAAACACTTCTGTCAGTATTCCACTGGCCAATTACTGTTGCAGATATTGCTCACTAAATTAATTGGCATGCTTGCAGTCATTGGAGCATCATAAAATGAATCTTTGCCCAACAAGTGATCCTGTGGGAAGGGCATGATGTGCCAGAGCCTGTCTGAGAATTCTATTCCCCTTGGCCATGGGAACCTGAGGTCATTGTCCTAAACCTAAAGGGAACAGCCTGAATCAAGAGGGTGAACTGAACTTATGTAGTGCACCAGTGCACTTTTCAGAGTGAAATTAACCTCTGATTGTTCCTTTTCCATTTGCTGACATAGCTCCCCAGTCAACATGGGGCCATTAAGAATATTTTACTTTAGTGCTTTGCACAAATAATTCACAACATATGCACTTTGGTATATATTACCCACCTGATTATCAGTCACACTTTATGTGAATGTGGTGTTACATAGTCTGCATACCTCCAGCATAGTGACTGCATATGATACAGTAACATTCACAATGCTTTATGACTTCAGTTACAAAAGATACATAAGATGTAACAGATACATAAGATGTACAGGTATACCAAGATCCTGACAATTGATGTAACACATGTAATAGTATGTCTTAGGGTAAGGACTATGGTCACATTTAAGATTAGAAGGGGTTATGATAAGGGTTTGTGATGCAGTTAGATTAAGAGTATAATGAAAACCTATGTATCTGCAATGTATAGTGGAAGGATGGTCATAAACGGTTATTAATGTTGCCAGAACATATTACTGTATGTAACCTCAAAGAAAGTATTAGAAAGGTACTGAATTTATATTAAAATACATTATTTCTGTAGCTTCTCTATAAACACTAAATTTATATTACAAAGAGATGACACATCTTTTAAAATGTAGGACATTAAGCATATCTTATCACAATTACTTCATATGAGCATGTTTTATCAGAATTACTTAACATGAAAATGTTAACGAACCCACTAGTACTGAAAACCAGCAAACATGGAAAAAATGTTCAAATTGACTTTGAGAACCTGATATCTGCCCTAGTGTCAGTGCTTTGCCCAGTGACATATTCTCAGTCATATTACAAGTACTTAAAATGTAAAGTCTGAAGACAGTGAACCAAACAAAACTCTGTGTTACTAACCTTTTCTGGGCTGACTTGTTCAAAAATTCTGCCCTTTCCCCGATCTGTAAGGTGATGTGTGACAGAAAACGAGAAACATGACAACAAATGACTAAAAAGCAAATACTGCATTAAAAAATGAATATAACAACTTAGTATTGTAAATTAAATTATGCTTTCATGACACAATCACTCCCCACCTCACGTCTGAGGATGCCACATAATTACGAATCTTTGGAAAGCTTTTAGCTGAGAGGGGGAGACACACCCTTGACATTATATTTTACTGGAAAGCAACTCATCACACTGCAGCCTATCCAGCACATTCAACTGACAATTACTGTGCTGCACACTGGGTAGTTACTGTGTAGACACAATTTTTAAAAAATAAATTAATTAGTGTCTGCAGTACAATCTCCTTGTTGTTAAGACAAAATACCATTCTTAGCCCATGTTTGAGTTATAATTCTATTGTAATGAAATCTTTCTCCACCCACTTCAAGAAATATCTTGTGCTTTTCTTTTAACTATCATGCTGCCAAGAAAGGCAAAGCTTCTTCAGGCCAGTTGAATGTACTTGGCTGTGGGAACAGTGGACAGAGTTTATGACAAATTACATCAAGAATAAGAGGGCAAGTTTTCATGAAGCCCTTAAAAACACAAGCTTAAAAAAAATTAGCTCCCTGCAGTAGTTATGGGAGTTCTTTAAATAGCTCACAGGAAATTCCCCAATTTCAAACATGCTTTCACATTTCCATATTTGAGCAAAGCTCATTCTGTTAATGTTACTGCTTTCCTGTATATTAAAGTTAATGTTTGAAGTAAACAGCATGATGTATCTTAAAGTGTTATTTTGTCAATGACATGTGTTGCTAGAACTCTGTGCTGATAATCAAAAAGAAAGTCCTGCTGTTTTAAATATAGTTTAGAAATTTACTTTTTGAACTCTATTTTGGAACACATTTATTTTGTATTACATAGACACACGGTTTGTGCTGTAAAACCTGTGCTCTCACATATATTCTTGTACCATATGTGCTAAAATGTATGGATTGTTCTTTATATTATTCAGTGGTTGAAAGCAGAACCAATATGTCTCCATGTTTTTGTGTAATTCCATGATAAAATCTAGTTTGAACACAATGGAAATATTTTACACTGTTACAGAGAACATCAATTGAGTCTATACAGTAGACTGATTTATAGTTGTAAGCAAAGCTCAAAGATTTCACATTCCTTCATCAAGGATAAGTGATGACACAGTGGGTTCAAATTTGTTGTTTACAGATGCATAACACTGCCAACTAAAACAGTTGATAACTATATAAAATATGGTCAAAACCAAACAACATAAAAAGTAACAGGCACAGCACACAACTATCTAAATCACTGCATTTTCAAACATCACACATTTTAAATAGCAAACATCTAGTTACAGTACATGTGGAGACAGTACGTACAGTGAACAAGATGACAAAATAAATCTGTAAAAAGGAATCAGAATAACACAATTTATAAACAGATTTGGTTGATCAATGAATAAAAAGCAACAGAAATTAACTCAGTCCACTAACTTTTGTTTATTGGGCCTCTTGTGAAGTTCTATCAAATGGACATATCGCTTAATCTGCTTAATCATTGGGCCTCTTGTGAAGTTCTATCAAATGGACATATCGCTTAATCTGCTGTTACCAAATCCGTACCAAACAAACAAAACGTTAGCAAAACAGAAAGTGACCATGTCTGGAAAGGATGCCTAGATTCAGAAACAACCATTATAAACTCAGACAAATTGTGTATTGCTGGTTTTCCCTTCTGGGCATTTGAATAAAGACAAGTGAGTTGACAACCGAGTAACTTTATGATTTAAAACCGAATCAGCATTCCAACTATTCAAAAGACTCCCTATGCACTTCAAGATGTTCAAGTAAGAGTAAAGATAAAGACCAGTATTTGTTGGGACTACTATAATAAAAGTGAAAAAATATAACACTTTTTATGACTGTGGTATTTATACACTTCGTAGTTTTCATAGAATTCTTTTAATTACATAAGGATTTCTTTAGAATCCATCTCCTCAGCAGTACTGACCTTCAGTGAAGAGCCCCGTGGGCTGACACATTTAAATGGCTTCTTTCCTTCCCCTTCAGGAACCTCATCTGAAATTTTCTGCCGCTTTTCTGCAGCCTCTGCTCGTCTCCTTTCAATTTCTTCTTTCATCCTCCTCTTCTCCTCCTGGAATCAAAACCAGGAGAGAGCTCTTATCATTTCTGCTTGATTCTCCTAGCTCAGGGATGGAAACTCAAGACATGGGCAAACATGTCTGCATTGGTTCCAAATCAGCTCTTAATGACTCAAATGAGCTTATTATTGATTAAATGGTACCAAATGGACAGCCTTTTCCAGTGCTTCAGGTTCTGAAGCTTTGAAGAGTCCCAGAAAACTTTTAAATATACTGGACCTTCAGGTCAGGATTTCCCATCCATGATTCCTGTTCTGACTCACTTCCCAAGTCTACAGCCATCTTGGACCACCCACAGAATAGGCCAACTGGTGCATGCTTCACAATTCAGATCTAGGTGAAAGCTTGCTAAATACAAATTAATGGTAGAGAAGGAATAAAAGTAAATATTTCACCCATTGACCATTCTGAAATCTGAAATAGCCTTTTTGATTTTTATAAAAATCATGTTATGTGTAAGGAGAAGAAATATTAAAGAAAGACAACAAGACACTAAGTGTTGGTTGGGATTCATGAAATGAAACGGTCTCTTCGTCCCTATTCTTTACCAAAACACACTACTGCTTAATTTTGGTTGGTGTTTACATTAGAAAAGAGTAAAAATGCAATAGCAATAATGACAGTACTCTATTAGTGGAACTACAGTATTTCATGAGGTACAGCATGCACCAAATGTATTTTTCACATAATTTCTCTTGATAAAAAAGCAATGTTTAAGCTGCAGTTACAAGGCTGGTCCAATTAAGTGTAAACTCTACGGATTCAGAACCAGCATTTAAAAAAGTCAAAACAAGTTGACATGACAGTTCTTTATATCAAGTCATATCTGTACATTTTGTATGACAATTTCAAATGTGTAAACAAACTTGGATATGCTTTGAAATTATACCCTTTGTTATGAGTGTGCCTCTGATCCTTGCTAGGATTTGACCACAAATGCTCACATTCTGCTCCATAGTCAAAACCACATGACATCACTCCCCCAGACATCAGAGAATTCCACTACACCAATAGGCCAGGCCTCCTGCCTTGAAAGAGCATAACACTATCCAGATGCCAAGGAGCTGACATTACCTTCTTTAACAGGCATAGTACTAAATTAGCCCTGTTACATTGAGAGGTTCTAAATCTATTGACTTTGCAACTATTTTGCAATACGAACTGATGTTCTGTCAAAGTTCTTATTTTCATTGGTTAATCTTAATTTCTCCGTGCCCTGCACATCCTACCTCTTCTCTGGCTTTCTTTTCGGCTACCTCCTGCTTCTTCCGCTGCTCCTCCTCCTCCAGAATTTTCTTCCTCTCTTCCCTCTTCTTCTTCAGCTCCTCCAGCTCTGCCTCGGCCTCATGCTGCTTCTGCTTCAGCTTCTCAAATTCCTCGCTCTCAGTTTCGTCACGCCGGCGCTTCAGCAACTCCAACTTGCGCTCAGCCTCCAAGCGAGAGGCCGCATCCTGCTCCTCGGTGTCCTGGCTCTGCCGCACACTGCCACGGCTGGGAGAGGCCACACAGCATACCACAAAGCGTGTCAGCCAGGTACAGTAGCTAGCCAGCAGCTCTAACTATCAAGTAACAATCTAAGTATAGTAGTTATCCTAGAAGCCTGCTCTTTAGGCATTAAGATTGAATGAGCTAAGCTAACATCAAACCAAAAAACAAGGTTCAGAGATAAATAACAGGCCACTATACCCAAAGGCACTCTGTAACTAATTAATATGATGAAACATATCTGTCCTTAAGAAACCCAAATAAGAATGTGCTTGGCATGGAGGAATTATATAAAAAAACATATTAAACATTGAGCTGTTAAAATGTGATAACTCAGTTTACAACACTCAGGCTAATAGGTATTGACTGTCTGTGTGTGGTCACTTTAATGAGGTTTTAACACTTTGTTGCCACTGGAAAAAGAGTCAATTCCCACCTGGTATGATGTCCCCTCAAACATTTGTAATATCTCTGGAAGTCTATACAGTAAAAGCCTGGTTCATGGCTTAAATTAAAGCTACAAGTTTAAACTAAATAAACAGGTAATAAAGGTAATTCAGATTAATATTATATGGTATATCCACAATATTTAATTGAACTGTTATAAGTTCAGGATTATAGGCTTAAAGCTTTTACCACAGCAACAAAATTCTAAACACTCCTTTAATTTTTTTTTATACATTTCTGCCTGAGCTACAAGTTGCATATTCAAGGGGGTCTTCTCTACCTCAGAGTTCTCTCTGGTTTCTTATGTTTGGCAGGGGTTTCTTCACGGATATTTTCTCCATTTTGTTGCTTTGGCTCTGGAACATCTTCCTTATGGCGATGGGTGACTTCCACCTTCTGGGTTACCTTCTTTTCATTCACCTGCGTGGAAAAATTAGAGAGTGAACAAGACAGGTTAGAGACCGAATGACTGCATCAACTGTTTATAAATCAAACAAAAAATGTAAATATTAGCACAATCAAACCACGCATAACAGTGTACTAAAAAGACACAGAATGATAGTATTTGATTTAATTTTGTGAATAATCTAAAACAGTAGAATAATAAAAAATCATGTGGTATTATTATAAGACCTAATAATTGTGAAGCATAATAACATAACTATACCTCTTCTCGCATGTATGGCCTTCTTGGTTTGTCTTCTATGGCAATCTGCAGGAAAAAACAGACACTAATAAATCAAATTACATCTGATTTGGGATATATTCTGACATTCATTGCATAGCCCAACAGTGGCAGCATAACTTTGACCTGTACCCTTTATCCCACAGGCATGTACTGTATCAATTCATTATCATTGTAATTGTTAGGATACTGATATTACTGATAAATAAAAAGTACCAATGGGAAGTGTTGCATCACATTAAGGAATATGTTTTTAAGGAACTGAGAATTTATAAAATGAGAAAGGCAAAAAAACTAATTTAAAAATAAATAAATTAATAACATAATTAATTATAGGATGTTTTTCTCCTTTGGAGTTCATTGTACTATTTAAGTAGGCTACTTTTCTAGAGGATTAGATTGCGTTGAACTTGTGATTGCAGTGAAAATGTTCTCCTGTCACAAAATAAAGATGGTGTTAACCTATGTTTTAATTCTTTTAACTGCTGTATGATACTCACTATATGGCATCTAACATACATTCCTTTGTCTTTTTCTGTGTAATCTTGAGCTAAATTTCAACTGTTTTCCCTGCTAAATCATTTGGATTAAAGGTGGGATCTAAATCATATAATACTGTTAACATCTAAATCATCTGCCTGTATAAACACAAGTAGAAGAAATGAGTAACATTTGGCAGTATTCTAACAGAAGTTCATTTTTCATTTTCCATTTTAAAGACAATCCTTAAACGTGATATTTTGCTTATTTGCTTGCTTACTTGTACATTATGAATTTAGAAGACAGTAAATAACTAGCAATGAAAGCTAATGCACTGAAACAATCTAATTTATGACTTTTTAGTAACCTATTGTTGGCCATCATATGATGATTACTTTTGATTTCTTTAATTGTTTAAAATATATTGGAAATAAGCTTGTCAAGACATAAGAGCCCTTAATGCATTAGATAGTCAATCAATCAGAAAATTAGGAAAATACTTTACCTCCTCTTTCACAAAGGACTTTTTAGTCTTCTCCTCTGTCACTTCCTGTAATAATAATCACATAAATAATATTAATAAGAAGGGTGTTTCAATGTTATTCAAAATAAGCAAACTTTTGTTCTTATGCAAAACAGTATCTTTGGACCAATGAGACAATTTATCCTCTAATATAAAATATAAATGCAATATCATTTTTAACAGAGAAATTAAATTGATTTCTATATTACACATAGAATTTAAGACTAGTAAGAATTTAAAGGAAACTAAATTAAATTTAATTTGAAATAAAATATATTACCCGTTCTCTTGTAAAGGATCTCTTAGGTTTTTCCTCTATTACCTGCAAGAAGTTACAGTATGAACAGGTTAATAGGTCCATGCACTAATGACATTTCCGTGCATTTACTGTAGATATCTCTTTTGGATTCCAGAGCATTTTCCACTGAAGTGCACCCGCAAACCCACTATGCAGGAGATTGCATAGTGACCTGAAAAACTGCTTCACCAATATGAATTAAGATGAAACTTTAAGAAGACCCAATAGTACAAGCACAAAGTAGAATTTAGCCAGGACATCAGGGTTAACAACAAAACGTTAGCAAAATATGTCCATGGAAGCTTTAAACATTGAGTAGTCTTTTGACAGGTTTAACCTGTCAGGCCCAAAATGGCATCTCCTACAAAACTGTGTCCCCAGTCATCATACTTCTCGTCCACCTACAGGTCCTCCAACTCATGGTAAAAATGTAGTGTTGCGTGGAGGTTTCCCATCCTGGTACTTAGCAGGCCCTGCCTTGAATTTCAGATCTGAAAAGATCAAGCTAAAAGGTGCCATTTCTTCTGTTACAATTATTGGAAGAAGAGTATGCTCAGTGTAGTCATATTCATCATCATTTTGCCTGAGAAAAACATTTCCATGTTCCATTGACACTGTGCAATTTAATTCCAGGATATTGATGACCTCTGAAATACTCAGTGTATATATTTATTTTGCACATTTATTCAAAAACATGTGATTTTATTATTAAGTCAAACCTGGCAATGTAAAGTTATCAATTGTAGTATGGTGTAATGAAACTACAAAGGAAATAAATATCCTAAGCAAAAATATGTACTTATCCCCTGTGTCCTCTATCATAGAGGACAAAGTGGCATCTATGGGAAACTGATAACTGCCAAGACACTATTTGCACAAGGAAACCAATGCCATTTAATGAGTGTGATGTTAATTAAACCAGCACATTCGTCTGCTCAAGATGGACAATCTGATAACCCTCCTGCCAGGTAGCCTTTGACATGCATTGACTGAGCATTTCTTTCTATATATCTGTCTATATATTTGTACATTTCATGGTATTCAAATTTAAAGATTTTTAATGTTGAAGACTAAGGGTTTGCTAATGAACTTTTTCAGTCTTCCTCCCTACTACTGACAATACATTTATAATAATCTTCAGTTTTATTTAAATATCCATTCGAAACTCCTGCTACAAAGTTCAGTAAATTGACTAAAACTCTAATCTATTGATTCTTCACATAGTAATGTTGCCTTTTCTTTACTGGACAAGTATCAGCTTACGATCTTACCTCTTCCCTTGTATGGGATCTCGTAGGTTTCTCTATTACCTCCTGCAAAAACATTGTCATATTTATTGAAATCAAACTCCAAAGGGACATACCATCACTGTGATTGCAAAAAAACAACACATTGGTTAAAAAAAACTTGAAAATAACATAATAACATAATAACAATCTTACCTCTTCCCTTGTATAAGATCTTTTAGGTTTTTCCTCTATTACCTCCTGTAAATAGAATAATAATTATTTCAAAGAAAAATAATAAACAATAAATGAATAATTTAACACATTACTAATTTATTAATAGCTATGCAAATAAATTAATACATTAATAAATAATAAAATACAAATTATTTTAATATCGACTATTTTATCTTACCTCTTCCCTTGTATAAGATCTTTTAGGTTTTTCCTCTATCACCTCCTGTAAATATAATAATAATACTTTCAAAGAAAATGCTTGCTCTACTTTTATTTCCAATACCTTCACCTATAAGCAGTCTTTTCCCAACTTTTTTTATTAGGTTATTAAGAGTTATTTCTTTTTGAACAATAATTAATAAGTTGGCAATTTATAACCAGACACAGGTAGAAATTACAGTATAACACTCCTCCATGAGCTTCATTGCCTTTTGCAGAATGAAAACAGTTCTAAAATTCAAAATATACCTATAAAAAAATAATTAGCCTCAGTGACTAAGAACTGGACTGGAACAAACCCAGAAGACACAGGGGTCTTTCAGGACCAGGGAAGGAAACCAATGTCCTTTTTCACCATGTCAGAGAACAACACATGATACTTAGAAAGCATGAGACTAAGTCTTACCTCTTCTTTCATAAAGGACCTTTCAGGTTTTTCCTCTGTCTCCTCCTAAATTAACAAAAAATAAAACATACAGTAAAATCAATAATTATCCAAAACACAATAACAATTATCAGAATAACATTAACATGTCATGTGAAGTAGAGGCTCATGCCTTTCAAGCTTGAATAAAGACAAGCAAAGCTGAGCAGTTGTGGCGGTGCAAACCACAAAAAGACCCCTCACATGACAAAGCAGCAGAAAGGCATCAACACCTTAAAAAAGCTCAGGAAATACTGATTGGTACACTATATTTATACCACGGATGATATTTTGTGGGTGTCTAGGTAGCACAGTGGTGAGCACTGCTACATCACAGCACTGGGGCCCTAGGTTCAATTCCAGACCTACTGTAGGTGTAATATCTATGGTATGTGGAGTTTGTATGTTCTCTCTGTGTCTGTGTGGGTTTCTTCCAGGTGCTCCATAAATCTAAGGCCATGAGTAGGGTAATTGGCTTCGGGGAAAATAGGCTCTGTTTTGAGGAGTGTGGTTGTGTCTGTCTGTGCCTTGTGATGGACTGGCACCTGTTGCTGCCCAGGTTAGACTTTGGCTTCCCCGTGGCCCCGAATTGAGTAAAACAGTTAGAAACCAGATGGAGAATGGATGATATTTTTCAACTATAGCTTTAAACTTCATGAACTGAATGTACATCTAAATTATACTTAAGATTTCACTGAAATACCTTCATTTCTTTAAAAATAACCCCATAAGTTTAATGTCATACAGCTGGTGAAAATAATATAGTATACCTTAAAGGTTTAATTTATTACCAAAAATGAGGTGTTTGTAATCCGATAGTGAGAGCATGTGAGTGTAATCTGTTTAAGAAATACTGAATTTATGTTACTATTTTAACATTTGCCTGTTACACTAAATGTTAGTTTAAAGCAGGATCTGTTCAAGTATTAACACATGCAAACTGCATTTTCTTCACTCTGTTTCAGGTTAACACTAGTTTTGTGATTGCTTTATCATCTCAGTTTTCAGTCTCTTCCACAAACTGAGGTCTTTATTGTTTCACAGTTACAATTTTGGGGTCTTTAATGTTTCACATCATTCTTAATGAGCAGCATGAATTTTGCTACAGTCTTTAATACTCTATTTAAGTTAAGATATACAGGAACAATTTCTGTTCTGTATTTGTTGATTTTTTAATAAAATGTAATAAAAATAGTTTCACTTTCCTGTATAAAAATAATGTATTTTTTATGCAAAGCTCAGCACACGTGGCCCAATAGCAATAATACTTTTTGGCACAATAGCCAAATTAGTCACTCAATTTCAGATACATAAAAAATATCTCTGAAGGTACTAATATACCTCTTCTCTCATATATGATTTCTTAGGTTTGTCCTCTGTGGATTCCTGAAAAAGAAATAAAAATAACATAAAATCAATAATTAACTACAACACCATTCGGTAAAAATTGTGAGGCTCAAGGTGAGTGTTTCCACAGTAAACAATCCTGGAAATAGTGCTAAGAAGCAGTGGCTGAGAAGTATGGTGAAGTATTTGATTTATGTGATATTTTATGAGCATATTGTATGAGGATTTGAGGTTTACAACCCTAAAGTGCGCATAGGGCTTGGCTTCATGTCAGTTTCTGTAGCATTCAACAAAGTACAAAAAAACACGGAACATTTATCATTTGCAAGTCAGCAAATACTGGTACCCACTTTTAGTTCCAAAAAAGGGTGACATACCTTACACACGATATAGCGGAAGTGCACAGACTCAAGTACCTGCATCATGGATCCAAAGCACTAATAAACTCCCCAAATACCCGTCCATATCAGTTATGAAAATGCAACAAAAATATCAAGTCAGGGCTCTACAGGAACTTTAAAAAAAATATGGAAACACAGACCTGCTCCTTCAGATAAGATCTCCTTGGTTTCTCCTCCACCACCTCCTCTTGGGGCTCCTCAGGCTCAGCCTCCACCTGTACTGGTTCCTCAGATTCCTGGTTTTCTTCTTCCTCCTTCTCTTCCTCTTTGTCTTGAGCCCAGGCATTGGACTCGGGAGATTTCCTCTCTTCCACCTGTTCACTGGCTCGCTCCTTCTCCTCATTCTCCTGGTACAGGCTGCACACCTCAGTCTTCTCCTCTTGGTTGTTCTGGCTGTGCTCGAGGATGGAGATGGTAGGGTCCAGCTCCTTCTGCCGCTCCAAGGCTTCCTGCAGCCTCCTCTGACGGCGCTCCTCACGCTTGGCCAGACGATCCAAAAGAGCCTGCTCCTCATCTGTGGCCGCAGATCCGGCCACAGGGGTACCCTTTGTCTCTTCATCCGGCATGCTGAAATAATTCAGAAAAAGAAAGCACAGAAACATGAAGTTCACACTTTATGCAAAATGTTTACACACAGTATTTTGTGTATTGTTGTTTAGATGTGTATAAAATTCATCACCCTTTCAAATGCTATGGAATATACAATACATAACTACACTTTCCCCCTTTCTGAGTTTGAACTTTATTTTCCAGAGAGATGATAAGGTTCATGTATAGGTTTTGCTGAATTGGCCTATTCATATACTGTATGTGTATTGTGAAAACTGCAAGAAGAAGCAATGGAACTACAAATTAAGCTGAGGATGAACATGTTTCCACGAGCAGTAACACATTAGAGAGCACCACTACACAACTCTATACGATGACTAATTCTGATTGTGATGGCTGGCTTGCAAGACAGGACATGATATATAGCTGCATGAGGGCAACATTATTTAAGACTGAATTTTGAGACACTGTATACTGTGGTAGCTGTTTGATGCATAAGTAAGTTTATTTGATACTGAAATGACGTGAAGCAGCTCTACGGTCAGAAATCACACAGGATTGGATGCATAGATCATGGTAGACAGGTTAGGGAGGAATGTTAATGGTGTGATTACCTAATGAGTGTGACATACATTTTACAGGTTGTGCAATGAGCATGGGTCATTAATTTTACATAAAGGCTGTCTCCTGCAACTTGCCAGTCTGCCAAAGTGTATTTTACTTCTGCATTTCATAAATTATTATGAAAGTTTATACATTTCATAATAATTGTTTTATATTAACAAACAGCTCCTGAAATGCTTTTAAATAAAATGTCTTTTAAAAAGCTTATTTAAGATATTTCTATTTTTTATGTGAATTGGCACAATGGCATAGTGGCGAGTATTTCTGCTTGCAGAGCTGGGGCTCTGAGGCGCCATCTGCATGGAGTTTGTATGTTCTCCCTGTGATCCCGTGGGTTTCCTCCAGGTGTTCTTGTTTCCTCACACAGTCCAAAAACATACTGGTAGGTTAATGAGTTTCTGGGAGAATTGGCCCTAGATGTGAGTGTGTGGGTCTGTGTATCTGCCCTGCGATGTACTGGCACCCAGTCCAGGTGTGCCCTGCCAAGTGCATGGAGGGATCTGTGAATGATTCAAGCACTTATAAAAAATGTTATATGCAATGCATATAAAAATATAAAAATACTCATTTTCTTCAGGTGATAACCTGGTACAGTCTCTTCACATCATGCTAAGACATATATGGAAAATTATATGGAAAATTAGAAGCTTAGTTGAAAGGTTGATCTAAACATTCATCAAGTTATTTCTTAAAGGAGCCCAGAGCATTGGCTTTGATCATGTGTCTGGTAAGCCTGTTCCAGATACTCACAGCCCTTTGTGTAAATAAGTTCTCTATCCTAAACGAATCCCCTTTCACTTTCCGATAGTTATCCTCTATGCTTGTTTCTTTACTTGAAATAGTGCCGTGGGTTGACCTTGTTTATACTCCCAAGGATTGTACATGGTTTGTTTTCTAAACTGAAGAGATTTACCTTCGTTAACCTGTACATATAGTATATTACAATCCAGGATTGGTTGCATACTTAATTTCTATTCACCTTTTTCATTGTTTCCCCACATTGTCTTGATGAGAGCATAGCATTATGAAACCTGAAAAACCCAAATCTTTTTCATGTTTGGCTTCCAGCAGCTCTGGATCACTTATTGTGTTGTGTAGTGCATGTACATATTTCCTGTGTGGTTGGTTTTGAATTTATCAATGTTAAATCAATGTCTGCCTAATTTATTTCATCTATATCTGTTTGTAATTCTAGATTATAATTTCCTATTCCAGATCTTAGTCCTGCTGCAGGTACTGTGTGTAAGTACCCCATTTTTACAATGGTTCTAAAGTGGATACTTTTGATATGAGTGCTTACAACCTCCAAATTAGAGGTTATACCCCTTAAACGTCACTTTGTTTCATTAAGCAGTTTTTGTTCCATGCATACGTTATATTACCATATTACCAGTTTAACAGCTTATTAGTGTTCAAATTTTTTAAGGTTTGTGAGGGACTTTACCAAAAACTATCCGAATCTACAGTAAATATATCATGTTATAGGTTTTAGTATCATCACATAAACAAAGTTTTCATGAAATTTCACTGAAAAATAAAGACAAAACGGTAGAAACAGACCAATGCACATTTTAATACAGTGAACTGCTTTACAGACTTGATTCTGAAAGTTTTAGACTTTTAAAAAATGATATTTAAAAGTGCTCACTGACTTGCAAATTCTAATATAGGCTGGAATATTTTTCTTGAGCCTCACAGAAACAGAACAGAAAGCACAGTCTCCCATGGTTTCAGTTTTGGAGGTTTGGGAATAGATAGAAGGCCAGAGTCCAGAAAACACAAACTACATGTATATAGAGATAATAATTCACAGATGTAGTCAAGAGCCAAATGGGCTCTTAAAAGTGAGTAGCACGTTTTGAATTACATTCTGAAATCCACAGGCTGCCCATGCAAGGATGCTAAAACAGGTATGCTCATGTACTTTAGTTCGCAGCAGCTCTCAATATATTGCACCTTTTCAAGACCTTATTTGGACATACTATCCAGCAGAGCTTTCCAATAATCACTACTGGAAAAACAATTAAATTATGTTTCATTGTTGTATCAGAATTGGTGAAATACAGTTTGAACTGATATAAGTAATGTTACATTGAGGGAAAAAGACACCTTCACAACACTTGAAACTTGATCTCCAAATGCAAAACTCAGATAAAAGATGGCATCAAGACTCCTGGCCTGAGCTGACACAGGTGCAGAGCTGATAAGAAGAGAAGAACTATATTAAATGAACTATACCTTACATATGAGTTAAAGATATTCCCTTTTTAAATCCATGTTGACTGTCTCTAAAATTCCATTGTTTTGTAAGTAATGTTTTAGTTTAGTTCCATCACTTTTATAACTGACCAGTAACAGGAGTAGGATTCATTGATTATTCGCTGGTTTATTTTTGTCACTCTTTTTTTTTGCTGTTATTTTTGCAGCTTCTTAAGATAGAGTTGAAATATAGTAACTACTGTAGTGCTCTTTGAACAACATCTCAGTTTATTAGTTTTAAGCCAACCTAATTCCCTGTAGTAACTCAGAGTTAGTTGTGTTACAATTACCCAATACTGATACGGTTCCTCTGTAAAATGGAATATGCTATTAATGTGTTGATTTGAACCCTCAACACAAGAGCAGTGTGGCCTCAGTGCTACCCACCATGCCTCTGTGACACTCAACTACTGTATTTACTTCTGGTTTCAAAGTTCTTTTGTTGTTGTAGCACTAGAAAAAAAATCGTTTTTTTTTGCTTCGAATGCAGTATTTGTTTGTGTCTCACTCTTTAAATTCTTTCTTCAGCTGTGTCTATAGATCTGTAGGACCTTTTAAGAAACCTTTTAACCATACAGTATAAATACCATCTTCTGTATTCTTCATTACAATAGGCCAATTTATGTGCCCAATTTCTCCATAACAAAAGCCTAATAATATACAGTAACATCACAATTCATATAAATTATATGAATATAAACTGCTTGGACCATTTTCTCAGTTCACTAGCTTGAAATTTATTTTGATATATATTGTAGTTCCACTGCATCATTCCTTCCATCCTTCCAAAAGTATACCCATTAATTTTAGTGTCCATTATCGTTCTCAACACATGTTTCTGTTTTTAGTATATGTTATCTGTTAAAGCAGTATTTCCACATCCTTTTATTTTTATTCCCTTGGCTTCTAGAATTGTATAGTACAGGAATTAATTAAAGAATGCATGGGTTATGTTTAATATAATGTCTGAAGTTTAAGTAGTGATGCCATAGGCTTTTCTGATGCCACTAGAAATAGACTAGTGGTTGGGAGCACCCTTCCTCCGAGTTCAAATGTTCCTCAATATAGTTTAAATATTTCTCAACTGGTTAAGGTATGCACTTCCCAAAATATCAGCACCTCTCTGGTTTAAGTGTAAACCATCCTGCGTCTACATTTCTCATTTGTTTCAGAAGGACCCCCAAAGCTACGCTTACCTAACATCTTTTCTTTACCAAGCTTTTATCGACAAGTTAAAAGTCCATATTTTTTCTTGCTTCCCTAGGCTTGGAAATTATAGTAGTAACAAAGAGAATACCAACATAGACATTCTGCTCCTGTGTTTACCAGATACATCCTTATAATTGTCTTGTAGAACCCTCAGACTTCTTTCATCACAATGTCACTTAATTCAGTCATTTAATTCAATGTCATTTAATCGAGCTACTATCGTCCTACTCCCCACCTCGCAACCTTCACTCTTCTAATTCTGGTCTCCTGTCTGTCCTCCAAGCCCCTCTAAACTCTGCGGGTGATTGGGCCTTCTCCTGTTATGTCCCAAAGCTCTGGAACTCTACTCCAAGGATATCAGATAGTCACCTTCCCTAAACTTCAAATCCAGACTCAAAACCTTCTTCTTTAGAAGAGTCTTTACTTAACTGGTTCTGTTCTTTACCTCTCTGCTCCTACTGTATTCAGTACCCCCATCTACTGTCTCCTCTCATTGTGTATTCTCATTGTGCATATGTGGTATATTTTTTTTGTTGTTGCTGTCATTCTGTAAAGAGCTTTGAGAAGCCACCTTTAAAGGCCACCTCAGGATCCTGCTCCTCAGGTAGGTCTGAAAACTGGGCACCAAGCAGGCAACAAACCATACAAGACTTGCTGTGGTGAGTAAGTTCCTGGGGTCCACTGGGGTCAAGTGGGTACTGTCACTATGGAATGTTTTTACTTCATGCAGCTTCTTTTCTGCATTGTTTTTAGCAATTTCTAAACTGGATCCACAAATCTCCAAGATCAAAGACCTACCGAATGTCTAATTAATTGCTAATTATCACCCAATACACTGAATATCAGGGTATATGATAATATTTTATGTCCATTTCACCCCAAGACACTTTTTAGTGTTCTACAGCAACTTCAACAAAATTAATATTTAAATGCATACATATAAAGATTGTGGGTAATATGATACTGGTAATATTTTGTTAGACGTGCTCTACTACAGCTCCATAACAAAAGGTCATGATTCTTTCTGTCTTGGCCTACACATAAGTTAGTTTGAAGAGAACAAAAGCTCATTGACATTTTTTTGAATGATTGAACAGGCAGTAAAATGTTCTCTGAGGGTGTTAAGAAGACTGCTGCATTTCTATATTCTATTCAATAATGACATACCTCAAATACATTTGGATGTGGGCACTGAGTTGAACTGCAGTATGATATCACTGAATCCTATTTACATTTTTTAAGGAGTTTATAGTTAGAATTTTTAGTTAACAGTGAAAATGATCATAATGAATAAATGCATTACACTTCTTGTGCTTTACTGGAAATCCTCAGAAACAAAAAAAAAATAATAGAGAATGTGCCTGGGCTTTTGACATTAGTTGCTACAGTACATTTTGAAATTACAGAAACACTAACAAAATCAAATGAGAGATGATGCATTGGCCAAAATATGTATCTTACTTATCATGGCTGCAAGATGGACTTTGACTAGTGTTTATGTAGTATAACATTTATAATTCAATAAAATGAAAATAACTTTTCCTTTAAACATCTCTGTATATTACTGTGCACTCACATCAAGATATTTAATTGGTATTAGCTAAATCTTTGTCCATTTAGCAATATCATTAACATATGAGGTAACAACAAAATATTTTACTCATTCTTAGTCACCATTTAAGTAGACACGACTAAAAAGAACAAATAAGGCATATATTAAGAAAGTCTTATTATTTTAAAAAAATCTAAATATTTTTTTTTTTCATTTTATACAACAAGATAACTTTGTGGTTTTATTTTCTCACAATGAAAACTTTCCCAGAAAAATGCTACAAAAGCAGAGGGTATTTTTAAAGCTTGCCATTTAAATATCCTAGCATGAGTAGGACAGAGCAGTGATCTATTAATTACTGTATCTGGGAGGAACTGCATGTTTGATTAAATGTTTTGTAACATTTGTAAAAAAACAGGAAGGGAGGAGGACTGATACTTCAGCTCATAAGGGACTCGATCACACCAAATGATATTCTCTCTGAGATCAGTTACAAACATGCATTATTGAAGAAGGAGCTCCAAGACCTTATCTTTTCACTGTTTTGTCTAAGCTTTGCCTGGAGGCTTTGGTCTTAACAGTGAGAAACTTGCTAAACAGAAGGACTGCCTTTTGTTAGGCTTCATTCTACTCCATTAAGTCTATAGCATCTTTATTTTCTTCTGTATTTTATAAGGCAGAATACCATTCTCATTTTTCTGTTACATGGTAATGGATTTAGAAAAAACACTGGGCAGATGATGTTTTATATAGACAAGTTTAGGGTTTTGCATACAGGTACTGATAAAATAAACTATAATTAAGAAATGGGAAACACTGAGTTAGAAGTGGCTGTTTATGTTGACATCATTAACTCCTTCTAGACAATTTAGGGATAACAAAGAATACAGCAAACAAAAAACAAAAACACAAAACAAAATGTTAGGATATATAATGTGGAGCTGAAATAAAAGGATGTTAAAAACGCACCATGTACTATTAAGGCCTCATATAAATTATTGTGTACAATTTTGTTCACCACATTACAAGAAAGAGAAGAACAATTGGGTATATTCTGGGTCTTAAACAAATGCCCTACACTGTCAGAGTGAAGGAACTGAACCTTTTTAGTCTTGAACAGAGAAGACTACAAGGGAACCAGATACAAGTATTCAAAATCTTCAAAGTCATTGACAAACTCAGTGCAGTTGGCTTGTTGAAAAGAAAAGTTGTCCAATTAGTTGCTGTCCTATCACCAACCTTATCTCATCATCCTCTATAGACCTGTGCACTCATGAGTGTTACTAGGATCTTCCTCTGTCTCCTTGAAAATTGAACCCTTTCAGCTTTGAGGACAAGTCACCTACTTCACCTGGATCTCTGTCTTGGAGTGAGAGGTTAGTTTCAGCTACTGGGTTGTTTCCCTTGATCGCCTACCTAGATGGCTGCATTGGAATCCTCTTAGTGGTTCGTATCTCCATGTCTCTAGAACATTTTTCTTTCCAAGAGGTTTCTGCATTATAGATCATGGTCTCCCTGGGGAGAACATAGGGCTCACATGGGCAGTTGGCTTCTTATGACTCTTGTCCTGGAATGTGTTTCTGGCTATTTTCAGAACAATTCAGAACAACTATTCTCTCAATTCTCTCCTTTTCTGTCATGTCCAGTCACTCAGTGAAGCCAGAATCCATCACCTGGCCTTTCGTATTGAAGACCAATACACCACTCAGGTACCCAATGGCAATCATCTCCAAAGCATATCTGTTATTTCTCTTCCTGAGGTCAAACACCACATGTGTTTGCTTTATACTTTTTACGTTAGAGACATTTTACAACTTTCTGCACAAGAGCTGGGTTGAAGGGACTCATCTGTCATTTGCCAGAGACTGTGATTACCTCTGCAAGTGCATCTCTATAAAGGTTCCTATTTCAGCAGACCTGCTCTGGCATCCCAACCCAGAGTTATTAATATTGTGAGTTTGCCTCTAAATTTGTGCTTTAGAGTCCTCAGTGGACTCACTGCAAAGTAACCAAGTTGTCACCTTTCACTGTATCTGATCTCTACCTCATTCAAGAATGGGAGGAAGGAAAAAAAGTGGTATCAAACTTGCAGATCTATCTCACAGTAATTTTGGCACATCATGGTAAACTGTTAGGGTTGCACTACCCACACGCCCAATCCCTAAAACCACACCATACATACTGAGACATTGTTCCTCAACTGATATTCAAAAGTTGCCAGAGGCCTTTGAGGTGCCTCCCTTTGAGGTAATGATTTTATATTTTTGCAAGGAGACAAAGCTACAATAAAATAAGGTTTTACAAATATGGAGCTTGATAACATCCATTTTATGTATTTTTTGCAGTAGAGATGCATACTGTACAAGTGTGCAACATCAAGAATAATTTACTTTTGAATATAACAACTTAACAAACCAAAATATCCATTCATGCAACCAGTCAGCCTAAACCAGAGATTCTATGGGAAGACTGTCCAGCAACTAAGGATGAATCCTCCTTAGTGCATACATGTTATTTATTTTTTAAATCAAATTAAAAAGGAGACATTATCAGTTTATCAGTGCACAAATTCCTATTTGAAGAAGTACCTTTTATCTGGAAACCGGAATCGACTTTTATTAAACTTTTTTTTTTATTGGACTGATCCCTCACTATGAGGACAAGAAATGAAATGCCAACTCCTAAAATATCCAAAGGATTTTAAAGATCTCAATATCAAGATTCATAATACATAATTCAGAATTTACATAATAGTAAAATCCTTAGTTACCTGTTGCGGTTATTGAGCTCCAACTTGTCTGTCATCAGACTGGCTGATTCCTCATCGTCCTTGTTGCGAAAGCGCTCCTGACGGGCCCTTCGTCGGCGTTCCCGGGCTGCCTCTTCCTCATCATCATCATTCCTCTGATTGGCGAGTCTGAAAAAACATGATAAAATACTGGTGTACAACAATCCTTTAATCCTTTTGGAGCTCTCCATATATACAGACAAAAACAGGTTCGGACAAATTGAAGCAGCAGCTGGGGAAATATATAAAACTCTTTAATGAGGAACGGGACACAGCATGCATTGCTCAACTGGCACAGAGGACAAACATTATTCAGCAGGGTTTACAAATGTTTTATCCAGAGCATACTATTAATCTGCTGCGGGAGTTCAGGGGAGGTGAAGAATTATTTGAAAACAAATAATTGTAACAGAATTGTATAAATCATATAGCAATCGTGAAGATACTTTTTACAACAAAGTGTTATTCCTCTAATTTTAGATCTAAAAACGTATTTGTTTCATTTCTGCTCCTTAAGACCTCAAACAAATTGCTTATATTTGTGGATATATTGTATACAAAATCTACAGATTTGACTATAAGGAAAGTACTATTCTGTATCAAGCAAAATGTTCATTTTATGAGACATGTTGACTAAATTTCTGATAATAGGAAAAATAGCCTAAATGTATTAAATGTAGAAGTGTATGAGACATTTTAAAACAGTATTATTGAAAAAGTATTAATTTAGAAGCATGGTAAATGTTTTTGTGTAATAATTGTTAATAACAATGGATGGTTACTAGAGACAGAGCAAAACCAAACAAAAAAACAATAAACTTAAATGCGGGTGTAGACATTTTTCACTTAGTTAAGAGATATAAGCAGAAGTAAATTTTATGATGATCTCAAGGGACAGTTCTTTCTCCGTTCCTCTTCACCCTCTATACTTCGGACTTTAAGTACAACTCAAAGTCATGCCAGCTGCAAAAGTTCTCAGATGACTCTGCAATTGTGGGATGTATCAAGGGTGAGCAGGAGGAGGAGTACAGAGGACTGGTCAGCAGCTTTGTGGAGTGGTGTGGGGTGAACCACTTGGAACTGAATGTTACAAAGACAAAGGAACTGGTGGTAGATTTCAGGAGGAAAAAGGTCAAACCTACTCCTGTCTACATCCATGGGAGTGGCGTGGAGATGGTGGACTCGTACAAGTACCTGGGAGTGCACATCGACGATAGACTGGAATGGTCTAAGAACATCGAGGCCATCTATAAGAACGGACAGAGCCGACTTTACTTCTTGAGGAGGCTCAGGTCCTTCAATGTGTGTAGTAAGATGCTACACATGTTTTATCAGTCGGTGGTAGCGAGTGCCATTTTCTACACAGTGGTGTGCTGGGGCTCTGGGATTAGAGCAGTAGATTCCAAAAGGCTGAACAAGCTCATCAAGAGAGCAAGCTCTGTCATTGGGTCTGACCTGGACCCCTTGGAGGTAGTGGCTGAGAGGAGAATGATGTCCAAACTAGAGGCCATCATGGACAACTTCTCCCATCCCCTCTATGACAGGCTTGCAGGAATGAAGAGCACCTTCAGCAATAGACTGATTCATCCACGGTGCGACAGGGAGCGCTACAGGAGGTCATTCTTGCTGTCTGCCATAAGACTGTACAACGCATCCACCTTGCGTCTTGGCAGAGGCAACATCGACAGTGACCTGTTTCTGGACTAAACGCATATACACATCTACTGCTACATCTGTTCTCTTTCTTTTTCTTTTTCTTTTTCCCGTTTACAACCACTTTTGTGCAATATATGCCAGGGACCTGTGCAATACATTTATATTTATATCTATGGTTACATCTATATTTATATTCATACGTGTGATACGATTTTCTGTGTACTGTTCTGTTCTAGTTTGCTCTTGTGTGTCTGGACTGTGAGTAAATCTTGTATTGTATTGTATGTATTGTACTATTATTATATAATTCGTTACACTGTGGCTGTGTTGTGTGTGTTAAGCTGCTGTTGCACTCCAATTTCCCTCACGGGATCAATAAAGTATCTATCTAACCAAAGCTCTGATGAAACAGTGATATTACATTCTTAGTCTTCACTATAATCACATAAAAACAAGCTCTCTGCAAAGCAAATCATTAAAATACTGTTTTGTTGTTTGCAGGTACTCCAGGGTCCAAGGCTCCCCTCCCAACCTAAAAAACTAGTAGCTAGTTTTTGGTTCTGGTTACTAACTTGATCCTCAAATCAAGTCCCTGGCAAAGCTAATCTCACAGCAAAGCAGGACTGAGGTTGGGTGTAGCCCACATTACACTGCTTCACTACATCAGATGAAAATTGTATCTTAAAATGTGGTTTGGCTGGTGATGAGGAGACTCAGACCGGAAAACTGTTTTTGGCCTAAGGCTTAGTTATATCAAATTCAGAGTGAGCAATGCACAGACAGCAAAACTGAATGGACAAGTAAACATTGAGAAATAACCCTGAGTGTGAAGATTCCTGCTAATAAAAGAAGTAGAGAAGCTGAACTGTAAATAAGTACTTTATGCTTAAACTCAACACTGTGAAAGAGGACAATCCTACCTACATGAATGACTTTATTCTTTCTTTAAACCCCAAACTCATAAAGGAAGAAACACTGAAACAATTACAGGAACATGAAACAACATGTTATCTGAGGAACGTAATCAATAGCTGGATCCCAAGCTACTGTCATAAAACCTAAATATCATAACCAAATACAATAAAAACAGCAGGCTCTAATCATGTCCTCAAAATAGTTTTCTTAGCTTCAGCCATCCCTGCTAAGAAAATTCAGTTGTTGAGCATTAATAGTGTTAACTGAGATACATCAGAGAGAAACAGTACTTCTGAAGACTGGGAGAGAATAGCACCAGTTGTATAGCCTAACACTGACCCTACATATCTACAAAAAACATTAAATTTGGGGCACACTCTAAATGTGTGTACTGTAAATAAGTGCTTATTAACCTGGACATACAAAGCTCACATGTAGTATCTGTGGAGTAGAAGATAACCTGCAAATAATGTGCACTAAGTTTGTGACAATGCAAAAATATTACCCTTTATTACTTCTCAGTCTGGTAGAAAATCCCATTAAATAGACTCTCCATTCCACACTGATAACAGGGAGGGACTTCATATTGTGAGAAAAATAATATATCATATAGTGCTAAAGGAAACCCATTTCTAATGCATTAAATACATCCAATAGTGTGTGAGCAAGCTAAAATGAATCCCAAGAGTCATCAGAAGCTTGAAGAAAGGAACAAAACCTACAGAATGAAAAATAGAAAAACCCAGAAGGAGTATTGGCCTTGTAGTCTTTACACTTTTTTTGCTTTAGATAGAAAAGTGTTAGATCTTGGTAATCAACTATTACCTCCAGTACATTAGACTGGGTCTCTAGCTGATGAAAATCTGGATTCAACCACCTCTTAATAGACCTGAACTGAAAAACCCAGTAATAAAGCTAAACACTTGGCAAGACAAGTCCTCCAGGCTCTTTGGGGTGCTGATGAGTAGTTAATTTTATTCTGGGGTACGTGGAACTCCAAACAAATTTACAACAATGAATTAAGGTGAGTTAAGATGAATTGTGATGCATTTAGGAGGATGTGACAACAGTAGCAAGCAGGTAATTAACACCTTGGTAAAACATTAAGTTTAATCACTGATATTCTACTGTGCAGAGTGATTGAAAATGGTCTCCATCTATTCAAAAGTGGCTACCACTTTGGGCACCATGCTGTCAAAGATTCCCTTTCTAATCTTCAGCAATGTGTTATAAATCTTATTTAATGTATCCAAAGATTACAGTAGTGGTAAACTACTACTAGAAAAAGATGTGTGTATAACTAGTTATTTCAAAGGCACAGAAATTCATGGCAGAAAGGCCCAGCTAATTTCTGAAAAAGAACTAAAAAACCGAAAGAGTTTTACTACATTAGAAGGAGGACTAAGAACATTGGCAAAATAAAACAGAATATCATTTTAGAGAATAGAGATATAATGTTCAGGGTCCTGAATTTCAATAGGTACATGTAAGTGCTTATCCTAACAGACTGGGACTGTTAAGACAGAAGCAGCGGGTGACTCGTACATCATGAAAATCATGAGAAAGTGAGTACTAAAAGTATAAATACTCCCACTCCAATCTATAAAAAGCATTCTCTTCACACCTGCACTAGGAGATAATCGATAAGCTGCAGTATTTCTATGATGTGAAGCAGGCAAGGCTGATTGTTAGATGCAAGTCCTTCTTTGATGAAAACTGTCTGATCATGGGGAATTAGAGAAGAAATACAGAAAACAAGATACAGAGCCAAATATTCCACATAAATCTTTACGTCAGAATTTAAAAGGGATATTGGACGGAAACTACAGCACTTCATACAGTTCTTACATTTTCTCAAACGAAGAATGATCAATGCAAGTCTAGTTCTTTGTCTCCATTGAGTGATTGATATATTGTAATATAACAGGGCCATTTTGTGTCTATGTCTCAATTAAAAGTTCTGTTGGCAGCCAGTCTTATTCATTGATTGAGCCTTCCAGCTCCTGAAGTGTAAGAGGTGCATCTAGTTCACTAGCTTGTTGAGAGGATAAATATTATAATTCTAAGCTGCTCAAGAAATTATAATTTTGACATCTAACTTTGCATACAACAGTGAGTAATACTGCTGTACTACATCATTCAGTTGTTTTGGGTATGGAACCTTCTATTTCATTGAGCCCTTACTCATATACATGGAAGTGAATTGTTCTGCTTGTTTTAAATGCAAAGTTAGAAGTTTGCTTGGATGCACATCATGCTCATTATAAAGTTTACATTTTTATGTAGAAAAAACTTTCTTTATTCAGAACTTTATGTCTAGCCTTCTAAGAATGCAGGATTTCCATTTCAGGACTGTAAAACATTTGATTCAACTAATCACTTTTTTCCTCAAGCTAGTTAATTTGTTGCAATCTACTGCCTTCAGTTTAGTTGCACACAAAATCATATTACTCTTGATAAAACACTTTTAAACCTCCCAGGTTCTGTGTGGGGATGTCTCTAGAGACACTTTAATTGCTAAAAATACCTCTAACCCTTCTCTCAACTGCTGCACAAACACTGTATCACTCAATAAAGAACTATTAAACCTTCAGTGTTCAGCCCTTTAAGTATCTGGAATACAATTGAAAATTGGCCAGGCCAGGATATGAAATAAATGTTATGAATCAACGCTGACTGTATTAATTGATGTCTATGAGTTATCTGTATGTGGACCCTCAGATTAACGTTCCAGGGCATAGTCCCACTTTGCACCCCATGCTTTTAACATAGGCTGCATGTTGCCACAATACTAAGAATAATCAGCTTTCCAATAACAGATGGAAGGAAAAATGTTACAAAGTTGCTTCTATGTTGTATAGGTTTGATTCAATGGTAACCTTTTAAATTGGAATCAGAATTGTGTACCGATAAATCCTAATTTTAAAAGGTTTAGAAGATAAACTTTGATCTGTTGCATTATGTTGCAATATGCAAGGACATATACTGTACAGGTGATACATAATCCATCCATTTTCTAACCTCTTTATCAAGGAGCCAGTGCCCATCCCAGAAAGAAGTGGGCGCAAGGTAGGATAAATCTTGGATGGGACATCGCAGAGTACACATTAACAAAAACACATTCACACCAGGGCAAATGTTCCCAAAAGCCAGTCAACCTGTATGTCTGTTCTGTGAAAGGAAACCAGAACACCCAGAGAAAATGCACACAAACATTGAGAAAACATACAAATTCCCATGTTCAGAACTGAACCCAGGGCACCAGTGCTGTGAGGAAGCAATGCTAGCTACTGCACCACCATGCCACCCTATGACATACAATATTAACAATTATATATGATATTCAAAATTATTATTAACAATTATTGCACATTCAAAAACATCACTACTGGATACCTACAACAGCTCAAATTTTGGCAGGATATGTGTACCCCCATTTGAAAACCTCTTATTTTAAATATTTTCTCTTTGGCCTATACTAATAACATAATGTATTGATAATGTATAAAATATTTCATGAGCGTTATCGAGTTCAAGTGTAGGACAAAATGCTACCAATATTTATGTAAACTAGTCCATATATTTTTAAAGGTACAACATTTTTATTGAGAAAAGCTTGACAAGAAAAACTGTAATTACAGTCCTCTTGTAATGTATGCAGGTGTTTTGGAGTAGCATGTAAAGCAAGATTCACAAAGAGTCAGATTTTATCATATAACCTTAATAAAACCCAGCTACTATCCTCTTACGGTAACTGAAGACATAAAAATAGAAAATGAAAGTAAATATGTTGACTGTATAGGCTGACAAACTAGCTCTTGTAGGCATGCATGATGAAAGTTTCAGAGAATAAAGCATTTTTTCTGTATTATTTTTATTATCTGAAGATGACTGCATAAAGCTGCTACCATGTAAGGTGACAGCGCACAAGCTGCGAGTCAGCTGTACCAAGAAAACTGCTCCTGAACCACCTTTGCCAGTGCTTGTTTTACAAATTGTTCATCATTATTAATGTCTTTAAGTAATCAAAGAGTATGTCTGTTCCAAAGCTAATCCTGAGACACACTGCCGAGGAAAAAGTTTCACCCAAGAATTTGCTTTTGATTTAGAACTATTGTCAATCAGGGAAATGCATGATTATGCCAAATGCTTCCATTTGGCATAATCAAACCTTCTCAGCAGCTGCACTTATTAACATAGCTCTGTGAAGCACATTATGCATCACATACCAACAACACAGTCTGGGTCCAAAGAACACAATAGTTTGTCACCTAAAGAATTTAAAGTGAAGTAGTAACTCAAGTAAATCAAACATATTTATACACTTCGATAAAACCATAAAGTAATAAACTGAAGAAAGGGTGTTTGTGAACTTGAGCATATGATAAATATTGATATGCTTGGACATATATTTTTTAAGAATTATGTGGCAAAGAAACAAGGTAGTCTTTAATAAGGTATTAACAACTTGTCCCTATTCATGCTTTTTACATTTATACACAGTGTACAGTATACAGAATATTTACAGTAAATGCAGTGAAGTTATAAGTCTGTGAGATCTGAATGTTTATGTTTTGCTATATAAGTGCAATGCTTTTGAACTGAAATTACTTGTTTCTCTAATGAAATTATTTCCATTTGTTTTTTACAATACATTTTGATTTAATAGTATTATAATGCTATCAGCTTGCTGCAGTTTAAAACAAATTACAATTTCAAGGCAGAACAATATACATATGTGTGAGTAAAATCCGAATAAATTAGAGACAGATGGAAGTACAGCATATCATAAATAAATGAACAGAACGGCTGAAGAATATATACTTGTCATAGCATACTTAAAGAAAATAAATTGGCTAATTAGAGAGCATATTCCTCAGTTTTCACAAAAATAAGCCTCCACACAATACTGGGCTCTATAACAGTGGGGGACAATATGATGTAGATGTAAACCTTACAAATAAACTTGTTGTTCTGTATGGATTCATTGTTTTATTTATTTTGATTTTTTCTTCCCCCAAATGATAAGGAAACACCTTATAAGGTGTAGAAAACACTTCACACTTCAGTGATTCTAATGAAATATACCACTTCTGAGCAGGACAAAAATCTTACACTTCACTTGGGGCTCCACCCCAGGTCGGGATTTGTTTTGGTAAATGCACATACAGAATATGCCAGTGATTATGCCAGAAACCTCCATATATCTAAGCCTTCAGTAGTTTCTGCTCTGCTTCTGAATTAGCCTAAATCCATCTCAATAGCTTAAAGATGTTGATTGCATAACACAATTTACCTCACAGTACAAAATGAATCACAATTAAGTAACCCATGAGAATAATATCACTTTAAGCATTTATGCAACTTAACAAGGAATAAAAAGGGAACAGAATCATGGTGAGATGCCACAAAGCGTCACTAACCTACAGATAACAGTGTTTCTTATTGGAGAAGACTGTAAGACACTTTGATACCTCTGTTTAGTTTGCAGATGTTCTGATGTAAGGTCTGTAGGTTTCATAAAGAATAACTTAGAGTTTGAAAGCCTGACAGTTTTGTGAGCTCTAGACATCTTAATCAGGCCTGATGCAATAAGAGGAATGCATTTTGACAAACCCACCTAAGTAAAAACAAAAATCAGTCTTGAACAGTGTAATTCATTTAAAATAAATCTGTCGTAGTTGACCTCCAGTTTGCTGCACAAGTGAGATAAATGTACGAATACTAAGAATAATAATGGTCATTATCTTAGAACACATATAAAACAATATATTGTGATGTAGTAGACAGTGAAGACACTGGAATTTTTTTAAACTATCAACAAGAAGAAATACAATTTGAATTAATAAAAAATGAAAACATTAGTCAGAGTACTGGCCACAATCCTATTTATAATGAGAAGTTGCAGCAAGAAAAATAACAAGCCTTCCAGGAACCTTGAACAGTGAGAATGCTGATATAATTAAACACAGTAGTCCACTTATGTTTTCAAAATCTGTATGTTGATGATGCAACATTGGGAATACTCTTTTTTTCTTCTGTGCTGTGCAAACTTTGTTAAAGTTGAGCTGCATCAGGAGACACGTAGCTTCCAAACCACAGCTTGTATCTGCCAAAGCTACCTTCACCCACTCAACTGGCAACATGCCTCCCCGATATCCCCTAGATCACCAGTTTTCTCCATACTGAGGTATACGTGGACTTGCCAGGAAAATGTGCTTCAGAACAAATTTCAAGTAAAATTCAAGTAATGTAAAGTATCAGATACTGAAAATAGAACTGAATAAAATAGAATGCGTGTAAATGAAACTGTAAAGGAATACAAATTACTTCCTAGAACTGATGATCTATTTTGACTGTCACATAAGTGAGGAACTTTGATTAAACCAAGAAATGTAAAATGTAATCTTTATGTGCACAAGTATGAATAGAGGATGTGTCTTTATAAGTAGTTGAAGCTTTGCTTAACGGAGAATTAAGATTTCAATAAAGAATTTAATTGACTGACCATTCAAAGTGTATTAGGATACTGTATGTCAGAACGTCCGTGCATAATCTTCATTCACATTCTCAAAATGTCACATATTTAAAATATGTGTTATGTATTTCAGTTCATTTGCACAGCCTCTGTTATTGTCACTTCCCAACATTTTTTAAACAGTTTTGTTAGATACTGATCCATTACTTCAAGAATCACCAATATTCATTGCATACTGTTACTACCCTAAACTGCCGACAGATAACTTAAGCCACTGGTGTGCTGCAATTGCATCTGACACTAAAGGTATAGAAGCAATGTTAAAATGTAGAATCATACAACATTCTGGAGAGGATTCAATCACTGTTGCTCTCAACTGTAAAAGTTCAGTACTGTTGGATCTATTGTGCTGAGAAATAAATAGTCACTATTTTCACTTACACTTTAAGTGAATTGGGCATGTAGCAGCAAGTCATCAGTATTTACCATCATTTCAAAAACCAAAGAGCCTGCAATGTTGTAATTATGTGCATGATATCACCTTTTCTATTTTTCATGTTTTATTTTAAATATAATAATGTAATCCTAATAGATACACAGGAGACAGTGTAACGTAGATGGTATGTCTATGGTCTCATAACTGATGGGATGTGGGTTCAAGTGTCTGCTGTAGACCTTAAATGAGGTCCTCCCAGCAGTATGAATGGGGACCTAAACTGATGGAGGTAATCTCTATGATCAACTGGAATCCTGCCCAGGAGGTGGACCACGTGCTCTAATCCACCCAAAAACTGGTTAAGCTCTGGCTTTGATGAGCAGATGTGGCTTGGATATGGAAATTAACTCACACACTTACAGTATATAAAGTATGACTGAATTTGGTTTACACAGTATGTACAGTATATATATTTGTAAATATACAGTATGCATATATTTGATTGTGCGGCATGGTGGTGCATTGAACAGCCCTGCTGCCTTACAGCACTGGACCCTAGGTTCAGTTCTGGACCTGGGGTCCTATCTGCATGGAGTGTATGTTCTCTCCATGTACATGTGGGATCCCTCCAGGTGTCCTGGTTTCCTCCCACAGTCCAAAACATACTGGTAGTTTAACCTGATTCTGGGATTCTGGTGTCCTATCCAGGGTGTATCCTGCTTTATGCCTGTTGGGGATACTGATATAGGCTCTGGCTCCCCTGAAACCCTGAACTGAAGTGGTAAGAAAATGGATGGATGGGTTTTGTTTTGCTGTTTACCTTTACTAATAACTCATTGTTTCAGTATGAGTAACTTCTAAAAAGTCAAGAACATTATCCTTACATTTTAAACGTAATTTTTAAGCACTATTAATATGCATGATTCTGGGTTTACATTTCTAGAGAGTGCCACGCAGTCAGAGCACTTTGAATTTAAACTCATACCACAGGCGGCTAATCACAACTCAGAAGCTGAATATAGCACAAAATTCGCAAGAAATGGAAAAACGTGCCTCTTTGCACTATAACAACAATAATTTAAAATGTTCTTAGAATCACTAGGTGAAAACATATTTAAGGTTCATTCAACACTTTGATGTTCAACACTTTGATGACTGTGATGGAGAAACCCATTCTTTTTTTAAATTTATAGTATGAACATCCTCATTAACTGATTTTACATTTGTGGATTTTATATTCAGTATTGCTCTCATTACCACCTAAATTTGTATAACATGCTGTTGTAATATTGTTCACACTTCACATTGTGTAATAAACATTTGAGTTTAGAGCTCAAACTAAGCTTTTTTTTTTACTGCAAGAAAAACTTCAAGAATTTCACAGCATGAGAAACTTAATTTATTACACATGAATACGGATTAGGTCACAATGAGGTCAGGATAGGGAAAACTAATGTTCCTAGAAACTGGTTTCCATGAAATGTCTCTGACAGGATATGTATAGTATATATGCTTGATGTTAGTGTTAGCTCGGTAAAATAAACACCCAGACTATGTGAATTCCAGTTTCAGTAGGGACAGTGCTTAATATTGAAAGCTTTCAACAACAACTTTTAAGTGTTTTCCCAAAACTAGAAAGAGCTGTTCATTATGTTTCACAGATACAAGAACTAGCAACAATTTGAAGTTAAGCAGAAATATTATTTTCCTTTTTTATCATTTTTAAATAAAACTACAGCTGAGGCATCTAGAACTTTCTACATACATTTCCATGCCTCATTGTTCCTGAATGCCTGTCATAATGAAAACAACTACTTCTATATGTCTTACAGAGGACAGAGACACAATAGAAGAAAGACCAAGAGGAAAGAAGAGAAAACAAGGGAGGGGAAATGCCAGGGAACAGTGAAACCGTAAAGTAAATATTGGGAAAGTGACAGAAACATGAGGTCATTAAGAGAGGAAATTGGATATTTATCACTGGTGCCACTCAAAGTATGTCTTACTTTCTCTAGTTAGTATATCTCTGACCAATTTGTCAGTGAGGGTTTGATCTGACAGTTAGACAGTAATTATGCAAAGGCCAGTGTGTTCAACTAAATGTGGAAAGAGGCATCTACTAAGGTACAACACTGAAGACTGGCAAGAGGTGTGGGGCTGTGGCTCAAGAGGTAAACGCATTTGCCTGACAACAGGATGATGTCTATGATCATGGGTTTGCACCTGGGACGTTACAATCTGACTACGACATTGGGCTGGCATAGCTTGTTGGCTAAAAGTTTGCTGGTATTTTCACCAAATCTAGTACCTACACCAGAATATGACAGGATTGAATTAGCCGCATTTCTATCTGTTGAGTGATACCTTGATTTAATTTGTATTTTATGACACTCTCTATACATTTCATAATGCTGATCTTATCAGAGAATTATGTCTGTTTAGTCTGTTAATCTTTCCTTATGCCATTAATTCTTTTGAGCAGAAAAATAAATTATTTGTTCACGCAGGTAGGCCCATTGGCATAAAAATTACATTTGACATGTACTTCTTGCAATAGTAGGGAGCTGTGATGCCAGGGATGGGTCTACTCTGATTATGAAAATGAAGTTCTGATGTTAAAAGGGCATGACCTGATATCATTATATCTTGACAAGTACAAAAACAAACTGAGGAAAGAAGTTTACCATCTAAGGAAAAGTCATTAATATGTGAATAAGTAAGATGAATAGGGAGAAAGGGAGCATTGTCTGCCTATAGGAAACAGGAAACTTCAAGGGTCAGAAATCACAAAGTCTAAGAGGAAAGAACACATGGCTACACAAGCTGCTTTTGAAAATGAAGCAGTTTAAGAAGATGGGTGTCATAATGCAGGATTCAAGCAACTGTTAATGTCCCCAGGCAACAGTAAATGATGAGAATTTAGGTAAGGAAGGAATGTAAAAAGTGATACAAAGGCTTATGTTTGGGAGCTTAAACACTTGCCAAAGACACAGGAGTATTAAATAGTTTATCTGTAACAATAATATAACATCTATTCCTGTCTGCATTAAACTCCAAAACCATAAATGGTAAATTGCTATGCACTGCAATTGCAACTGCCATAGCCCTGGCATGAAAGAAAGAGCTTCCCTACCCACTGTCTGTATATAAGGAAGTGATCAAATGTGCACAGATAGGCCTCCTGGAGAAATGCCACACTCATATTTACTTTCTGAAATGGTGTTGTGGAATGATAGATTCTTCAATGGAAAGCCATGGTATGCCTTTACTTGAACATTATTAGTAGTTGTAATCAACTAGCATTAGCTTCAGCCATTAACAGCGTAAATCAATTTTCCTGTGAATGTTTTTTGTACGCTTTTCTCTTCAGATTTTGAAATGTTACCATATGTAGACATATTTACCCATTTATATTATGCTGTGCAATACATTTGTGTAGCAACACACTAGCAAGTTTTGGCAAATATATTGTGCCATAAAGAATGTAGTCTTAAAGCTTTTAAATATAATTCCATGTAGCCTTGTAAACCCAAAACACTACTGTATGTATTAATCTTAAAGTTACAATTCATATTATTATTTTTTTTAAAAAAGCCTGTTAAAATTCATGTCAGTCAAATACCGTTCATGATTAATTCTGTGCTGGGGGCCCTCTCTCATTTTCCTAGCCTAAAGGCCTCAAACTGAGACAAATTCCAATGTTTCTAAGACCAAGAAAGAATGAGAAAGAACCTCATTTTATCATCTGCATAATACATTTATTTGGAATGTAATATATTCTACAATCTAAGAAGCTCCTTCAAACAAGTGCGATTTTTCTGGTAATCGCTGGCAAAATATTTATGTTGGCTAGCAAGGATTTAAATAAAGCAGTCAAAAAGTGGTGACCCAAAATATTTGAACAAGTTCTGGATTCCATCCTCATAATCTAATTTAATATAGTAGCAAATGGCACTGTACAACTATTAAAAAAATGAGAAACTTGTATAAATTTGGTATGATGTAAAATAAAAACTAAATTAATTAAACAGAGGGTTTCACCTTAGATACCAACACATAATTTCAGGAAAGAAATGTGACACTTTAATAAAGAAATAACGAATGGGTAAATGAAAGAACACAAAAGAAATACACACTGTGTACAAGTGCTTGGTGTACAAGATTATTCAAACTGCTTGAAGTACTTGGGAGAGAAAACTAAAAGTAAGGGACTTTTACTCCACTTTTGCATGTGTACAGACAGTGCTTTGTTATGCATCTTTTAGTGCATACTTTACCTTTACATTTTTACTGGTCTTTAAAACCTTATCTGTATGCATGGAGTACAGTATATCTAAACTATTCTCATTTACAGCCATGTGTATCAATTATTTGATTTGTTGATTTGCTAGGTCCTATGGCGAGACTTGATATTTAGACAATCCATATTTTCAGTATTTAATTAAAATCTAACATACAGTAGCAACAGTTTGTCTGTCCCATCTGTGTTGGTGTGGCTAAGAGACTAGGAAGAGAAAGAAAAAGCACAAGCTTTTGCACAAGACAGTGAGAATAAGATCAGCTGCATTCGATCATTTTCTCACTATAAATAGGGAACAGGCACAGGGGAAGGTGGTCTAAGCATCTAATTGTGAAGTCATACTAGTTTTAGAAATGTTTTTAGAGCAGGGAAAAGACTAGAATTTCCCATAGGGATGAAGGGAGATGCAATTTGACTCTCATATAACTTAACAGGGTAAAGCAAACTTACTGTAGCTTTGGAAAAGTTAAAAGGGCAAAGCACACATCTCCTATCATTTAAGGTTAGGTTTATAGAGGAAATGTATGAGGAAAAAGCAGGTTATGGACCAGCTCAATGGAAGGTTTTTACATCAGGGTTGGTCCTGCCTCAGCCCTGCTTTCATAATTCGTCACTATTTATACTGTTGGCTTTATTTAGATTAGAGAAAACAGGGTATAGGCACCCTTTGGGGTTCATGTGCATTGGTACTTCATACCACGGTACGAGGTCAGGGACTTCCATACAAAGGCAATAATATTCTTAAAACCAATTAATCAATTTATCCCACCTTAGCTTTTTAATATGAGGGTTAAATGAGTAAATGCTGTGACTTTGAGTAAAAAAAAGTCACAGCATTTACTGCATGAGTGATTAAAGACAAGCTCAAATATAAAATTAGAAAGTTCATTCACTTAATGTCCTGTTGTGAATGTTGTAAACTTTAAGTATTTACTGGAAAAAGGAATGACAGCATCATAAAATAATTATGTCTAGGAAAATAAATGAACATTACAAATTCAACGAAAGATAATTAAATCACTTCAACTACTGATTATACAAAATATGTGCAAAAATAATCTTTTCCCTTGGGATTTTAACTTAAAAATCTCAACAATGAAAAAGCTCAAAAGGACAAACCCCTTCAACATCCCACCACTTCTGCACATCACTCTGATAAAAGGCCAAGTGTAAGCTATGCCAAACTTAATATTCCCACGCTAGTTTAGAGCTGCTGTCAAAAGCAGCAAATTTAACAGGAACTGCCTGCTCCCACAGTCTTTGTGAGTGAGCTTGAAATATCATGCCAGGTGTAATGAAGCAAAGAAAATGCTTAAAGTGGTCCATTTATTGTGGATCGATATTTTTCCCCTGCTCTGCCTGACTTCTTCTTGTATGAGTTCAGGTGGGTAGCTGCATCAGCATGCGTAGGCTGCAAAGGAACAAGTAATAGGTTTATTCCATGCTGAAAAAAAGAAGAAAGAAAACACAACGTTTCGGCCGTGGAGCCTTGTACCTGAAGAAGGCTCCACGGCCGAAACGTTGTGTTTTCTTTCTTCTTTTTTTCAGCATGGAATAAACCTATTACTTGTTCTTCTTGTATGATTCACAGAAGTGCTAAAGGAAAGTGCAACTGCCCATCACAGCTAAAATACAATGTGTAGGAAGCTCTTCCAAAAGAAATCTCAGATACTTGTATTCCATATTTGATGTAATACTTGCATACTCAAAATAATGTAATGTATACAACATAAAAACCTGTCTGTCTTCAGGTTTGCATAGAACACGTGGGAGGTTACAGGTCAGATATAGTCTCTCAGTCATAAAATCCCATGCAATGTGACACAGCCTATGCAGTGGTGTTCTTTAAAAGAAAAGAAAATGAAGCACTGAAACAGGATGCTTCACAAGTATTCTCAAAATGAAAAATGATATATAAAATAATACCTAATCCAAAATGTCCAAAGTATCATACATTCAAAAAACAATTATGGCATCTCTTCAGTATTACATTGAAACAGTAAAGATAATATCAGCTACTGTACATTAAAATGTCACTCAGTTTTATTAAGTAAACATCAACCGCAATGTATTATGTCAGGTTAAGGAGTAATTTTCTGAGATTGCCCTTCTCCCAGATACAAAACCAAATAAAGGCCAAATAAAATGATTCATTCAAAAATAAAAATAAAAACTGCTTTTGAGTGAATACTAATGGATTTTTAGTCTTTGTGTTGGTGTGCGTATTCACTGTGTGAGTTTCACCTCGCTTTTTATATACTTTAATAACCACCTTTATTACTATAGTACTTAACACCTTAAAAAACGATGTTGCTGAAATTTGCAAATACTGTAGCAACTACAAGATGAATCTACCAAAACCTAAAATGCACTGAATTTTTTCATTCCTTTCATTCACATTTTTTGTGTTATTTTTAAGTACTTTGGAAAAAAGTCAGATGGAGTACTGGAATTAATTACAATGATGAACCCAGTATCCTTCTTCTAGGCTACTTTTCATTCCCAATCTCAGAAGTCCATTTACATACACATAAGTCTTTATTGATTCTCAGCTGTTAAGCAGAATATTCCATCAGAATCTTTTTTTCTGAAATAGGAACATCAGCTAAAGCATTCCAGTGTGTTTAAAGAATTTTCCTAACACAGCCACAAACATAAACGCACTCCTCAGACCCAGGAAAACCAAACGTCACAAAGGGCAGACTGGAGTGTGAGAAAATATGGGCCACAGAGAAAACATGGACAGAGCATGGCAAAAGTCAGCTCTTTTCAAAAAGTTATTTAAAGGCTTGTTGAAAAGAAAAATAAGACTAATCCTGAAAATGCATTCCCTCAACAATATGTGACTGGATTATTGGGCAGTAACTCAGTATTAGTCACTGAGCAAAGCAAAAGCTGAAAGAATAAAATGCATAGAAGTGTGTAAAAAGATGTTTCATGTGTGTTTCAGAGTGTTAGAAGTCATGGACAACTGAATAGAATTGCCACACCCTTCAAAAAAAATAAAATAAATAAAGCTAGTAGTTTGAAAGATGATAGTAAGACAGTACATACAGTAAATAAAAATAATCAACATTTGTGTGTCTCACATGGGACATAATTTGAATAACTTCAGTTCAATAAATAGCTTCAATCAAATATCATCACATTTATTTTTATTTTATGTATAATAATAATAATAATAATAATAATAATTGCTTACACTTATATAGCGCTTTTCTGGACACTCAACTCAAAGCGCTTTACAGGTAATGAGGACTCCCCTCCACCACCACCAATGTGCAGCATCCACCATTTCTCACATGGGACATAATTTGAATAACTTCAGTTCAATAAATAGCTTCAATCAAATATCATCACATTTATTTTTATTTTATGTATAATAATAATAATAATAATAATAATAATAATAATAATAATAATAATAATTGCTTACACTTATATAGCGCTTTTCTGGACACTCAACTCAAAGCGCTTTACAGGTAATGGGGACTCCCCGCCACCACCACCAATGTGCAGCATCCACCATTTAAATTTAGTTTTATATTCTTCTCTTTTTTTAAATCTGAGAAAGCCTGGAGACAGAATATGTCAGGAAAGCCAACTCTGGGACACTGACACTGTGGGAAAACCTCGTCATTTACAGAGACTATTTACAAAGTACACTGCTGCACTGCTTATCGCTGCTTTTCTTCTCTTAGAATTCCTTATACTGTAGTTTGTTTTTTTTCACAATAAAAATACTAATTACGGTACCAAAGTAAAATATAATGTAAGGAAAAAACAAAAACAGGCATGCAGAACACACTATGGAGGAAAAGCAGCAAGAAAGAAAACCCATTTACGGAAAGCAACCTTGCCATACACCACAGAACTGTTACTTGGGAGAGCCAACGGACATAGACAGCTACTGTAATTACCTTTGAGTTGTTACTGTATTCCTCCCAAGATACTGTGGGTGGAAAATCTCTCAGACAACCTTTAATACAAAAATAACCTAACATTTACTTAAAATTAAGGCCACAGAACAAATGCTGTACAGCCGAAAAAGAACTGATAAATGTACTTTTTATTATTTGATCACTTAAAAAGCATTTGTGATTTTTATGCAAAGGAAATCTCCACTAATAAAGGTCATTAAGTCTGTAAACCAGGCCTCATCAAGATAATTACAATTTTCAGTTGCTAATTGTACTAAATAACTGTACTTTTGCTGATACTGTATACTGCATCCCACGATTCTTTCGTAAATCTGGAACCATATGAGAAAATGTGTAGTTTGTGTGATGTAAGAATTATTTTAAAGTCTTCAGCAGCTTTAAAGAAGGGGTCATTGAGATACAGGGACCTAGCGCATATGTTACTGGAAGATGTAAGACTGTGTAACCGCAACTATCTGAATAATATTTTTCTTATAAAAGTTCGAATGAGAAACATACTGTAAGTTATTAACACTTTCTATTTAAAAACGTAAAAATGTACAGTATGCAGTAAGGTCCAAAAGTTAGTCCTCATGAATATTATGTTTAACTGATAGAACAATAAGCAGTTTTGTTTTACACTATCCCTGGACTGGTGAGCTTCATCTTGAAAACGTAGATGTGGTATATAAAATATTCGTGTAAAATTGTCTCCTACATCAAATACCTCAAGAACAGCATGATTCATTGAATCAGATTTAAACAAGGTGCTGAGACACATATCCAAATCAGACTCCGGAAGAACACAATGCAAATCTGACCATTCTCAAACACTGTAGAGATGTTTTTTTTTTTAAATTACAATCTGACTGAGCTTAACTATTTGCAAAAGAAGATATATCTCAATACCCTGGGTAGGAAGAAAAATAATACAGTTGCAGGAAGCTGGAGCCTGCAATCAACAAGCGCAAGGCAGGGTACACTCTGGACATGGTGCCAGTCCATCGCAGGGCAAGGGCAAGCCAATCGTACTTGTGGACAATTAAGAGGCCACGGTAAAGGCTGAGGGGGGAAACTTGTCCTGGACACCGGGATAACTCCCTATTATTGAGAAATGCCCAGGGATCTTTAATGACCACTCAGAGTCAGGACCTCTGTTTAAGTCTCATCCGAAATATACAGGGGCTTTAGGACCCACATAGACCGCAGGGTGAGCGCCCCCCACTGGTCCCACTAACACCTCTTCCAGGAGCAACCATAGCTTCCCAGGAGGTCTCTCATCCAAGTAACCAGTTGAGAGCTGCAGGGTGATAGAGCTGCCTAACAGAGTGCTCTCTCAGAAATAAAATCCAAGTATAGAACAGAATTTTCTAGTGTGCTCTGAGTTTCATTCTCTACTTTTATAATCAGCTAATCATAGCTAAGAAAGGCGTAGAATGTTTTAATGGCATTTTCTCACCAATTTACACTATTCAATGGAGGCATGCTAGTCCTGTTCATCTTTTATTAATATTTCCGTATGCAGATATGGCCATAGGCTTTAAGCACTCTAGTGGAAAGTGTCCATTTGTATAAGTTCTCACTGTAATTTTAGCAGTTACATTTGAGTTCAACTTTGTAGTGAATAGATTAATAATAATAATTGCTTACACTTACACACTTTTCTGTCCACTCCACTCAAACAGGTAATGGGGACTCCTCTCCATCACCACCAATGTGCAGCACCCACCTGGATTAAGTCTGAGAAAACTAATGAGGTCTCTGCTGAGATGGAGCTAAATAATTGATATGTACAATTCTTTACTTAATATCCCTTGTGTAGTAGTACTACACAACTCTAGAGAACAGTACACTTTCACTATACTGTAGCTGTACTAGACTTGTACCCTGTGCAGTTGATTCCAAGCTTCCTGTATGTATTGCAGCTTACTATTTACTTACTAGAATAGAATTTAAATCTGACATTGTCCATTACCTTTATTAAAGTGAAAAACAAAACGTTAACTAAAGAAAATATATCACTAATTATGTTTCCTTTATACCCTAAAACAGAAATATAAAAATTATTCTCCATTGTGGTTTCAATTTAATGCCTCTGATTATTTTGGGGAATATGTATTCCCAATTTGTTTTCTTATTCTTAATTAACAGAAAACAGCAAACTTGTTCCGTGTGCCCTGTCCCAATATGCTTGTTAAGGACTTATGGGGTAAATAAGTTAAGCAATGCAAATTACCACAGTGTTTATCCTGGTTTAAAGACTCATTTTAAATGTCAGTAACTTCTTAAAACTAAAGAATAAGTTTAAATGATATTTTTCTTATTGGTCTAACAGTGGATTACAGTAAGTATAGTATAAAACTGCTTTAACGCTATTAGAACATTGTTAGTGAAAATTTTGAACGACTGAATGAACTAAGGTGAAACAGTTGTCTTCATCCCAATTTAATTATATTAAAAACATTAATTTCATCTGGAATAAATCTTTCTTTTACATTAGTGCCCTCCTTTACTTTATGTTGTGCAGACTATATACATAATCTGAATATCCACAAGGGTGAAGAACACTTGATATAATTTCAATATCTGATGAGAAAACTGGTAATACAAGAGGTTCGACAAAATCATGGAAAAACCAAGTTAATGAATTGCTTTAATTTATGAATACACCAATAGATGAACATACTGTATGATAAATATATGGATCCTTATTAGCTAAGAAGGGGTTGGGCTGCCCTTTGCCTTCAGAACAACTTAAATTGTTCTTGGAATACTGCTGTACAGATTTTGAAATGTTTCTAGTGGGATATTGGACCATTCTTCAACATGGGAATCCTCCAGTTCTTTGAGAGAAGAATGAGATGGAAACCTCCTCCACACTCTTCATTCCAGATTGTCCTTAAAGGTTCAATGAAGTTTAGATATAGTGATGGTGGATACCATGGAAGGTGTTTTTCATCCTGGTGTTCATGAAACTACTGTTGAATCCATTTAGCAGTGTGTGTAGGTATGTTATCATCTTGGAATATGGGAATGTCTTGAAGAAACAATGTTTACACCATAGTGTGCACCTGGTTACCTAAAATGGTTTCATATTCCTTGGCCATAATTCTACCATGCAAATTAATAATCAGACCCAATGACTTCCATGAGACTGCCGCCTATAACATAATAGATCCACCACTATATTTAACAGTTGAGAACAGGCAGTGTGGAGTTTGAAGGCTTCCTTGCGCTATCTCCAAACATAAATCCATCCAGATGTAGGAAAAAGAGAGAAAGATGGCACATCAGACACATTACTTTCTTCCACTGCTTAGAAATTCTGGTTTTGTTTCCATTACACCAGGTAATGCATTACTGTGCACTGGCCTTGGTTATAAGTAATTTCAGAATGGCAGCCCTACCACAAATATCACATTTGTGAAGCTCACAATGTACAGTTTTTGTTGAGATTGTGCCAGAGGTGTACTGTAACTTCAGTTTTATGGTACTTTTTGAGGCTCTTCATGGTTTTTTATCAACTATCCTGTTAAATGTCTGTCTATCCCTGTTTCTGAGCTTCAATTTTTTCATTTATGTGACTGACGCACCTGCAATTCAGGTACTATTTGATCTCTTTTTTTAGTTAGATCTCTCATGTTGCTTTAGAAACTCACATACTAACATGTTGATTGTATACTGGTAAACATACTGGCAATTAGCTTGTAAACAAATATGAAAGGTGAAGAATCCTTTTAAATTGTGATTTAGTTACTTCAAAATATGAGTCATTTTTAGTTTGGCATTTCCATTATCTTGTCCACCCCAATTGAAAATGTGTGGATGGTGGAAGGGTATTTTAGAGTTGAAGTGCTCAGTGCTGAGAAAAACAAACAAAATACTGATTATATGGATGGTCTCACACTTTGGTCTCACCTTCATCTACAGGTACTTTATGGTTTTAGTTCCTTCTGAACTATGTAAACTCTATTTTCATAGAACGTGTAACTAGATGAAGGTCTTTATAACTCACTTTGATATTTTTAAAAGCAAATAGATGCCAAAACAGAACTAAATGAATATGAGGGAAACACAAATTATTAAAAAAATATTACATAACATTCAAATTAATTAAATATGGTCCCTGGCAGCTTCTAAACTCCAGTTTACTTATTACTTATAAGTTTTTATAACTCAAAATAACAAGATACGCATCTACACTATTATACTGCATACTGTACTGTATCTCTGGCTATGTTTTTTATTTGTTTAAGGTAAGACTGGCTATTTTGGGAGTTAATTAGGAAGCTCCACACTGCTGCTTTAAAATATACAACTAAACTGTCAACACAGCAGATATGAATTTAAATCATTTCTGGGTCTTATAATAATGTAGTAAAGTTTGAACAAACAACCCCAGGGTGAGGTTTCTCAGAACAGCCAAAACCATTCTCTTTTTAACAGCTGATAGAACACATGACACTTTTCGAGCAATTTGCATCTACAGCTTATCCAAATCTTTGCAGTTGCTTAAGTGTTTCAAGGCTCCTTCACTACATCACAGTATATCTTTTTTATCCTCTCATGGTCAGCCAGATCTGCTTGTCAATCCATATAAGGAAGCAGACTGCTGTTCGTACATATAGGATAAAGTGAAATCCTTACATGTAGGAAACAATGGCATGACCCCGCTGCAAAGATTCTAATTCAGAAGAGCTTAGGAATTTTATAGCCTCTGTCATATAGGAAAACAGTCTTTTATGTGGCATCACACTGTATTAACAATAATTATTATAACGGGCTACCATATAAGAGAACATAAAAACGAAACAGATCTTGGCTTCATACTGTAGGTTCCGAAAGCAAGGAAAACATCTGATATACAGAAGCAGATGTTTCTTTAATCTCAGACATTATGATAACACATTTTCAAAATAATTACGGGAATATTACAAATCATGTTGTGTTAAAGGTTTTTAAAATTCTGTTTTAGGCATCTTTGATTCAAAACAAAAGGAATTTTCATTACACAGCTTTAAAAATAACAATGAAAGAAGAATGACTTCACCAGTTTCTGTAAAACCTACCAAATGAATAATTTTAAGGCAACTGCACTGTATTTAGTGACATCTGTTTGCTGTGAGAGATTTTCTTCTTGTCTGTGTACTGCCTCATGTTTTAGAAAAGCTGGGGTATTCTTCTCTTGGCAAGAAATAGGCTTGTCATATTTAATTACAAATAAAACTTTCTTGCAGTAAACAGACTCAAAAATAAAAAAAAACACTAAAGGTATGTTGACAACTATTTAGTTTAGAAACATTGTGCTTATCATTAAAACATCAGCTTATTTAACACATTTACCAATACTTTGGCACACTTTAAGCTAGACTTAAATTTAATTGTGGTAGAATAATTATTTATATTTTGTTATTGTTGTTCTGTGATTGCATAATCTGAGATCAAATGTGCAGCATCTTGAACTAATATGGAAAAACCCTTATAAGATCTATTTGGTTCAGACAACTCAAATACACACATTTTTTAAAATCAGTGGGAGTAGTTTCTTCATTGGTTATCAATTTTGAACATGTATTAATCTCTTAATAGATATTTCTCCCTTTTCAGCAAATAGTGAATCATATTACTAAGTATTATATTAGCATTGTTACCTTTAAATTAAAAGTATTTTAACTGTAAGATATATTAATCTAATATAATCTAATATATTAATGCGCCAGCAGCCATATCACCCAGCAACTCACAACTGGTAACCCACTGAAGCTAAGCAGGTGTGAGCCTGGTCAGTACCTGGATGGGAGACCTCCTGGGAAAAACTAAGGTTGCTGCTGGAAGAGGTGTTAGTGGAGCCAGCAGGGGGCGCTCACCCTGCAGTCCATGTGGGTCCTAATGCCCCAGTTTAGTGACGGGGACACTATACTGTAAACAGGCACCGTCCTTCGGATGAGACGTAAAACCGAGGTCCTGACTCTCTGTGGTCCTTAAAAATCCCAGAGTGCTTCTCGAAAAGAGTAGGGGTGTAACCATTGGCCCTCACCAATCATGGCCTCCTAATAATCCCCATCTATGAATTGGCTACATTACTCTGTTCTCCTCCCCACTGATAGCTGATGTGTGGTGAGCGTTCTGGCGCACTATGGCTGCCGTCGCATCATCCAGGTGAATGCTGCACATTGGTGGTGGTGGAGGGGAGTCCCCATTACCTGTAAAGCGCTATATAAGTGTAAGCAATTATTATTATTAATTATATAAAAAATACAAAAGCAGCTTTTCTGAATGGGTTTATCAGGTATGCCTTCTATAACTATTGGGAAAAGGCAGTTTTGTAAAATGGGAACTGCCAAAGCTGTCAGGCGGTCATGTTAAAGATTGCCAAGATCCCACTTCCCTGGCCAAGACTCTTAGCAAGATGCTTATTACAAGAAATTTGATTCACATTTCACCACATCTTTTTAATCAGTTCCATACTCAATTTTTAAAAAGTAATAAAAATGAAAATATAGTTTACAGCTCTAAGCAACACTACCATCCCTAAGATGTTCAGTTTAAGAATGTGTGATGTAGGACCTCTATCCATACTCGTTTGTTTTATTAATTGATTAGTGAAGCTTTATGCCAAGTCTGCTTTTGATTAATTCTTTAAGTCTGGGAGACATAGTTCTTACTTTACACAAACTTGTTGTTACTATTACCAGTTTAAGTTCCCTTCAAGGACATACAGAATAGCTTCTCAAGTGAGACCCTTATCGTATTGCATCTGAAGAAAATATATGGTTTAAGACTATAGATTACAGTGTATTTTCTGAGATAAAGAAGTTTAATGGGAAGGTCTTTTGGCCAGACAACAACATTCCAACACTAAACCATCATAACCCAAAAATAAAAACTAATCAGGGGGAGAACAAGCATCATGATGAAAAACATTGGTCCAGAATTTCAAGAATTAGTACAAATAACCTCTGGACCAAGGACATATAAAGGCAGGTTAAGGGAATTGAGCCTTTTTAGGCAAGAGAAAATAAGACAACAGAGATTTACTGCAGTTTTAAAAAATCTAAAGAAAATCCAAAAGCTCAGGCCTTACTACTTCAAACAAGGCAAGGAAAACTGGGCCCATTTAAAAAGTGAAAAAGAAAGTAGAGACATATTGTAGCACTTCTTTATAACGGAGATTGTGGAGTCACAAACACAGTGTAATCATGGTTTTAATTATCCTCGATCCATCTAAACACAACTGGATTATATTCTGGTGTCTACTAAAAAGAACAATGGGCCAGATTGTCTCTTTTTATTCATCATCCTTCTTATCTTCTTGAGCACTGATTTTCTAAAACAATGAGTCCACAAATGCCAGCAGAAGTTTTTAAATGATTTTATTTTCTATTCCCAGGACTTTTCTACATTAAATTACTCACGTGTGGAATTACTCTATGACCATAAGGTCGTATCTTAAATTAGGTCAGAAACCATGTATTCACTAAAGTACCATCCACATATTATAGTGATTTAAATAATTATTAATTGGTATTGCTCTCTGATGCTGTTCAGTTGGCTTTATTGCTGTTTCAGTGAAAGAAGATAAGTCAATGCTTTTTGGTCCGGTGTGACACTATCTTTTGGGCTCTCTCTTTATCATTTTCTGTTTTATAAGAGCCTTCCTCAGGTGTGAAACATGTTTCTTTTGCAAGTAAGTGCTTCCAGTGTTGAAGAAGATGTGTGGGTTACAAATACTTAAAATGAAAAGAAAACTTTAGCTTTTATGGAAAAGACTTAATCACAGTACAATATTAAAACAACAATGCAATATCATTAAGCACAAGCTATTTTTTATTCCACTGTTCTGCTCTGGAAAAAAAAATTAAAATGCCCACTATTTAATGGCTTTTTAAAGATATGAATGTTATTTCTGCAACTCAGAAGTGACATCAGACTTCTCTATTAGGGCTTAAAAAATAGGTCCTTCATAATGAGCTAAATTCATCTATTAAGCATGGAATGAGAGGGAAAGGTCAATGACTAAAAAACAGTTTACTAAACAGTTTTTCTTAAAACTCAAGGTTAAATCTCTTTTTCCATAAAAGGTCTGTTGTAATGTCCTTATTTTAGGTTTGAAAAGTACAAGGCATTGTATGCTGGTACCAGTACATTCCTGTGGCTTATCCTTGTTCCACCTGGTTTCAGAAAACTGAACTGAATGAATAACACCTCTGTAGTCAGCAAGACTTCTGGTATTTGGATTGTGTCTGAGGCACCTGGGCCTAAGCCTTACCTTTCTGCCTCAAGACGCATTTCTTCACGCTTCTGCCTCCTGAGTTCTCTGCGGCGCTCAAAGTCATCCATAATGGGTAAAGATAGGTCTCAAGATCAGATCTGCAACAAAAGGTATTTATTCAGTTCTGTAATATTTTCACGATGTGCAGTGTTCTGACCTTATTAACATGAATGCTGTAACAAACTTACTTATAACATCATCACGTTTGGGAGTGTAATCAATAGTAAAGATTTTCTTTAAATGTATACAATCACAAACTTCTACTTGAACCTGAACGTGTTAATGGCTTGCTTAACAAGGTTAACTGTATTCTTTTTAATGAAAAAAATTCAGTTGAATGTTTTTGAATTCTGGAAACTGATTACTAGATTACAATTGAACCTGAAAGTCTACCATGATGCAGTGCATCATGCTTGTCTTCAAAATGTAACAGAAAAAATTATGATAGACAGAATTTCATTAGTTAGAATAACCTTATGCTACAGTAGCAACATCACAGAACACTTTCCATGGCTGAAGTAGTTTACTGTGGCTTCCATTGTTTACCCTGTTCTGTTTTTCATTTTGTTTAGTAATGGAATTTGTAGCTCCAAGGTCCAGATATTTAAAAAATAACATGCACTCAACAAAGAATTGTTTATGAGTTGTCAAATGCCACACTGATGATCTGGAATCTCAAGGCTACCTTGGTAAAGTAAGCTTTACAAAAGAAACCACTCAGTTTAAGTACACTGCTGTTGTGTATGCCTACCTACACTGAATCCTCTTTTTGAAGATCATGTCTTCATTAAAGTTTTGTCTCTGTAAGGACATAATCTGCATTTCACATTAACATCTCTCCTAATCTTCACCTTCATATCACATATATGCTAGGGCTGTATAAAATGTGTCATATAAATCAAGGCAGGAAGGTATATACGTATCTGTGCTGGTATACATAAGAGGTACAGCTATAAGTCTGTGGAAGGGGTACCTTTCCAATCTGGTCTCTTACACAATTTTGCTATAACCATCTCCTTAATTATTTTATTGATAATTAAAAAGATTAGTATAGCATTAATCGAGCTGGATACATTAAAGAACAGCAATGGAGCAGATTGACATAGCCATGAGTAGAGATGTCCTGGTCTATGGAATGACCTTATTAGAAAGACGAAAGGAGGGGTACTGACATCTTCACTGTGAACTCTAAAAGAAACCAAATTAGAAAGCCAGACATGGGAGATCTATCTTCAAGAATAAACACTGATGTGAAAAAACATTGACAATTATTTCCTGCATGAAAAATGTACAGTGCCTTGAACTAATAATCCAGGGTGTCAAATATTTCTCATAATAAATTTCTTTTTTTTCTCAATGAAGCATTCAGTTTTAACTACAGGTGCCTGTGACATTAACCTGACTTGAGTGCACATAATCTGTAATTAACATATCTAATCCACTGCTTTAAGGATATGTAACTAGGTAAAACCTAGACCAGGCTACAGCTAAAAAGATTTTGATTTCATGACTCTCTAACTTTAGAAACTCAAAGAGGAAACACTGCTAATTCTTTTGCTTTTGTTTCAATGTGTCAATTGCCTTTTTGCTTTTTACAGTATATACTGTATATATATTAATGTTAGATCTGCAGTGCTCATAAACCTGTGAAACTAAAACGTGTATAGTGTCTGGTATTAAGGGAAGGGCTCTGCAGTTTGTCCAGCAATACTTCATTAATATCTATGATTAAGTTACCCACATTAACTATTTGTTAAAGAATTAAAGTTACTACTACCTCACAAACTTAATTGGCTATATGATCGATTGAACATAAGCTCTCCAAAGTAGACATACAGATATTATTTCTTCTGTGCATACTGGTTAGTTCACTAACATGTATGCAAAACCTCTGAAGCATTCTGGCACTGCAGATCCAAAATATGCAATTTAGAGGAAATTGCAGCCACAAATGAGACATCATTATATTTTTTTCTTATATTATTGAAGCATGAAAAGGAATTTCATTTTCTTTTCCAAAGCAAATTTCTCCTAGACTTCCACAAAAAAGCTACCCTCACTGCAATGATTTCCATGTTACAACAAGAACATATCAATGTCTCCTTAGAAATTCTAAGATCCATACACCCTACCATAATCTTGATTTTGAAAAGCTTTGTTCTTTGCAAAAACAGTCTTTTTTCCTCTCAAACATATATAATTCAATTGACTACAAGCTTGTAACAGTCGAAAAAAAGTTTAACATATGTACATGGCTTGAAAACTAAGTAGACTAAAAAAATACAGCTTAAGAAAAACGTGGTTAATAACACCACAGACATGAGAGAAACATACACACACATACTAAAAAAAAGCAATGGATATATGAGACTGAAACAGACCACCCAAGAGATACTGAGTCTAACATCATAAAGCAACTTTCTGTGAGCAATCTTTCTGGAAAAAATCCCCTGCCTTACCTTTCCTTTTGCGGTGCTTAGTACATCGACTGTTTCTCTTCTTTTCACCCCCCACCGCCTCCTCAGTCTGGTTTATATCCCACAAGTGCTGCAGCACAAAGAATTCCTGCTCAGTCCTTCACCAGAGAGGACTACCAGAAAAGGGAAAGCCTGCCTCTCTCCTCTCCTTCTAGTTGTCTCTCTCTCTCTCCCTCACTCCCTCTCTTGCTCTTTTTGTTCCTGCTTTGTTTACAGAGCTGTCACTGGTTAGCTAAACTCTGCCTGGAATCTGGCATTTAAGGCCAGCTCTTAGATTGCTTCCTGCTTAGTGCTGGAGGCCTCAACTTCCTCTGGCATCCTGGCCTAAACTACTCAGCACGTTCTTTTGCAGCTCACAGATAGGACCATCTCTGAGGCAGTGCCGAAACAGGAAATAAGTAAACAGGGCGGCGTGTTCTAATCTACTAGCAATATACCGTATCATAATCCTGTATTCATAACATCACCTTTTGATAGGTGTGTTTGGTAAATAATAGTTTTAGAGTTGCAAATGCCAGTTGAAACAAATATGTGGTATTGATACTGAATTAATCATCAACAGCAGACTTGCAACTATACTGAGCTCTTAACGAAATAATTAGAACTACCAGCTATCAACATATAAATGTATATTTTTCAACACATATTATGTCTGGTTTGACAGTAATTTTTACATTAAAAATTATGTTTATCAAGCACATTAAAAATCTTTCAAATATTATATATATATATTATATTACAAATGTCTACAATAATTACTCATTAGTGTAGTGTTTTTTACACCTACATTATTAAGACAAATGCATTTACCAATTCCAAATGATCTTTTACAAAATATAACAAAATAACACATTATTACAGCATTTACACCTATTGCCTCCAACAATGTTTTAATGTACAGTAGTATTAAGTGCAATAATACATTTCTAGAGTTACTTATATACAGTACGTCTGTATTGGGTGAACCATATAGGAATCACAGCCCTTTTTATACATAGTCCTCCCATTTTTGGGGGACAAAAAGTAATTTGACAGTTGGATGCTCAGTTGTTTCTTGACCAACTGTGTGTTGTTGCATCTTTACTTCATGCACAAGAGAGCTAACAAAAGGTTGAATTGATTCTAGATGTGACATTTGCATACATTTAATCTGCTGTTGTTATCTCTCAACATGAGGCATTAAGAAGTGATAATGCCATTAAAGTGGGCCATCATGAGGCTGAAAATTATGAATAAATCAATCAGAGACATAGCCAAAACATTAGATGTGTCAAAATGAACTGTTTGGGACATTAAGAAGCAAGAACACACTGGTGAGCTTAGCAAAAGCAAACGACCTGGTAGACCATGGAACACCACAGTAGTAGATGACCAAAGAATAGTTTCAATTGTGAAGAAAAACCCCTTTTTGACTGTTGAACAGATCAGGAACACTCTCCAGGACCTAGGCATAGATGTGTCAAAGACTACCATAAAGAGAAGAATACACCAGCGTAATCTCAGAGGGTTCACCACAAGATTCAAGCCACTGATAAGAAAGGCCACAAAAGGCCAGGTTAAAGTTTGCTAAGAAATACGTAAAAAAGCCTCTAGAGTTCTGGGACAAAGCCTTATGGACAGATGAGACGAAGATTAACCTGCACCATTTTATGTAAGATTATGTTAGTGTTCAATTACTTTTGGTCCATTCAAATGGGGGGGGGAGGGTCCATGTATGAAATTGTGATCCCTATATGGTTCTACCAATACAGAAGTAAATACCCTCAAATTAAAGCTGACATTCTGCACTTTAACCTCATAGTCATTGTTTTATTTCAAATCCAATGTGGTGAAGTACAGCAAAAAATTGTGTCACTGTCCAAATACTTATAGACTGCACTGTATGTATTCCATCCGGTTAATGAAAACAATTGTCTCCTAACTACATACAAACACTTTAACATATCCCCAGTCTGCATTCTGCACACTGTGCATTCTTATCACCAAACCTCATCAGGTTCATTGCACCTGATATCAGCTTTGCAATAGAAATGTTTACTGTATATGTACAGTACATATAATAGAAAATAAAAGGCAGGGGTACATACAATTCAATGCAGATGAGCAGCAATCCAACTCATACATATAAAACTTTCAAAGAGAAATCGATCAGGTCACTTTCATCAGTACAGATCATTTTCATTTAGATTTTCTCTTTATTCAGCATAGGTCCTTTGCACAAAGAAACATTTTTCAGCAGTGAAGTAAAGTAGCAGTTGGAAACAAATGTTCTTGTTAGGAAATCCTTTAAAACCACAGGATTCTGTTCTCAACTTACATCATGGCAAAATAAAGCACTGAAAAGTTTTTTTTTTGTTTTCCAGATTAAAAGAAGGACCACTGAAAGGCAAGTCTAAGATCCCTGCACTATCAAGTTGAGTTTTATTAATTTGATGGAAGGTATACAAAAGTTTGAGACATGTTTTATGTTCTAGTAATCCAAAGCAAAAAATGCAAATTAAATAAACTTTTGAAGATACAATCTGAGATTTAAGAGTAATGGGGCTAAACGTTATTGACCTTCCAGAGGTTTATGTATGTGCAAAACATTTAAAATCAAGCCCCTGTGCTTTTCTGAAAGCCATTCAATAGATATCAGTGTTGTACTACTTCCTTAAGAAGACCACCCAGGCGTTATGAATGGTAAAGGACTACAGTGAATAATGGACGCTCTCCCTATGATTTGCTTGGATTACACTTTCTAAATCCTCCCTTGAAGTGTTGCATGCTATGAACTTGCCTTTTGCTGTACTAACCCTTAATAAAGCATCTGAACATAGCCAACCTAAGTATTATTATTTCAAACTTGCCCACAAAATTATAGTTTAACACAGATCAGTGATGCAAAAAGTAAAGATTGCAGAATTATAATTGGATGTGAACTCATATATAATCAACTAAAAGCTGCTTTGTACTACAACCATGTGATGTTATGCAGCCATGTTCTCTGCCTCCTATATTGAATATTTAGTTTTTTTTATCAGAAGTCAAATATATATTTGCTCACCTCCACAACCTGTGCAAAAAAGGCAATATACTGTATAGAGTGATAAAGGTTAAAACAGAACACAATATACCTGTAGGAAGACAAGAACTTTTATAACATTCAGCTTGCCCATTGTTAAATATAGTGGAGGTTATATGGTGGAACGTGTTTGTTTTGCTTCCAGGTTCCAGTTTCAAAGCACAGAAGAGAGTGGAAGCTGTAAATAAAGCAAAACCCAGGTACATTAAATACTGTACTAAAGTAATGGTGTCTAATTTTTCTCAAATAATTAAATTATTTTTTGCACTTCATTTTCTACGTTATGTAATGTTTAGTTGTTTTATTTAAATTCCTAAACAAGAGGAGATCGTTTGATTATGAAGGAATCATTTATTTTGTTTTTGCAGTTTTATGCAATATATGCACAGATATGTATATACAATACACGTTTAAGTGTGGAGCTGTGTCAGCGTGCTTTGCCTGGAAAAGAACAAGTAAAGGTTAATTCCACACTGAGAAACAGAGGAAAAAACACATTTCTGCCATTGTGTGCTTTCTTTCTCTTTTTCAGCCTGGAATTAATCTTTATTTGTTACTCTGTACAGTGTGTACAGCACATATTGTTATGTGGACTTTCTCAGATTTGACCAGGATTGGAAGAAGAACTGAAGAACTGAAATATGAGACAGAAAGTAAATTAAACAAAAAGAACCCTTTTACTAACTGACAAAGCTGGTTTGTTTCTCCAAAAATAATGAAATAAATGAAAAATTTCTGCTTACTACCACAGGATATTAGAGTCCATTGTAGCTTCTCTCAGACCCGTTCTGCTGAGGCCAGTTCTTTAGCAATCACCGCTGCTTTGGTACTGCAATACCCATGATATAATACTGTCTATTAAATATTAGCTTGAGCCAACTTCCAGAGATGCTGAAACCTCTCCTCCATTTGGTCCCAGACACATAGGTTCTGGTGGTCTTTTTTAACAGATGGTAAAAGGTTAGGAATGGGTGGAAAGGCCTTAGGGAGGCCTTTATGTCTGATCAAAATTGCAGAACTCACAAAACAATTAAACATTTCTGTGGAATATTGTGCTTTAAAAGAGGCTGTAAAACTAATGTTCAATTACTTACTCTTAAAAAACATCTACCTGGGCCACATAGGCCACTACAGGAATTTATTTCACAATAGTAAAGTTCTTAGGATGAAAAGACACTGAATCTGGACCAATCTATCTTGGAATTAACTTGTTCTAAGGTACAGCAGGTGTGCCCTACATGGCAGTTTGAATCCACATCCTTATTATCAGTTTTGAAAAAATAATACTGGCTTCTTTAAATAGATGCTTCATCAATACAAACTTGTTCAGGCCAGGTGTAGTTCAATGTCAGCTAATACACCTGTATTCCCAAGTTTTTTTCTACATAAATACTAACAACAATTCCTCCTTCTGAACATTGAGAATGAAAACGCGTTGAATGAAAAATTTGGCTTGCATTTTCACTTACTGTTGTTGAATTTCTATTCAGGTTTTATTTTATTTGAAAAGGGATAAAAAAGAAACTCATTGCATCATCACTTGGCTGTCTACTTTTATTATGCCATTATGCTGGCTCATTGGCACTTCTGAAACTGGTCCCAAATCATATTAAAATTTTATGAGGCAGTACATTAGTTAAAAGATCCTTCACCAGTAGCAGTACAGTAATTTTCAATAAAATTCCTATTCCATCACATAAGACAACTCTCCATTTGTTTTTACCACTTCCAGAGGTACCATCCATTACATATCAACCTGTGAGAGGCTGCTGTAATTGAAGAATGAAAGGAAAAGGTGCATACAATCCATAAATACTCAACATGCAGCTTAAACGTGTTAAACAATATTAGGAAATGCCCTGCAAGCATTTTTGTCACTCAATTTTTCAGACTAATGCAGCCAAATAATTCTGGATGTACAAGATAGGAGTCTTAAGACTACAGAATTCATAAAGCATGAAGAGCACATTTTATGCCCAAGCTAGTATCCATTTGGTTGAACCTGATGGGTGCATCTGCCAGGAGAATTGTTAAACTCTCCTGGAACGTCCTTCTTCACAACTGTTTCTGAAGGAAGAATAGATGTCAGGGCATTTTCCTTAGCATTCTTACAAGGAAAAACTGGATACGTGGCAGATAAAAACAATTTAAAATGTCTGTAACTTACTGCACAGCAACTAAGATTTTAATACTTAAGAATGACACAATGGTGAATAAAAGAAAGAAGTCCAATTAAAGTTCAGTAAATTTCTTGTGTGGAACTGAAATCTGTAGACTATGTTTATTCAACAGTGCAACATTTCGGGCCTTCTTTCACACTAGTACTCTAACTCCAAGCATCAAATTAAGGCAGTGTGCTTGGCAACCAATAATCATTCTCTACTGAACTCTCCACTTCTACAAATCTTTACAAACTAAACAAATTCCTGCAGAAATAACAGGGAGAAGTGTAGAAATACCATCCCTTATTAACAATCTGAATTCAGCAGGGTGGTGCAGTAGTTAGTATTGCTGCCATATGGCTCTGGGGTCCTGGGTACAATTTTCTGGGGTGCTATCTGTGTGAAGTTAGTACAGTATGCTTTCACTGTGATTGTGTGGTTTCCTCCTGGTACTCCACTTTCCTCCTGCAATCTAAAGACATGCTGGTAGGTTAACTGGCTTATGAAAAACTATCCCTGGTGTGAGTGCGTTTGTGCCTGTGTGTGCCTAGCAATGGACTGGTGTCCTGTCCAGGGTGTATCCTGCTTTGTGCCCAATGCTTCCTAGGAATGATTCTGGGCTACCATGACCATGAAATGGATAAGCAGCTATTGAACGTGATGTGATGACTCATTTGTGTATAATTTGAGTAGTATATAATTACCTTTGTTAATATGTACACTACAAAAATAAAGATAAGAAAGTTGAATACCTATTGTAAATATAGAATCAGTGTAGATTAAGAAGTAAACTAATATCCAGACAAACCTTACAGTTACCTTCTTGTGTCATGCAATTTAAAAAAAGAAACATCGAAAAGGAAGAAGCCTGATTACAAATTGAATGTATCTACTCCAATTCAAATGTTACTGTAATCACAGATATCACCCGAGGAATGGTACCCAGAGCCCCAACACTCTGAGGCAGAGCTGCTAACAACTGTGCCACCATGCTGCTCCACGTGGCATTCCTATTACAAAAAATGAAACATCGGTACTAAACTCAATGAAGGATTTTTTACATTTTTTGCCTAAAGTATCTGAACTTTCTGTCATCTTCTCTGCCAGATTTCTGTTTATGTAATGGCCTGAAGCTGGTGAACTGTGCAGCCCCTTTATTTTCATTCTGGTCTCATTCAACAGCTTAATTATCGTTTAACACCGTCACACCACTATCAGATCTATGTCTCTGATTAGCCATGTTAAGCAGTGCAAATACTGACTGAGCTGCAGGTGGTAATGCATTTCATAGTAGAAAAAAAACCAGAACATATCTTCTATCCATGCGTTTGGCACATACTGTAGCATCAGGAATGTCTAGTTGAGCCAAAAGATTCAGATCTTAATGTTTCTAAGAAAAAAACAGTCAACATGAACTTAACAAAAACAAGTTTTTAAAGAGTTTCGTTTTCTATTTACAGTACACACATTAGTTTAATTTACGGAACTGGAAAATTTTATTAAACTTCCTAAGCAGACATGAAGATAGATGTAATTACACAGTTTTCATTTGTGCTAAATTAGATTCAGATTAATGGGTACATCTGCTGCTGTAACACTGCTTAATTTTTCTAAAACATGTGCTGTAAGTGAAATTTAAATGTACCTGTTCATATTGAACTTGACAATAATAACTCAAAGCAAAAAGGTTACAGACTTCTTTAACTATGGGATTTCAATGCCCTGACTCAGCAATCCTGATGCACTTTAAATTTGAAATCAGATGCACAGATCAAAACCACGGCCAATTCACTATTTCAGAAGGAATGTGGAAGATCCATCAGGCAGAAAGCACCTGATATCTGTCTTTTTAAGAGGACTAGAACCTGCTGATAAAGACACCGTCAAAAGAAAAACTCTTTTCTATCCACCTGAGGTCATGAGAGAGAAAGGTAATCGCTGCTGCAATTACATGTTTGAACACATTAGATACACACAAAATGAAATTGACAGTACGTGGACAGAGTTTATCTGTTAGCCTGCCAGTCTTCAAAAATCTACATTAATAACCATATTGAAACCAAAGCTGGCTTTCTTATATATACAGTATAATAAAAACAAAGTGAATCTGGAGGGGTTTGATAAATGACTGAAAACTACTTTACTTTCTGTGCCCCTTAATAACAAATCACTACTCAGACATGGACTAAAATGAATCATTTTCTCCAGAGCACTTACTGCTTTTAGAGTAAAATGTCCAATAAGTAAAAAAATCAATTTATCGGTTATGTTTTAATGTACGTACCTAACTCTCGATGCTCTCGACACTATACATTTTCTGTCTGTGGCCTGACTTTCCACATTTCTAAATGTGCTTCAAACTGTACATTAAAAGGTTATTTATTCTAAAGAAGTATTTTAATTTATGAGCTGAAAAACAAACTTTGGTAAAAGTTACTGTTTAGTTTTGGCAGGACTATTGCTAGTTCAAGGCAGCTAATAAATTCTTTAAATTCAAATAGTTGCTTAGTACATTAAAAGCAGAAAAGATGTTTTTGTGCACTTTCTACAAAATGACATGCAAGGGCGCAAATAATTAGTTTAATGCACATAATTACCTAAAGTAACCCACTGTAAATGGGATAGACAGTGTGTGGACAAGGAATTTACACACCACAAATTACAACGGTAACCTAAATATGTGGCAAGTGAAAGGGTTCAGATAGTCGAGGTTTCTCAGTTTAAGTGTCATTTCTTTAACTAGGTATTATAAGATGTAAAAATCTACTTTAAATGAGACACACTGCTGAATCTTGTGTCTTACCAGAACTTTTATCGTGCAGTATAATGTGAATAGACTGTCCTTTGATGATCCCAAATCCTTGACGATGCCATTTGAGATCACTGTGTCTCATCATGAACACACTTGGTTGTAATACTCAGTTAAGACCATTTGTTTCCAAATAGTTCGTTATGGACATTGTAGAAATAGTACCAATTCTGAGACACCTATGAGAAATACATCCTCTCTGAATACTTCTAGCTCACAGGATTTTGGAATTTTCAATGCATTGACCAACACGTCTACTAGAAAGAGTTTCCACTGGCAAATGTGCTTTCCACTGATAAAAGCAAGATTTAAATTCCATCAAAATGTTCTGGAATGTCAGTGAGTTTGCACACTTTGAATTAAGCCAAAGCATCAGCTGTTGCACTGAATTCTACTCCCTAAGTTTGCATCGTAACTCTTAAGTTGATGCTTCAAGGCATGGAAATGCCTGGTATTGAAACTGTGTTTTGATCTGATGTATACAGGAGCAAGAATGACATTTAGATTGACACTAAATGCTAAATAAACTGTAAATTATTAAAGATAAAGTTGTCATGGTTAACAAATGCTGTGGCAGAGTTTGCTAGCAGCAAGAATAGGCAGAGTCCATGACACACTAACCAAAACACCAGGCAGAAACATAGTCAAAACCAAGGAAGGGTCAAATCGGAAAGAAAAACACAATAACCAAAGTTTGGAACCGGCAAGGGTCAAAACCAAAGACAGAAAATACAACAGGGACAGAGAGAAAGCTTTAAGCACTGCTTGAGGAGAGAAGCCAGTTTATACAACAGTCTTAAAGATCACTGCAAATACGTGTGGATTATAACCATTAAAACTGTGTGGTAGAGAGTCATCATAGGAAACGTCTGCCACAGGAGAAACGCTGTAGCTCAGAAAGCAGAGTGCTAGTGCCAGAAAATACATGTCTTGGGTTGAGCGCCTGCTGCTGTAGAGTGAGCAAAATACTAAATTTTGAACAGCATCACAATAGTAGCTTCTTATACCTTTGTCACATTTAAGCTACTTAAGATCTGGATAGAAATATTTTATTTGACATACTGTAGTAATAATTAATATAAATAAGTAAAAGATCAGCTGGAAGAAAAACAGCTGTCATTGTCGCTCTCAGGAACTAGATCTGACCACTTCTACTGTACAGTGGACAAATGATGGCAGAGTTGCATACTGTGATAACTGTTGGTATAACCTCAGATCTATAGCAATGTCAAATGATCATTCTGTTTTGGTGAAAGTCCTGAGGATATGACTTTGGATACTGCCTAAGACTGCCAGTATCAGCTCATTACAGTATGTTGTCAATCATATGTTGTTAACACCTTTAAATACAGATAATAATCAACTTCTTTAAAGAATATTTAGCAAGGTATCAGAATTAACTGATATACATCTACTTTTTGTATTGATACTGCCGATGCCTGTTACATCCATCTGAGTTTGGTTAACGTGTCACTGGTTTATTTTCTAACACTAGGTATACTTGAACTCTTGCTAAGGTCCAAACAGCTGATATTGCTTTTCTTTTATAGTTTATAACTACCCAATGAAATGACCAGTAATTCTTTTTTTGTATCGATCTCATCTACCTCTGAACCTATTATGTTAAAGTGATCTACTGATACAGTGATCTACTGATACAGTGAAGAAGCATATCTGCAAATGCAAATCATGATTCAAATCACCCAATTAATGATATTAATAATGTAATTGGAGATATCTTAAATAATGTACAGTAGCAATTTATAGAATATATTTGTACTTGTAATGGTATATATGCTTTTAAAGTCAGGTTTGTGAGAATGTAGCTAGAAAACCCAGTTAATCCCTGCACTAAACCTTTATTTATATGCCTGCTCATAGCGGAAGGGTTTGCCTTCAATTTTCCATTTATCCATCATCAGAAGGCTGCTTGTCCTGGAGAGTGTTGTGTCAACTTGGAGCCTACCCCCGAAGCAAAGGGCACAAGATAGGACTGAGTGCATTTTAACTTAATTTCACTGACTTCTTGTTTCTCTGAACACATTTTGTAGTAACAATTTAAATTCGTTGTTATATATTTATATAAATAAAAAACCTTATCAGCAGCACAAAATGGCCAGATAAAGATGTTTAATCATCTTCACGTTTTTTAGAGCACATTTTGGTATACAGTGGTTTTTTCAGAATCTCAGATTTAGACTGCTTTTTTATCCCGATAACTATAATTGCTGTTGGACAGTTGTCAAAACAGTCTGATCAGGGGCTTCCGAAAGTGAACCCATGTTCTGTTCTTTTAACAGACTGTTTCTACCCCCTACCGAAAACAGTTCACTTGGGCTTGATCAGGTGATCAGGTCACGTGAACCTGCAGTTATGCATAAAGTGGACCATCCCATGTTGGATTTTTCTCGGTTTTGTCAATCAAAAGCCGTCATTCCCAGAAAAAAGAAAAAGATAGAAGTACAGAGAGAACCCTGATAAAGAAAAAGAACAAAAAAAACAGCCAGTGTTTCTTTTAAAAACCAGCTGCCAAAAGAAAACTTGCAAAGCAATTCTGAGTGCTATTAGTGTAACTAATTATAGTTCTCATAAACTTACTGTCACAATGCACTACAATGACACCAAAGGCCAAGATGCAAAACACAGATTTTCTTACGCAACATCAGACTTCCATTTACAATATATGACAACACATTTCCACAGAATTGTGTTATGTTGAAATTTTCCAAATATATGCAAAATTTTTTTTTCTTGCAGAATAGGAACATGCCATACAAAGTACTGAATTCCAAAAAATATAATACAAGAAAATAATTTAAATCCATTGTGCAAAACTGTTAAATAAATCTAAGATTAGTATAACTAGATAAGGTCATATCTTTAGAATTGATGATGTACTGAGTATAGTGTACAGGTAGGAGTTATTTTGTTGTATTGGAGCTTACATTAATTGAAAATCATCATATTTGATAAATATGATCACAAAAGTTAGGTCAAATAAATTATCAAATGGTGTCATAAATTTAACATATACAAACCTGGCAAATGATATAGGAAAGGCACCTCAAAGACGCAGTTTTCCAGTTTCTTCAGTAGGAAGAATAATCTGGATGTGTCAAAAGTTTAAAATCACAAACATGAAACCTCTATGTGGAAGAAATAATTACTAAGAGCAGCTAGAAAAATAATCACTGGGGTCTCTTGGAACCCAGGGGGGGACATCAAGTGATCTCCATAGCCCAAAATGTAGCTCATGTGGTGACATTTGCACAAAAAAAGAGTTTGTGCCAGGGAAGCAAGAACAAAGTCTTTATTAAAGACTAGAAACCACAAGGTTTGCCTTAAGTTTGCAAAGGAATCTGAAGTTTTGTGGTAAAAATGAACTTCTTTATATTTGATGTAAATCAAATATAATATTCTAAGAACATTAGTCTAAATTAGATATTTGGAGGAGCTGTTTTTCAAGAGCAGACTCGAGTAAGATCATTCAAGTAGTGCAAAACATTAACTGAATCAAAAACGAATCCACAGTTCCACCATCCACTCATCAGATTTTCTATTTTTTTTATTCGATCTATCAACAAGACAATGACTATAAACATGCTTTGAATTCCAACACTGCTTGGCTTAAAAGATAATTACTTTAATTGAAAGTTAATTTAAACTTTAAGAGTTAATCACTTCAATCATCATAAATAGTTTACTAATGCCCATATTTAAAACACTACTAATTCTTCCTAGGTATCTGAATTACCTATGGCATTTGAGATCCTGAAGAGAAGATACACAACCACATTCCTCAAGATGTCACAAAATCAAAGATGCTTGTGCCACTTTTGAACCCTAACTGGTACAGTACCTTTATTATTGGAGTGAGAGCTGTCTCTCCTTTCTTGGCAGTCATGCCTGAATAGGGTGTCCAGCAAGGGTGAGTCTCGTCTCTACTCCTGTTTTTGATTTTCATGGAGAGCACAGGATAATAAGGGACAGCCAAGATGTGGAGAGTATCCTGTTTGGTGGCTTAAAGGTGTCATCTGATCTTTGCAAAAGATGCTATATCTGACTATGATGGTCCAATGCACTTAAATATTTGGAAAACGAGTTTGTAGTATCCAGATTTAGAGAGAGATATTTTTCATTGTAGGTCACATTTTGTTGAATTTAGAAGGTAGGTCTACATCTCTTGTAGGCCTGTGTAGGTGTTCTGTAGGATCTTTAAATACGTGGTAGCAGTCTGGGATTTTTATGGTAGGTCAGGAGCTATGCATTTGGGATGTGTTGTTTGCAAATAGAGCATGTTGAATATTGTACTCTGTGTTTGTTTGCATGCGACTACCATTGTTAATAAGTGTGCCTGATTTATTACTCAGTGATAAAAAGAACTCACTATTCACTATTTTCTTAACTATTTGTAATACAAACAGGACAAGTTAACATTACATTAAAAACAATACATTAATATATTTTTATGCATTAGACATATTACATTACATACATCAACCCATACAGAATCATCAGATGAAACTGTCCAAATAAAGCATGTTACATTTTAAATTGAATCTCTACCTAGGTCTAACCTAATATTTAGAGCTCCCACTAGACCTGTTAACATTCCACCAGCAATGAAAATAGCCTGAATAAGTTGTAGTATGCATACTGCAAGACTAAAATACTGTATGTGCAGCCCCCAATCACATCCAGTTGTTCTAGAGGGGTCACTTTTATTTGAGGTTGTGATGAGGTTAAGGGTGTGTAGGAAGGACACATGGAATTTAACACAATTTCTCACCATTTCCAACAGTTTTTATTAGAATGGAGATCTGGGAGCTGTTCTGGCATGCTGATGTGATGGAAGTTTTTCTGGTGTTCCTCCAGCCAGCATGCACTGTCCACCACTACAAAAATATATTTATCTCACAATGAATTCCTAATATTTTGACTAGCGACTACAGAACTATTTTACATGTTTAATTTTATAATTTTTTTTGTTCTTAGCTTATTAAACATGCAAGATAAACAATAGAGATAGACTACATATGTGGGGAGGGTTTACATTTTATATGCTAACTATATCTTATAAGTGCTAATAAGTGCCCTGCTTGTTTTGGCAAGATTACATTTTCTTAGTAAAATAAAGTCTAGAGCCTCCTAATTTCATATACTTTAAATACAATTTCCTTGAAGAGCAAATAACAGTGGTTAATTGTATATGGGCATTTTCCCAATTTCTCTAAACAGTTTTCTTTTTTTAATACATTTCCCTCTAAAATAAAGTTGTATTATAACAAATATAAATGTTCCATTAATATTTTAATTAATTTATAGGAACAACAATTAAAATAGTGCGTGGGAGCAAAGGTTTATCAAATATGGAAATGTTAATTCTAATATTTCAAGGACAGAAAGAAAAAGCGTATTTTTCTAAGTGTATTCAGACTGAAGTAATCAGCGTCATTGTTCATATCTAAAATGGTTAAGCAAAAGCTATACATACTGTATGTCAAATTAACATGTGATAAGAGTTGTCGTCAAAATGTGATACGAAGATGAAACAACTGAACCAGAGGACACAAGTGTTACAACTAATGGGAAGTGCATTTAGAACTGATCCCAGGAGACACTTTTGTTACAGAAGAGGATATACGAAGTCTAGAACAAGTATCCAGCCATGTTGTTGATGCTGACACCATGCCTTCTTTCAGGATAAAGAACAGCTGGATGAAGTCAGCAGCTAAATTACAACCAAACATCCTAGATGGGCTGAACGGCCTTATGTTTTATGCAATAATACAGCAGAACTGCAGAGCAACAGCAATTTCCACTTCCTACAGGATGTACAGTATTAGTACAACTAATTTACAGAATCTACAGGACAAGTGTGAAAGCAGAGATTTGCTTAGAATATATTGTTATACAGTATACAACCAGGATTTGACCTATATGAAGTCATGAAACATTATTTTTTGCAACAAGAACATTTCTAACATTTACTGTGCTAATAATTCAATGGTAATGAAACAATGAAACTGATCTTGTGTCAGGTTTCTGATTTTATTGAATATATTGGTTTACAAAACTTGGTTTTGTAAATACGTAGGATACCTTATGGATATCTTTCACAATAAGACAACATCAATATTAAGAACCAGCTTGTCTAATTTAATTAAAACTTATAATAGTTTTATAATATAAGTTTAAGGGAATTTCCTGGAAATGAAAACATGTATAATATCCATCAGCACACTATCTGTGGTGTATCACTTTTTTTCCCCTCTGGAATCCTCCCTGAATCATGCAAAGGTGAATGAGTGCAAATGCTAATTTGTTAACACAACACATGGTTAAGAACATGGCTCAGCCACTACAGTTCCCTCCCTACCCCGCCTGATCTAGGCAGTGACTGGGTGGAATGATACACTGTTCAATTCCTAATGACTGATTTCGCTGCACTCAAAGTTATCATCAAAGACATCACTGGAAGGAGATGAATAGGTCTGCAAGGCAGTCTATAATTAAATTTTCAGATTTTCTAGAACTAAAAAGAGGAATATAATGTTAAAATTTTACAATGTAGAATATTTAGAATATTGTCTACAATTTTGCTCACCACATAACTAAAAATATATATTTCTTTTCTGGAATCAGTCCAGGGAAAAGCAATCAGTTACATTCTTGTGCTCAAAGAAATATCCTGCACTGACAGGCTAAAAGAATGGAATCTTTTTAGTTTTGGTTTAAAAATCCATAAAAACATTAACAAAGTCGGCAACAAAGTTGCAAAATGTTAAACTGGTTTAATTGCAGGGTTACATCTCCTTAACCTTTTGCATGCAAAAATGTGTTATTTCTATTATAGCATACAGACATTCAGTGCCTATGGCCTTGGAAAGTCTACACAGATGATCAGAAACAGTAATAGTCTTCCTTGTTATTCTATATGTTAATTTTCTGATTGTCAGAAGATACTTTTCTGTAATTAGTGCTACTAAAACAATGCATGCATGGCAAATAAAAGTTAAGAACCATAGTTCTTAGTCAGAGAACCTCATTTTTTAGTTAATATCTTCTGCAGGATTATCTAAAATGTAATTGGTAATCTACTGATTACAGCATTCTTAAAAGGAGGACTATTCAAGTTATCCACTTTCCACAGGTGGGCCTTAACATTTTTTTCTGCAAATATTTACTTTAACTTTTTTGGGAGGAGAGTTAGAACTGAGATTGGAATATATGATATTGCTGTTATAACTCTCTTCTCAACATCTATTCATTTCCTGTTTCATCCAATTCAGGGTCATGGTGAAACCAGAGCTTATCCCAGCAAGCAACTGAATGGGAAGCCAGTCCATCACAGTGCACACACAAACAAGCATACACTCACATCAGTTTTCCCAGAAGCCAATTAACTTACAAGTATGTCATTGGATTGCATGAGGAAACCAGATCCCCTAGAAAACCCACACAAACATGAGGAGAACATACAAACTCCAGACAGATAGCACCCCAGATCCAGAACTGAACCTAGGACCCCAGTACTGAAATGCAGTACTGTTAAACACTGTTCTGCTCACTCTTCCAAACAGATTGCTACAATTCAGTAATGTGCTTGAGTTCAACAAGCACACCTTTGTAAGGTTCACTTGTACCAACTGCAGATTTGAGGGGAATGCAAGTGCAGTCTCTTTGACGACATTCATAACAGATTAGCATTCCGTGAAACACATGGGACTTGGGGAAACTACTGACACACAAAACATTTGTGAACTGGAATATAAATGCCTTCATACATCACAAAATAGTTGTGATTTACGGAGCCGTTCACTGGAAATATTTCAGATATATTCTTTAGTATTTTATGCTCTTTCTGCCTGCTTTCCAGGAGCTCTTACCAAGTAAAATGGTCTTGACATGACTCTCTTAAACCATACAGTATAATTTCAAAAAGAAACTTGGGAACCAAGATGTTGGAGATGTTGTTTTTAATGTACAGTATTATATAATGTTGTGACATCAAAAGGTTTGTTTACAATAACATTTAAACCTAAGCCCTAACATAAATATTTATGAAGAAACCTTTCAATTTTTAACTTGGAATTCCAGAATTTAGAACACATAATTAAGTGCTAGTTTAGTGCTGCCATTTTAACAGCTACTTTCTGTTATATTTTTATGTGAATGTCTGAACAATGGACACTGTACTCACCATTGAAGGTTGAAGAGTTGCAATTAGTAAGATATTTCATTCATTAATTTGATTTTAAAAAACCTATCAAAATAGTTTTGATAAAATATCAAAAATATTCTGTAAAACAAGCTTTCGTTTTTTTACAGTTTTAGTTGAGACATTTCATTTTGTGAAGCAACGACTCACTTCTACGTAGGATATCTGGTGAGGAAAAAAGGAATCTTTACATAAAAGCTCTTTTGTTTTATAAGAAGACCCTCATGTTCCCATCATGACAGCTACACTTCTTGTATATAGTTTTCATTTGACATTTATTATCCTATCATATACAACAATTGTAAACAGTATGCAACTATAATGACCACAAATGTCATTAAATCTAATTAGGTTTAAAGTGTCATGTTTGTAACAGGAGAAAAAAAAACCTGAAAAACCACAAATTACACAGTATACTAAATCACACAGGTACTGTAGAGTACTTTATCAGAACTTTCTGCATCTGTTGTATCTCAAAGACAGGAATATCATTATGCCACTTACTTTTGGAGCCAAATACTTTTAAAAAATAACTAAATTCATGTCTGGAAAATGCAGAATATTGCCAAAGAATGTTTTTTTTTATTATTTTCTGCATAGGTCTCTAGCTCTCAAAATGATAGTACCTTTCTGATCTGTTATTTTTTTTTATTAGGAAGCACTAGGCATGACTGCACAGTGGACTTTTAAAGTCCTTTTAAAGAAAATTAAAATTGGCAAGAAGCCACCTTCCCCATTGAATTTTGCATGTGCCCGCAAGTAAATCAAGTGAAAAGATTAAGCAGGCAGGTGTTGGACACATCCAAGCAGACAAAAGCAGCACCGTCTTATAACAAAATTCTGCTGTATCATGGTCTTTCAGTGTCTACCTCAAGCAGCTGTCTCTGCTTACAGTACACTTTTCATTCAAAGATGCTGCAGGTATTTTAGCTATGTGCCCTTTTGCCCTGTTTGGGAAATAGTTTGCATTGCTCTGTCACATTTAATCTATGTTCAAATTAAGTTCGGCTTGATCTACATTCACAGCATACGTTCCCATTATTATTAATATTATATTAAAACAAGGGCAACCAAGCCTAACAGGGCTGTGGTCTGTGAAGGGGAGTAAAACCACAAAAATGATGATGAAATGTTCTCCTGTCTCTACTGATTTACACAGGACTTGTATTTGTTTATGAAGTGTTACCAGTCTGCTACTATTTTATACCAAAACGTTTCTTAAAACACAATCAATCAGAGCCACAGTTTAGTTGAGCATAACTGCAATGAACAGACATATTATATAACAACATATTATTGCCTTGCTAAATTGCATCAAATTTAGTTCTTTTGGTTTTCTCCCTTTTGTTTATAACTTTGTGTGGCATAGTTTTCACTATGAGACTGGAAGGGGGAGAGTATCTAGGGCTTTGAAGTTGTTATGTTATAGTTCAACTGTCAAACGCAACTTTTGTAACCAACCAATAGAACACTGACCATACCATAAATGTATTTAAATAAAATTGTAAACAGTATATAGTTATGTCTAAACACAACACTACTTTCAATATTATATTAAGTTCAAATTCTAAAATCACATTGTTTTGATTTATGTTGACATACAAATAGAAATATGTTACTATAAAAATATTAATAATCTTGCAAACACATTGTCCTCCTTCTGTATTGGAACAATGAAGTCTAAACAATTTTCACTATGAACTCTAATAATAATAATTGCCTATCGAAAAAAATGAAAAATTACTGATAAGTATGATTCTAAAGAATATACCATTTATCAAGTGCTTGTTGTTGAATAAGAGTGAAACAGCTGTGAATATCAACCTGTTTTGCTTTAAGTTTAGTGGTTGGAGGCTGTAGGGGTGATTCCAGATGGCTCCATGGGCTAAACTGCTGTTTTGGAAACAAAAATGCTTCCAGGAGCACAGGTTCAAATCTCATTTGTAGCTTTACGAGTGTCATGGTGGCACATTAGTTAGCAGTGCTTGGGTGCAATCAGAGTGTTTATGATCTCATGAGTTTCCTTGCTCAAGTTTCTCCTCACAGTCAAAAGACTAACTAGCCATATTGTGTGAGTGTGTGCGTTTGTGTCTATGTGTGTGCCCTTAGATGGACTGGCGTCCTTCTCCAAGGTGTACGCCGCCCTGTGCCCGCTGCTTCCAGGGATAAGCTCCGGCTCCCCTGTGACCTTCTTTTGGGTAAAGCCGCAAGTAAATTGATGGAGGGATTAGAAAAACAGGCAATTGTAAAAATGAAAGAAAAGTACAATTGAAACCATAGAACAGAAACTGTGCATGCAGAAATCAACAATGTGAAATATAGAAGAAAGAAACCACAAATATTATTAGCAATCAGCAAAAACTGGAATGGCCAAGAAAAAAAACATCTGTAGATGACACCACATAAATTATCAGTGCTGTCAGTGAAAACCCCGAAATCCATAGTGTGTTAGTGTTTGAGACAGCAGAATAAAAAAACACTACATTGCAAAATCAAAACCTTTCATTTGTTCCAAGTAGTTTAGATTAGATTTAAGAAGATTTAGATTATACCAGATTAGAAGTACTCAAAGTACAAAGATGGGCCAGGAAAGTTTTGGAACTGTTTTATAAACAGATGAGACCAAAGTTAACTTTTACCCAAATGACAGGTTAAAGTGTGTAGAAACAAAGAAAATACAGACGTTCCACAAAACCTCCTATGAAACACCCTACCTATGAAACATGGTGGAGCTAATGTCAAATCCTTTAACTAACGATGGCATCGACAATATTAATACTGAAGTGTACAGAACATTTCTGTATGCTTATGCAGAAGAACATACTTTGGTACTTATTGGGCAGTTCTTCACAAGGTATATTGCCATAAATTAAATATACAAAATACTGTATATGGCCAATGCAACCCAGAAGTTCATCGGGTGAAAAAAGTGGAAAATTGTAAACTGTCCAAGTCAATCTCCAGATTCAAATCAAATTGAGAATGCAAGTGCTGAAGAAAAAAACTCAAAACACTCCACAAGTAGCCAAGACCTGAAAGGGCCAACAGCAAAGGCTTGGCAAAACATCTTAAATAATTACACAAAGAGTTAAGTGAACTCAACGGGTTAGAAACTTCACGTAGTTATTGCCTCAAAGGGATATGCAACCCAATGCTGGCTTTTACATTCAGAAATGTACTTGAGAGTCAAAGTGTTCCAATAGTTTTGGACATTTGAAATCACTGGGGTGCATACAAAGTCTGTTTTTGTTCTACTAAAATCAGGTACATGCATGTGATAAGTACATTATATTGTACTTATCATTTAGATTTTAATCTCATGACTACAAACAAAAATTACTTTACTATAAAGAAAAATACGTTTTGTTTTGTTTTTTTTGAGAGGGAGGAGGGCAGGATTAAACAAATTTAAACCTAAAGCATAGTAAATTATGTACTATTTGAGTTTCTTAAAAAATATATGTTCTCTTCAAGACTTCTATGCCTTCATAAATCCTACCCTCTACTAGAAGCAATTAAATAAAGAGTACAGGTAGAGGGTATTCACTTTTACAAATCATAATTTATTCTAACCTGTTTCACCCTTTCTCCTAATATAATAATTTCTCTTACTCTCCTAAAATAAAATGTATTTGTGTACTTCTAAACAAGGCTAAAGAGTTTTTACTTTAAACTTCACAAGTGACTTTAGTGGTGAAATCAGGGAACTTAAAGAGAAGCTCACTGCTTCAACCAAGGCTGAATTAAATACGGACTGTTTCAAAGGCTTTAAAAAAAAACAAAAGTCAGGAAATGTCTTGGATCTGATAACATCACTGTGCAGGTACTGAGGTCATACGCTGAGCAGCTCAGTACTATGTTTCATTATGTTCTCAAAATATCTCTGAATCAGCAGACAGTACCCAAAATTTGAAAACAGGCAACAATTATACCAGTTGCAATACAAAAATACCTTGAGACATTAAATGATTTCAAACCACTGGCACTGACCTCTTTAGTAATGAAGTCTTTTGAGAAAATGAATCCATGGAATTTGCCTACAGGGCTAAATGAGGAGTCGAAGATGCTACCATTACATTACTTCTGAGTTGCTGCATCTGTATATATTCACATCTAGAAGTTCCCAGTAGAGAGTTAGTAGAGAGATTAATCTCAATTTTTAATCTAAACTTTAATATTTTAGATTGGATCTTAGACTTTTTGACTAGCAGTCCACTAAGAGCAAGGGGAAATGGTCCTATATCAGAACAGCACTGGGTCTCTTCAGGACAGTGTGCTGTGCCCCATCCTATACATTTATACAGACTGCTATAGAAGCCCTTCTGAGGACAGACATCATTACATTTGCTTAATGTTTACTTTACTATTCTGTATGTGAGAAGAGCTAACAGTGATTGTTTATTCTGAGAAACCCTGTTCTTTTAATGTGTGTAGTACAATCATGACTTTATTCTATAGAACTTGTATTGATTCTGTCCTAACATTCACTGCAGTAGCCTGGTTTGGTAACCTTAATACATGCAACTTTGAATTACATACAGTACATAGTCAATTTCAGATCCCTACGTCTGGACATAGATTTAGACTACCCAGATTCAAGTGAAATAGAACTAAGTTCGCATTTATTCCCACAGCTATTAACCTGTTATGTCTTTTACCTGCCTGCAAAGCAAAGTTTTCCATCTGGGACAATAAAATGAAGCAAGTATGTAAGTATGCTTCATTACTCTTACTGCTACTAAATCATCAGACTATTTCAAACAACATGTTCTACTTAAACTCTCTTAAACTCATGTTCAGTTCTATTTAGCAGATTAATCTAAAACCACATAGAACAAGCTAGAAGATATCATTGAGAATAATCATGAAAAAATAATTATTTCCCTATTGTAATTTATCAGCTACTTGAATATGTTTAGATTTTTAAAACTCTAAGAAAAAAGTTAAGGTGAAAATTCAACCTGTACTGTTTGAAATATTTGTAGTGTTCAGAAATCTTACTAGTTTTATCAATATGGTAGCACATGCTTTTGGGAAAACACTGGCTGCAAATAGTATGGAATTACTTGACTGAGATAATGCAAAAGAAACAGGCATGAGGGAACTGGTGCCATAATCTCACCTGATGTATCAAAGGATTACTGTGATCTCCTCAGGTACACAGAGCAGCTGAAAGTTCTTTGTTCTGGGGGTTGATGATTTCTGTTTAAAACAAAAGAAATGCATGTGAATTTGATGTGTAGACGTTGGGATGTAGTATTTCAACATCTTTACACTGTGACAATAAAAGTAGCATGTACTGTGCAAGGTGTGACTATAATAAGACTAAGTGTCATGGGGAAGTGCAAGAGAAGTTACCCCAGGAGGGACATGTTGGAACGTGTTAAGATTGCAACAGCAGTACTTTTAATGCTAGTCTTGTGTTAGTGTCTGTGCTGAATAGAAGTGCGTGTTGTTACGTGTCAGTGTAACCATGAGTGACCATTATTTAGAGCGAAGTATTTCAGATTGGGTGAGAAATGAAACACTGCAAATTAAATCTGCATGTGAGAAGCTTATGGTAACTGGTTTGCATGGACAATTTACTATTGGTGAGGCTAAATAGCTCAATTTCAATAAATAAGAGTGCCACAGAATCATCTGAGGGGAGAACAATGCAAAATGAGTGAACTGTGGCCCAGTATGTGGCTTCTGTGGCTCACAGTGTAAAACATATACTACCCAGCTCATCGACCTGTTAAAATACAGGCTTGACCAATAACGACAATTTGTTTTTTCCAAGACTGAAACCTGGCCGCGAAGAACTAAGATTTGCTGTCATTAAGGATATTCAAATAAGTTTAAAAAAAATTAATTGCAAGTATCACTAAAATAGTGTATAACCCCTCCATGGTGATATTTTGAAAAGGACAACATGCATTTAGATGTATAAAATCAGTTTGCTACAAGATTTAACTGTACACCTTGCATCTTCAAATTATGCATACATCTGAACTGTTTATTTTTCTACATATAAAAATGTTCATTCATTATGTAAATATTTGCCTTTCATTTCATTTTTTCCCAAAAATATATAGAAAAACCTCTCCAACAGAACCATAAACTAAAATTAAAATATTCAAATTGACTACATTATGTAGAGATCAACATTTACAATTATTAGCTATTAAAATAATTATAAAATTAGTAAATATTTTGATCTACATTACATCATCATCAGAATGTTTACTACAGTTGTCAATGTACACATGGACTGAACATATTGTTAGTTAAAGATGTAAATTAAAGCATCTTGTTTTTCAAGCCAAAACTGTGAACTCCAGCCAACTGCCTTCATGAATGTTTAATTCACACAGAAAGAGATGTATGAGTAGTAATTGGGGACTCATAACTTTACATTTTGCAACTTTCAATTCACCACAATAATCAACAATCAAAAAACTACTGAGAATTAATTCCTTCCTTTGAATAGAACAAACACAAAAAAGCATTCTCCTGGCCTTGTTGCAATAAAGCTGCAATGAAGGGGAACTGTAGTCAAACCAAACTATTTTTGCTTAATTTTCAACATGCAATAAGCCTTGACTCCATATTGCAAAACGCTGGAGCTTATATAACTGCAATTATACAATTTGCATTACAAAGAGTGTTTTGTGTTTGTATGGTAAACGGTATGGTAGATACCACTGGTTTGCTGGTGAGGCTAGTAGACTAATAATGCATATGTCAGATGCCTGCTTTTACTGGAACATGGGTATTTTTGTTGGCTCAACTCCAGGTGCTCTGAATTCATAAAATTCATAAACTAGATGTGAAAAGTTAAACATCTGTATAGCTGAAACCTCCAGTGATTGCAATAAGACTCTGTATCTTATGTTCTCAAGAGAAACTGTCATAGCAGTTATCAGCTCTATGATTTGTTGTGAAGCTGTGGCGTTCCTACACGTAATCCAGCTCTCCACTCGCATATAGGCATAAGCAAAATAAAAAAAGGTAGCTAATGAAAAAATATTTTTTTCATGTAAAAAATAAACAGACAAGATGATTTCATGCACTTCTGCCTTCTTACATACATGCTGTACCTAAATCTCTCACATTGTTGTTGCCTCAGCAACCCTAATGCAATACAGGCAGTATATTTCTGAGTGCAAGAAAAGAGACCAATTCGTTTTGCCAGATGCCTGCTATTGTGTGTTATATTTTACAGAGGGATTAAACACAAATAGCACAAGGTTTAAATACACTTTGTCTAAAGACCACTGTAAGCTAAGTTATGTTATACTTTCAAAACAGAAATTATGCAGCCTTCAACAGCTATGTTGTTGTGCAGAACATGTCAGAGATGTCTAGTCATTCGAAAGAATGCACAAGGTATTCCCTGTTTTTTTTGTGTGTGTTTTCTTGGTTGTTATTGCTATTATAAGCCAGGTATGGTTTTTTTAAAAAATAATTCTAGGATACAAATTCTCGTTGGGTAATTGAAGGAAAGATACTATAGCTTCAACCACTGACATAGCAAATTCACTATAAGACTTCATCTCAAAACACAAAATAGTGCACACTAAGACAAATCCTTGGGGCTGGCACTGTATGTGTTAGTGTAGCAACAATACAAGTAAAGACTAACACAACACACACACACATCAAATGTAAGTAAAACAATAATGAAACTTTATTTCACTGTACATCTCAAGGTACACTAAATCCATCTATGGAATGAGACAAGTGTACATATATAATTAAAGATAGAATATAAATGTGGGCTTTAAGACAGGATTTTAAAGTTTTGACTGAATTGTACAGTAGGTTACGAAATGCCCCAGAAAGATAACGGAGAAGAACAGAAAGCAATGTCTCCTTGTGTTCAGAGCCCTGTATTTATAACTCCAAGAATCCCAGACACTGAAGAGAGCAAAAGATTTGCAGGTTTATATGGAGTTAACAGTTCATCAATGTTGTCAGTTGAAGCCCTTAAAGTGATCAGCAGTATTTTGAATTTTATTCTGAAATCAACAGGAAGTCATTGTGAGGACACCAGGTGTTATAAGATCATTCTTTGTGGTTTTGGTTAAAGTCTAGGCAGCTAAGTTTTGAACTTGCTGAAACTTGTGAAGAACGTATTTGGATCCACCAGCAAACACTGAATCACAGTAATCAGGGCTGGAAAAGACATGCATTTTCTGCGTCAGACTGGAAGAAGTATACAGATATGTAGTTTAAAAAATTCACTTTCACAACAATGTGAGTGTTGTGCTTCAAATATAAGGTTCAGGACAAAACCAACCACAAAGTTCCTAACCTGAACGCTTAGACTGGTTCTATGACCATCAATACTAAAACTAAAGGCGACACCTTTATGAGGCTGATAAGGAGAGCCAGTAAAAATAATTTCAGTCTTCTCAGAGTTCACACATAAACAAAATGCTGCATTCGTCTTGTAGCATCTACTGTAGCACTTGTACTAGGCAGACAATGCTTAATAAAACTTTTTGTGATATATTCATTTGCAGATATATTAATACTTGATTTACTTCAGGCAGGCATACAAACCATGTCTTAAGAAATGTATGTTAAAGTCATTGGAGAACAAAAACACTGATACAATATATTTTTTTCACTGTGTAAGTCTACATACTGTATGTCTTCATCTGGATTTCAAACCTTTTAATTACAGTACAAAATGGTGCCCAAGTGGTGTACTCCCAAACAGACCAAGTCATTCATCTACAGTACGTTGAAGACTTGTGTCCTGAAATGGTGAACAACCAGCATTCTGATCCCCACAGTACAGTGATGACATTTTCAAAAGCTCAATTTAACAATGGAAAATTCTGACATCCCTATTAAAGTGATGCTCATTTTATTAAAGTCAATACTGCTTTGTTGCTTAGTTAACCAAATGCTACTGTAGTTAAGAACAAGAAGCATACTCACATATTATACTGTTATGTTTTGAAAGCAGCATGTTTCTAGTGGAGAACTGATAAGTAATGTGGTGTTTATCAGTCACAACTGCAAGACAGGGATATTTCTTGATCTGTCCTACTAGTACAGTCATTTTTAGGGACAATAATCTCATTGACTTTCTAGGTTTTCTGCTGTTCAAAACATGGAAGACTTTTCAAAAGGAGTTCAACATAGAAACAGTTGCATTTGAATTTCAGAAGGCATTGTTTTTCAAGACGTTAATTGGAATTTAGTGATTTAAGTCACAAATCGAATTGCAGTAAGAGACAACCAAAGATCCTTGAGTTCTCTTCACCAGAGGAGTAGGCATTGGCTGGAAAGCTCTTTCTCACAGTTGCCAGGATTCTAAAAATCCAAGGCCAACTACACTGTGTAAAAAAGTGTAGATGACCCCACCCAGAGACACAGTAGTGACAGACTGATGATCACTAAGACCGAGGGGAATTAACAAAAGAGGTCGGGGGCATTCCAGAAGTACATCTGCTGGGCAGGGCTTCCTGTGGCACACATTTCATTTCACCATGATTTAAATCACCCTGAACCCTGACACACAGGAACGTTCCTGAAGTCCTTCACAAACAGGAATTCATCACCCCTGGTTCCCTGCCTGATTTAGGAAATGGCTAATGAAACCAGCACAGATTTCACCTTGTTTATATTTTTAAATAGTAATTATGCCAACACCTTTGTTTAAATAAATATGAAAAAATTGAAAAAAAAGTTAAAAATATTTGTCTAGTCATTATCACTGTGTTATTGCAAAACAGTGCAGGGGTTTACAATATGTGCTGCCCAACCCCTCTGAAAAGTGATAGCTGTATAACAGCACAGAGTGTCCCCAATGTTAGTACACAGGGAACATTTATATTATCTTCTTTTGATTGCCCTTTTTTATGGTTCTTATTTCATGTTAGATTGTATGTAATCATTAAAAGCAGTCTGCAACCCTCTGTACCATTAATTTATATTTTGTTATAAGCTTTATTACATTATACAATTTTTTTTTTATTTGTTGCTCTTATCAGGCTGCTTGTATTGTCTTATTGCTATAAGGTACGCAGTGGCACTCAGCAGTTGTCACTGCATTTCACCACAGATGTGCTCAATCATTTGCTGCAAGCTGGATTTTGCTGCCAACCACATTTGAAATCAACAATATTCAGGGAGCATTTTCTATATTATTTTTGGTAGATCAAAAATTATGTCAACCTTAGCACAGCACATTGGTTTAATAAGGAACAAGTAATAGGTTTATTCCATGATGAGAAAAAGAAAGAAAACACAACCATGAAGCATGTTTTGGCCATGAAGACACCTGAAGAAGGCTCATTGCCGAAATGTTATGTTTTCTTTCTTCTCTTTTCAGCTTGGAATAAACCTATTACTTGTTCCTTTGCAGCCTGAGCATGCTGACACATCTACCCTCCTGAACTACATTGGTTTAATTACAAGCACACCATCCTATAGAGGGAATGGTTATTGTTTTCCTTCACTACCTAAACAGTACACAGCAATACTCCATCACTGACAAACTAGTGTGAAGAAAATCAGAAGTCCAAAGCTTTCTAGCTTTCTTCAATCAATCTGCAACCTTCATACTATTCGTGAGATTAGTCTTTATGTATAGTAACAGGGCTCAGTAGCAAAGAGCCTTTTACCAAAGATTAAAGGCTTCAAAAGTTTCTTCCATCTGGTACCTGGAATATTTTCTGTTTTTCTGTTTTTCAGACCACAGCAGAATTCACCAATACCTGGAGAGTGGCTTTATGTGGTTCTGAGATGTGATTAAACCCACACACACATACATTACATACAGTTTAGCTGTTTCAGGAATTTCTTTATAAACTAGCTTCTAGATAAGTCTTTTAAACAATGTTGACATTACATGTTACTGAATGTGGCACAGTTTTCCAACAATAGAAATTAGCTTTATTGCAAAAAGATGTGTGATTGTGCTCCGCTCACTAGGCAAGAACAAGGATGAAATTTACAAACTGATGACAACTGCTGCTTCACTAAAGCCCTCAAAGAATTTGGCTCATATTCTGTCTGCTGTTACAATAGACTGGTTTCATTCAACTAAAGCCACATAAGACGTAGCACTGTAAAGCCCAAGAATGCCTAAAGGTATTAAACAAATACAGAATTATTTGTACAATAGTATGTTTATGAATTATATGAGAAGTAAAAATACTACTATGTTGTTAACGAACATTTAATATAGAACATATACTGTGGAACATTTTAAAAAAAAACTTTAGATGACTTTATAATGAAGTAAAACGTTTTGATACGTAAATCTCAATCATCTGTGACTTCTTCCATGAGATATACAGGATTGGGAGTGGCTCAGTCTTTTGCAGAAATAAAGTTTTGCATCTGAGATGCAATAGTCAACCGTCTCAGACACATTTAGCAAACCACTGCTTAATACTAAAAAAGTGTACTTTCATTTCACATAATTTTCAATCTAACAGTTTTCTTAAAAGGAAATTACTGCTAGATCCTGCAGATTAACCTGATCTAACTGACCCAATCAAGGTAACAGCACATGCCACATACAGTATAGCTTAAAAATTCAGAATCATTCTTATCCTTCTTAGAAGCTCATGAACTTTGTCCTGGATGTGATTAATTTTAGTCAACTATATATTTAAGTACATGGAATTTTTCAGCTGTATACATTTCTCAAGCAGTGAAAGCAGAAACTAAGGCAAAAGAAAGGTTTTTAGCTACTGTACCTAGTAAGATACAAAGTACAGTAGTAAAACCTTTAATGTCACCAGGAACAAGGTTTGTGTTTACCTTAAATAAACACTTTAGAATATTCTTATCCTGTACATTAATGTGTTCCATCCTTTATAAAGGTTTCCTAATACAAGGTAGAAAACAGCAAATAATTTCCACATGAAGGAGATTTGAAAAACTTTCAAATTTTCACATCTGTAAATGATTTTACTTCCCAGGCACAGTGCCTTCTCCTAGCTTCTCCCTTTTGTGGCCTTTAATTCCCCAGAAAGAAAGAGTGTCCGACTCCTTTAAAGGGCCCCACTCCTCGCTTTTTTGTTTGCTGGTTTAACAACATGAACCATTTGTCAACGATTTGCTGGCCTGCTACCAAACTGGCAAGAAACCCTTCATGAATATATAAGGCGGTGATTATCTGAAGTGAGAAGCTGTGAAGTAAAAAAGGTCGAACAGGAGGGAAAAAAAGTGTGTGGTTTGGATTTGTATGTCCGCATGCACTTCCAAGATGAATTAGAAGTATATTACCCAAGGGACAACAGAAAACAGTAATCCAGTCACAACAACTGAATGTGGCAGGAAATGTTTATTCAAGTACGAAAACTTTGATCACAGAGTAAATTGTTAGACTCCAAGTCAGCTCTTGGCTACCTGATCTTGTGGAGTTCTGTCTGGATTAATGGCATAGCCATCTTCTGCATAGTAATACCAGAGTCATTAAAATAATTTCATTTTACATTTGTACTCTTCCTGCCAAAAACTGCAATTCTATGTTTCTAGAAAAAAAGCAGTTTCTTCAGAAAATGTAACAGCCAGCTGTTCTCACTACTAAACATGAGTGCCAGCATCATCAATGTGCTCAATATTATCATACACTTTTGGTCAAACCTGGTGTCTATTAAAAAGACATAACACATACCTTTACATTCTCTAGTGGTGCACTGTAGTAGAATTATTTCTGACAGACAAATAGTGTTTCCATTTTACTTCCATTTAATTCCACGTTCTCTTCAGTAAATCACTTTACGTGATATAGAAATGTAATTCAGCATCAACCTGAACATTGTTTGTTGATTGGCTGATGATGTATATACTGTATATATGGTTTCAAAACCCCAAAAAATAATTTTAAATTCCTTTCTTTCAACATAACACAAAAACAGAAATATAGGTGCTGTATATAAAGTAGTTTACTACATCATTCACCATTTCAGTGTTCTGTAGATTGCAAAATCAATCCGTATCTTTTTGTGTGATATTTGCTACAACTGAAAAGCTTGTATTTGTAACTTAGATCAATATAAATTATACATACTTCCTCATTTGTCCATACAGGTACTATACAAAATATGTAGAGAAGAAAAAAATAAATATCTGAATACATGTATGAACAGCTTATGATTTCAGGGAGGTTTATTTAATGTTCTTTATATATCTTGTCTTTTGAGGTGCAAAAACAAATACAATTTTCAAAAACAAATACAAATATGTAATATATACTGTAACAAGACACACAAACTATAAACAAACTAAAAGCCCCAAAGCCAGACATCTGGGGTATTTTGCTCTTCTGCTCTTTTCTGTACTCTCCTTCAAGTTCTGACACAATAACATCTTTCCCTCAGGCTACTATGAATTTATGAACAACGCCTTATTTCAGTATTCCTTAATCTCACATTGGATGAGATACACATATATTTAAGTGCTCTTTAGGGAATACAGTCCGAATGTTACATATCTGCTTGAGTGAAATTTGGTGATGTTATGTGTGCATTCACAGCCATTAACAACACTAACTGTATGTAAATGCCTTGAACTGGAAAGTACATGGTAAATGTCCAACATGGCATGCAGAGCATGCTTTACTAGCTGTGCTTCTGTTAGCGAATGCAGTACAAGTAGATGTAATCTCTCCAGCATGTCCTGGGTTTGCCTCGGGGACTCTTCCCAGTGGGCCATGTCTGGTACACCTCCAGGAGGTTTCCTGATGGTATCTTCCCCAGATCCCTGAACCTCCTCAACTGGCTCCTCTTGATAAAGGAGCAGCGATTCTACTCCAAGGTCCTTTCAGATTGCCAAGCCCTCACCCTGTAGTGAAGGTAAACTCAGACGCCCTACAGAGAAATATCATATCCACCACTTGTACCTGCAATTTCATTCTTTTGGTCACAACCCAAAGCTTGGGCCCATAGGTGAGGATCCATCCTGGGACCATGATCTTTTCATGGCTGAGGGGCTAGAGCTATGCTGTTGGGAGCTTTGCACTCATGGTACATTAGGATAACCTTGGCAAATTGGTCTAAGGTGAGGGGCCAACCAAATATTGATCCTAATCAGACTCCTGTAATAGTTTCCACTAAGAACTAAGAAAATCCTGCCTAGATCAGGGACACTAGTACCCACCCTGGAGCACCTAGTGGCTGGGCCACCCATATAACCAGCCCAGGTACAGGACAAAATGGCTATGTGGAGCTGTTGTGTGGACTCACCACCTGCAAAACAAAGAATGGGGTCGGGTGCAATGCCAGTCATGTAACAGGCATGAGCAGGATGGATCTGGACAGACTCAACCTTGGCAATCTGTAATTGTTGTTGCCATTTTATTTTCTTTTGTGATTGCAACTGTAATTGTGATTTACAGTGTACAGGTCTGTTAAAGGTAGAAACATTCATGGCACAATTAATACTTGGAATTGTCCTTGCACCCTGTGCATGCTTTGCTTGGGGAATACAAGTGCTGAGGGACACTGGTAGGTAGTGGCATTCTCATTGACAGAATGGTTTGGCTGTAACCTTGCCTGGTTAGAAATCGCTGGTTTGTGAACACCCAGTATAGTGGCTTAGTCCGCCCTTAGGAGCGGCAGGTCCTTCATGTGTATTTCTTTCTTGATGTTCACCAGATTTGACATTCAACAGTTAAATCACTCCATCGCCTTTGCACAATCAACTCTCACCAATGAGTCGAGTCAGTTATTACACAAGAGCCAAAGTCACTTAAGTGTATCACAGTAAGTGATGAAAGGCAAATTAATCCTGATTTTGCCAAAACATGTTATCAAAATAAAAAATCCATATACTTTTTCGTCTAAAAACACACACCCATATAGTGCTACATTTATGTGGATGCTCTATGTAATATCAATACACCATTCTTTATAAATGCGGACATTGTACAAAAAACAGTGACCGATTATTTTTTTGTAGAGACCGGAAAAAATAAACTGATGAGATGCTAAGGGATAACATTTTTTTTAAATGTGTGAGCAAGCGGTGGTTACTGCAAAATAAAATTCATTATAGCAAAACCTGAACAAGTGAGGAAATACTGTGGTTGAAATCCATAATTTATAAATGTTAATCTTCTGATTTGTATTCTTCACTTAACAGCAGTACTTAATTAAAAATGAAGTGATGGTACACAAACAATGAGCTTGTATTTGCCATCATCCATTTAATTATAAATATTTTATAGAAATCAAGGATGTTATTAAAATATTCATTTTTAATAACCTAAAATGCCCGTTTTGTAATTAATGGTAATTACCAAAAAGACACTTCTAACCCAAACCAAAGATCGACAAAATTTTTCAATCCCTAATAACATGACAGTAAAGAATAAAGGGGTAAAGCCTGCAAAGGTGTTTTGGGTATCTAAATTAATTACTACTGAAAGCACTCAGTTTCTCTTTTGAGATAAAAACAGTTCTGCATTCTCAGACATTGTATCACGTTTCCAGACACAGCTTCTGAATCACAGTGCTTAATTAACTCAGTAACGTTAGACATTTTGCAAACTTTACTTGGTCAGTATGCAGTGTTAAAAATCCAAAAGATCTGATGACAGGATAATACACTCTCTTACAGTACATCGAACAATCTAACCCATGTATGGTATTCTCATTTAAGATTCCATTGCTATTAAAATATTCAAAAATGGAAATATTTTCCCTTAAACAAACCTTTAATATAATATTTTGTATTTTTTATTTTGTATATATAATGGCATACACTTGCAAATACATAAAAGTTCAGTGTTTGATTAATGAGATGTTTCCTCAAAAATCATGTTTGGTGAATCACATTTACATTTGTTTTTAGAATCCTCCTTCAGCATTCTTATGACCTTTGGAATAGAGCAAAACAAGAACTTTATAGAGTTTATAGCTAAGGGCATTGCTACTGAATCTGGCTTATATGATGCACAATACATACTGTCTCATTATAGCAATACTAGGGTAGTTCTAGTGCTGACAGGTATTGAATTGATTTACGCAATGAACATATGTACTGCAAATGTTTTCACAGACATACTGTATAGAAGCACACTAAAGTATGCAAATGCTCCAGTCCCACTGAAACGGTTACAAAGTACTCATTTTTAAACCAGATTAAATTTAGTATTGAATAATAAGATCCTATTAATAGAAACAAAAAGAAAATTACAGTATCTTGTCAAATCTGAAAGATTAAGAAGCATGTTAACAGAAAAGCTGGCATTCCATCTTCCATCTTCAAAAATAATTTAGTAGTTTTTAAACCTTTTCTTTGCATTGTTTTCCAGAGTGAAAAAGCCATTAGGAAATAACAGAATGCAGTCTTTAAAAAAATGCAGAGATGCATGCACAGTACATCAAAAGACTGCTGCTTACTGGCAATGTTCCACATGACCAAATATGGTAAGAAAAACTCTTTTCCTGGAACCAAACTGAAAAAGTTTATGAAATACAAAGCAATAGAACTGTGCTCCCTGAAACTGTACTGAGGAAGGGTTACTGACAATGATTTTCTAACAATGTTCGGAAATAGTCAGTTGAATTACTCTTACACCATTGTGAATTGGGGCTGTCAAATTGCCCTTAATAAGGTAATATCTTACTAATTTTTTAACAGAGACAGAGGGTGCTAACTCCTTATGAGACCTGGGATACACAATGCTCAATTCAATGCAATGCTCATTTAATCTATAAAAGCAAAGATCATCTCTATTACATTTCTCGCACTACCAGATACTATAAATAACAGATAACATATACTGTATATACAATACAAGGTAACAAATATATTACATGACTTTTTCTCTATTGAAGAATGAGTTGATGAATAAGGTATTCAATAATGTATACTATGTTTAAAGAGTGATGTCAAGCCTTTTCACTTTTATTTGGTGTATTTGATGTATGCACAATTAAAACAGTGCAAACAAAATGTCAAGAAAGGCACCTTCGAAGGAACCCTGGACCTGCCAGTAAGTGCAGACTTATCCGTTTGTATGATTACAGCATCAGAGGGGAGGGTTTACTGTTCCTCTAAACACTGCAGGCCTAGCGCTCCCCAGCGTTAAGACTCAATTTAATGTCAGAATCAAAAGAATGAGAGAAGGCCATTTGGCCCACCTAGTCTGCATGTCACATAGAATGAAACAAATGTTAAACAAGATGTTCAAACCATTTCGGAGAATTGCTCTACTCAAAAGAGTGTCACATTTCTTTGATATTAAATTAAAAGTAAATTTCTAGTATATTAATTTTGTATGCTGTTTAGGAATCCAACATTATAGTTTTGGATAGTAAAGGCTGATAACCGCAAAAATTAGGCTTCTTTTACAATAAAAAATAACCACTAGGTTCCCTTTCATTACCCAGTTCAACATGCAGCTTTACCCCTTGTGAGAGGAGGCACAACACAAAGGAGTGATTATAACAATAGTCTAAACTAAACCATGTTTGTAGAACCCAGTTCTTTTAAAACTGCAATGATAAATGCATACTAAGGTCCAGGACACGTGGGGTAATTTGAGTTTTAGCAGCTTTGTTACTAAAGGAAAATACAATTTCAGAAAAGACAGAATGGATGAGAACTATAATACATGTATAGGCCAAGGCATTCACAAAGAAACACTTTGATCTTGCAAAAACAAGTATACTGTGACTGCTATGATATTTAGACCTGTTCCTGGACTTCTAGGAGTAGAAGTTCTTTAGTTTGTTAGTGAAAGTGTATACTCCATGGATGGGGATGGGACTTCACTTGCTTTACAGTATAATTAGGTATTTTATCATTCTGTACATCAACAGGATCTATGCGTTAAATCAGAACATACACCTTTGATCTTAATATTAATCAATACTGGTATGCACTAGGGCTCAGTAGTGATTTATTTAATCTCTGCTTTGACAAGAGTATGTTGATAATTTTAGCATGAGGTTAGTCCCCTTGTACCTCTCTTTAAAACTTGTGGAATATTAATGTATCTGGTATTATTTATTAACTTAATTATTATAGCAACACATGTAGAAAGTCTCTTCTGCAAATTTCTATTATGTTATAAAGTTTCTGGTACATTTAAGTACTGTATTTCTTTGTACCATTATTTCCTATAATCTGCTGATCCTTCATGTTATTGACAAGAGTCTAAAATGAGCTTCACCAGAGAATAAAAATGAATGTTACTAAAAGAGAGGAAAAAGGTAGCTTTGCAATCCCTTGTCTAAATTACTTTATTTGTTGAGCTGCCATATACAGGCACTTGCTTGCAATGCGTGTCATCCTAATAGTCTGTGAAAGCATGGCTTACATTAAAAAATATATGTACACCCACTGAGGACTTCAGAGCATATTTGAAAAAGTTCCAAGTGTTGGTCCAGGAATAACTTTTTCCACTTTTGCAGATTGTTTTATATATGAGGTAATTTTCCATATAGTGTTTAGTATCTGCCATCCATCTGTTTAAAGGAACTGTCAAGTGCCCTTTAGGAATAGGAAGCTCTTAGTGGCACAGTGTACTTCCAATGGTATTTTTAAGAGAATTCTAAAATGTTTCAGTAATTCAAATTCAATCAATATTTTCGCTACTGGATCACGATTCAGCTATAGGACAAACATATTGGCTCATCCTCTCTAAACTCATTAATTTGACATCTTTACAGTTATTCTAGGTATTCACTAAACCTAAAAAGAAATCAGAACAAAATGTTAATGTTTAGAAAACATTAACCAAAATGTACTAAGAGTGTTGTACTTACAAAAGAAGAGTGCAAACACTTCAAAGACATTTGTCTATGATTACTTCATACAATAGTGTTGCACAGTTGCCCTGAGTTTTGAGTGTGCTTTTCCCAAAATGAAATGGCATTTTGAATACCTGGAACAACAGCACACTTTGTAAATGATACCTGCAATCAAGCTATTTATGTGAAAAATGTTCTTGCTTCAGATTAAATGTGGGTGCCTGCCATGCAGTTGTTACTGAAACAGCATAAGAAAGATGAGGATGGTTACAAACAAGGAGAGTTTGCTTGTTAATTAATTGATCCAAGAATCACACCCTGTCATTTCCTGAAAGAAGCCTGCATATCATGATCAAAACAATCGAAAAAAAATTATTGCAAAAGTATTCATAACCTTTTCTGTGGCAAACTTAAATTCATTCAGATATACAAAATTACCTTAATGAGCCACACAATTTAATGAGCGGTCTCTGTGTGCAATGATAGTGATTTACATTATTTTAAAATGATCTCTCTGTAAGGTCTTTCATTCAGTAAGCAAAGATACAATCATGAAGATAGTAGCTTTCAAAAAAACTTGGGGATAAAGCTGCAGAATAGCACAGATCAAGAGAACAGTATAAAAACATTTAAAAATACATGGAAAATCCCATTGGGTGTGGTGAAGTTGATCATTACGAAGAGGAAGGTGTATCGTAATACCTACACACTGCATTGACAAGGCTGTCCCTCCAAACTGAGCAGCCCAGCAAGGAGGGAAATGGTTAGGGATGTCACCGTGAGGCCAACAGTGACTTTGAAAAAGTTACAGAGCTCATTGGCTAAGATATCAGAAAATGTCTCCAAGATAGTTCACAACAAAGCTTTTAGATCATACTGAAAACTTGACTAAATCTGTATTATGTTCAGTCAAGACAAAAATGGAACATTTAGTCTAAATGCAAAATGTTATGTCTAGTGAAGAACATACAGAGCATCACTCAGTCAATGCTATCTCTAATGTCAAGCATGCTTGTAGCAGTATTACATTTTAAGGTTTTTTCTCATCAGTACAGACTGAAAAGCTTGCGAAGGCTGAAAGGAAAATCAATAGAACAAAGCACAGGAATATCTTGAAGGAAAACCTGCTTCAGTCTACTAAAGACCTAAAACTTGGATGGAAATTTACCTTACTGCAGGAGAATGATCAAACAAGGCCAAAAGCTACAATAGAGAGGCTTAAGAATAAGAAAGTGAATGTTCTTGAATCCTTTAGAGAATCTATGGAAAGACCTGAAAGCTGACATCATAATTAATCTACAAGCAGTTTGAGCAAATCTGCAAAGAAGAATGCAAAATTTGGTGTAATTGTAGGAATGTCAAAATTAAAAAAAGGACAGAAATAATTCAATATTTATGCACAATAATAGCTCCTTAGATGGACACAGATATTGTAATCCTTCAAATCCAAGTGGCATACTTCCAAAAATGTAAGTAAATTACTGATTTGCTACATTTACAATTACTAAATTTACAACTAAAAGATTTTGAAAGGCTGCATTTTTTGTTGAAAGGAAATTTTGGTACAATTCCCCAATTACCAATTACAATGTCAGGTTTCCATCTCACTGTCTTTTTAAAAAACTTGAAACAAGCCTCCCTCATTTTAAGTTACAATTAATGTGTCAAACTAACCACAGAATGTGTTTACATATGTTAAAGGTTTTCAAAAAACACAGACCAAAGTCAGACTAGAATCTCTATCCATTTAGTAGTTACATTCCTGGGAAGAGGTGACAGGAAAGTGCATAGAAGGGAGGCAACACAAAAAATAAGGTGACATACTGCTAAAACAGAGAACACAAGGACAGAGTCAGCATGTCCCATGTATGGTGGACACCATGAAAACAGAAGTCAAACACCTTTAGGGTGTCAGCATGTGTAGAAATTACTTTGTCTTTCAGCAGTCCCTTCTTTCTTAAATCTAAGTTACTTACATTTAATTCAAACTAATAGTGCTAAAATAAAATAAAATCCTGTCTTTCTATTCATGTGCTCTGCGTGATGCAGTTTTCAGAACAAGAAGCACTTTTTTTTTACACAAAGATTTGTGGGGGTCTGGAACAAACTACTAAACCATTAGGGTGAAGTTGATAACCAGGTTAGATTTGTGATCCTTAGGTAAATTTGCTACAAGCAAACAAACATGCTAGATAGGACAACTGGCTTACCCTCATTTATAATCTAATGTTTTTCTATCACTTCATGCACCTGAAAGATCATACTGCTTGGCATTATTTTATTATACTGTAAAGAGGCTAACCGTTTTGCCTTTAAGCTGTCGAGCACAATTTGTACTTCAACACAAAAAAACACCTACATTTGGAGACATGTAAGCTTTCAGTTAGCTTTCAATTGCTGGTTTTCATAGGACTTTACAATAAAAGCTTCTACATTCAAAAGCCTATTGAAATACTCATCAAACTGGTACATCTTTGAAGCACTGGTTTCCTAATAATTGAGAATTTACAATAGTTTCCTGATGACTAATGCCATCTTGTATGTAAACATCTTAATATATTCTTTAAATAACATATGGGAAATACTATTTAAATTGCTGATTATATATATATCACTCATATAACAACTGCCTTGTCAAACCACATGTAATTTGGAATTTCTTGTTTTAAATCAATGATCTCTCAGAAGGAACAGACTTAAATAATAACAGATGAAACGGTATGTAACGTGGCAAGGGCTGGAATTTTTTTTGACATATTCAAAACAATATATCCAGCAGACAAACCACACATCTTGGTCCTGAACCTAAAGCAAAACAAGGCTTGATGAAAGACTTTGAATGATTTTTGTAACACTGATAAAACCATTTCGACTCACTACTTCACTGCCCAAGATCATGTGAGGTCTGAGTATGCTGAGACTGAAAAATTGGTGTTGAGTTGAGGATCTCAGAAATGTGCAGTCTCAATGTGGGAGTCAGCTTTCACACTGACATGGCTAGGAACTCAAAAAGAGTTACTAATTGTTTGGCACATGGCCAGTAAGAGGCCATTAGCAGGTATATTTTTTATATTTATGCTAAGGCCACACAAAAGATAAACCATTTAGATATATAGTGCTTTTCTGAACTCATGATGAACACTTAACATTTTTTCTGATTCCAAAACCCAGAAATATTTAATTTTGTTCATACCTCCAGTAAATGCATATGAAGTTAGAGGATACCTGGGTAAAAGCTCCATCTTAAACCATGGAAAAAATGGATTTTGATGATTGTGGGGAAATGGTTAGGGAGGAAACAATAGGAATGTGTCTGAAATTTGAGTGTTACTAGTGCTATGTAGAGTTTGAGGATTGGAAGCAAATGTAATTAAGAAAAAGAATGCCATCAGTATGAGCCAGATTAGAAAGCAGTTGTGTAAGTGATAAATTTGATCTTACTTTTGTTGAAATCTACAACCCTGAGGAGAACATGTACTGTTCTATTCCATTCAGATAATGAAATAACAATAACTGAAGAAACAATTAAAATGATAACATATACAGTATGCTTAATGAGAAATTGAAAACAATCTATATTTTTAGAATACACTATTTACATAAATCATAATTAGCAAAACATACTGTAATTGTAAACACTGCACTAAAATGGCTAGAAGAATTCATCTATGAATTCATATGGTGGTGGCAGCTGCAGAATGTGAATAAGGTACAAGTTGTAGGGAATGAAATTTTCCCTAAAAGCAAAATGTTAAATATAAAGCCTCTTTGAAATGTAACATTGGCATTTACTCTAGAGGTTATGTGATACACTTTCTACATTTTCTTTTGTGCATATTTAATATTTTATCACACCATTTATATTTCTCACAAGTTGTAGAAAATGTTTAATGCTTGAAGGAGAACCTGGACTTTTTTTTGCTCCTCATTTTAAAAGCAAAGCAATGTGAATGAAACCCTTTCAGTCATTGTGTTATATTACAACTTATGACTCTGAAACATCTCAGTAAACAGGGCAGAAGTGTAATAACTCTGTTCTGGGTATTATGGAAGATAATTTGTGCTTCTGCTATTATAAAAATAGCAGAGATACATAGTCTTACCACAGGAGTATGGAAGAATCTATCAATTACTACAGTATATGCTTTTTTCATTGTTAGCTGTATTTTAATTACTCTGGAAAAATGAGAACAAAAATAAATCACATTGCAACATGTCCTTGGAGTCCACAATGATTGACAGATTCTTATGTAAACCCTACATTCCTTAGTCCAGTTTGGCTGTGCTGAACATAACCTCTCTAGGTTTAATTTAATGGTGTCCTACACTCAGATCTAATTTCTAATGCACTTGTACCAGAAATATCTAAGAAAAGTAATAAAAATGGCTTGCTCGGTTACTGTGACATTTGTTTTTTCTTATTGATCCAAAATCTAAATTTAAATCAAACCTGACTATTTTTTTTACTCAAGGTACACTGATTAAAATTCCTCAAACATTTTTACAACTATGTCTCGTTAATTATTCATGTTCTCTGAAAACCATATAGCAGTCGACCATTGCCAGAAATTCTTAGGACACGGCCTACAACAAGATAACCAAATGTTAACCCTTGAAAGAGGGCCTGAAAAACTCTAGCATTTTCCCCTGATTTCTAGCACAAAGATTCATTTGTCCATTTTGAGAAAGCTGCAAGCCATGGCAAGCCAGACCCTATCCTCCAAACACAAGGAGCCAGGATGGTAGTGAGGACACTGGACAGCTCTTTTCCTAAACAGAACATTGGTCCATTGCAAAGCCATGGAGAACAAGACCGTTTACAAAAGACAATCAACTAAAACCAGCACATTTCTCGGATGTAGGAGGAACTGGGCAACCTGGAGGAAACTTAATGAAAACACTAAGATAAGATGACAGGCAGCTGAGGCCAGCGTTGAACCTAGGAACCAGTTGTACAACAGCACTAATACCTTTGTGCCATGCTTATAAAAACTGCGCTGTAATTGCAATTCACCCCAAATCTAATTTACTACTGGATTGAGTGCCTTATAATTGTTTATATGTCAGAAACAAATTACTTCATAAAAATTATTTCGAAGTGTCAAACTATTTGGTTTGTGTTTTTTTTTAACTTTATTTTAAAAGTTTATTTTTGCAATAACTGTCCACTTAATATGAATTCCAGGAACTTGCTTGCTGAAAGGTAGAACACAATGTTATTTTTTCATTGCTCATATTATTAGAATGTCTTGAAAGCACTAGCTTTTATTTTCCTTTTTCCTAACAAGGCAAAATCTATTTTTATATATAGCATTAACTATTCTTTAACATTGAGAGTTCTGTGCCATCACTTTATTTTCACATTTGTAGTTATATTTTAAAGTTGTGGTCTAATGACTACTGAATGCTGCTGGTAGTTGGGTAAACAGGGCTTGAAGCACTTTGCAAAAAAAAAAACCCAAAAGTAAGCTTTACCAACAATGATATGCCGTATAAGAGTACAGTATGCATGTAAAGAAAAGCATCCAATGGTCTAAATAGATGAGAAAAAAAAACTACAACTCAGCTTTCGAGTGACCCATCAGTAAATCTTCCATATTACACTTAATCACACAGACCAGAAAAAATCAGAAAAGCAAAGTATGCAATTAAACTCAGAGTGCTTAATTTCTTCGTACATAGAGATATCTGCATACCACATGTTTGAAATAATCTTCCAAAAAAAGAACACTGGAGCATACCACAACCTTAAATGAATACACTGCATTCCTCATAGACAATACTCCCCAAACTACAAGATGAGATCCAGCTTTTACCAAAGTAGGTCTAAACTTAAAATTAAAAGATGGGTTAAACGTTGGATCACATTTGTCTCTCTAGCAAGGTATTTAAGTTTACTGACTTTGTCCTTACATCTAAATGAAACTGAGTCTCAGGCTCCTACAGTCAAAGCAAAGGTCCTGGCCTTACCAGGAAAGGTAGCTATTTAATTACATAGCCTACAAAGGCTTTTATTTCACCATCTATTCGTGTGGAAGACCATTTCCTTTATATTATAGTGCAGCACCTGTTGTACATAACTGAAAAGAAAAGCATTTTCTCTGAATATGTTTAGATTTATTTAAATAACATTTAATTAGTAGTACTTAGTTTCACATATGTTACAACTGTCTGGAACACAGGATCTAACATTGTTCATTAATTTTGTGAATTGATGGACACAAAGATATCCATCCATTGAAGGGTTTCCCTAGCTGAGGAAGGGAATCCCAAGTCCACTTTTTAATCTTTTCCAAGTACAGGTTACTGCAGTTAGATGAAGCAAGTTACACTACTCCAAACAGCACACTAGGACAGCTATCCATCATGCTACATAACAGTTCGGTCGAGTTCATCTAATAATGTACTTCAAATTTATGTAAACTGATTTGCCCTTGTTATTGAATTACTTGTCCTGAATAAGCTGCTTTTTGTACCAAACACTTGTAGCTGGCTTTTATAAACTGAATAAATTAATATTGAATTAATAAAACGCTGAATAAAAGTTAAGGATAAAACTTTTGTTCCCCAATAAATCTTGCACCCCATTTTCAAAGGGAAGGCTACTTAAATTAAGTTTAAATGAGTTAACAAGTAGCAAGGAAATCAGTTTTAAAAATCATTTTAACAGTTTTGTACAAATAGTGCTATAATGTGGCAGGATATTATCCCATGGGAGCATCAGGCCACTTCATGGCTGAAAACCAAAAGGAGACCATGCTAGAGGCCATTACATAGCATAAAATACAATAAAATGTCCTCTGAATGTTCCTTCCTTTAAATTTAAATTTGAAATAACTGTTAATACTGTTTTTCTTATACACACAACCAACCCCACACATTCAACCCCACACATTCAAAGCAAAAAACATGAAAGAAAGTAATTAAATAAAAGAAAAACATCATGGTTGCATGATTATTTTAACACTGTGCGGTGGTAAATGTTAATTTAGGTGCACATAATTTTACCCACAAAATTAGCTGAGTGGCCTCTCTGTGTGCATTAAAAATGGTTCACATGATTTCACAATAAATACACCTGACTTTGTAAGGTCCTTCAGTCAGGTAGTGAATTTCTGGAAAATATTCAGCCATGAAGACCAAGGAACTTTCAAACAACCAAGGGATTAATACATATCAAGTATTGAATAAAGAGAAAGGTATAAAAAACATTTCAAATACCTTTAATATCTTTTAGAGAGGTGAAGACAAACATTATGAAGTGGAAGGTACCCAGACTCTGCCTACAAAAGGATATCCCTACAAATTGGGCACCCAGGCAAGGAGGAGTTGTCACCATGAAGCAAACAAAGATTGTCAGACATCTGTGATTGAAATTGAAGAAAATGTCCACAATCAACAATATCCCAGTAACTCCAGAAAAATCATGTTTATATAGGACTGAAAGCATCTCAAATTCCATATGGGGTTTTCACAACAAAACATTTGAGATGCTGCAAATATGTAGCAAAATGGTTTGTGGTCAGACAAGACAATAGGGGAACTTTGTGCTTTAAATCCTAAGTGAAACATCTAAAAAACAAACTAGTGCATCTTTCAGTCAATACCAACCATACAATCAAGCACTGGAACAGGGTTGTTTATCATAATCAGGAACTTGGAAGCTTCTCAAGACTGATGGGAATATGGAGTGATGTTCAAGCAAAGGGGAAAACATGCTTCAGATCTAAAACTGTGACAAAACAAAATCACTTTTCAGAATGACTGATCAAAACCACAAGACCAAAGCTACATTGTTATGGCTTAAGAATAAGAAAGTGAATGTGCTTGAGTGGCCCAATGAAAGTCCCAACTTGATTCTTCTTGAGAATCACATGAAAAAAGTGATCCCCTAGCAACTTAAGATGGTTAGTAGCAACTAGTAGAGACTTATAAATAGACTTGTAGAAGTAAATGTTGCCAATGGCATTTCCACCAAGTATTTTGTTCACAGATCTCAATTATTTCCACCAACAATTTCCCCTATTTCTCCTTAGCTCTTGAGAATGTTTACATATATAACATCTTACCCTTTGAAGTCTTCAAAATGAGCCTTCAAGTTCAGAATCAAAGTTCATTAAGTTCAAAAAGTGTATACATCATTTTGTAATTTCATAAAATGGGACACTTCTGAAAGAACCTGAAAATTTCACAAGGCACTGTTCACTTACCCTGCCAGCACTTCAACAAAACAGCTCATAAAAATAAAACTGGACAGAATAGACTACTCTGAAAATTACTTCACTTGACCCCAAACGCTATAGGCATCTTAACGCTATATTTAACCAACATCCAGAACAGTATACAGTATGTGACAGAGGGCTCTCTGCCACGGGCAGTGCTTTACAGGGTACAGGTGTTAAAACGACAACATAATTCTCTCAACCTGAACTACCGCTACAGCATAACCTATAACCTGCCCAATAACAGCTAGCTAGTCGCGAGGGTGCACACTCCTGTCTCAGCTAAGAGTTTCATATTTCATACACATGCAAACACACCTGCATTTTACTCCTCAACCAGTGTTCAGTAAGAAATCAGTCATATACGTGAATGTTACTTTCAGCTTATTTATTTGTTCTTATCTGTTGTGTAAAGAACGCTCTTGCCTGTCTTTTTCCATTTAATTTTGTTGTACGTTCTGCGAGTCTGACTTTCAGGTATGGTGGTTTGGGAGGTCCAAACCTGTACTGTGCTCTCAGGCTGGTTTTATAGTGCTTGCGCTGAAGAGAGCATAAGCACGTTTCCGGAAGCATCATTGCGGTGAATATAATTAAAAGAAATGATTATTACAAAGGGAATGTGTATTTTTTTAACCTAATTGGTACAACGTAGTGTCATAATCAAAAATGAATTGTTATGGGGCGATCAGATCAGATCAGAGTGTTAGGGAGGGAGATTCCTGTTTAGAACTTTCTGAGCATAGTTTTGATGTGTTTGTTTCACACTGTATATTTGGTTTTGGGATCACAGTCAAATACACTTTCACTCTTGCATGTACAGTAAGTGCTATTGTGGCTGTACCATCATAATTTGTGCATTTGAGGAACTAATTCAACAACCCCTCCAGACCTTTTCCTAACATTTGGTGGCAGTGGTCGGATGGCCAGCTGCAAAAAACAGTGCATCCTGGGAAGAAGAGGACAGGCCTTCGGTCACAATTAAAGGCACTGTCTCAGCTGAAAGCTGATGAGCCATGGGACACAGTAGCCTCATCAGAGGAAGATGATGATGATGATGATGAGAGAAAATAATATGAGGAATTGGGAGCATGACCAAGAACCTCCTCTCATCCAACAGCACATACTGGACCTACACACAGGACAGAACCTTAAACGGAGATGGTGGCTCTACTATAAGAAGAGAAGAGGGGTTTTTGCAAGAATTATGTGGTCTTAAAATTTCCCTTCAGGAATTCCTGTCCACAGTTGCATCTGTGCCTCAAGTTTTGGAAGCAACACCAGGAAGCATGACATCCACAGGGAGTCCGCGACTTGTGCTGCCCACACCAGCACCATGACAGGGTACCCTAGAAATGTCAGCAGTTTCACACGATAATGGACTACAGAACTCAAAACCTGTGATAGACACACATGCTCAAGCAGAATGCATTTTTTTTAAAGGAACACAAAATGCCCTCCTACCAACAAGGTGAGGACACCGAAAATTATTTCCTACGTTTTGAGCGCATGACCAGGACCTGGAAGTGGCCGGAGGAGGAGTGGGCCTGCTGGTTAATGTCTCTGCTCATAGGCAAAGCCTTAGAGGCCTTCAGGACAAAGGATGAGGACTGACCCAGTTCTTATACAGCCTTTAAGGATGCACTATTAACCCAATTTGACATCTCACCCGAAACCTACAGACAGCGCTTCAGGATATCCTCAATTCCACCTGGGGAGTTACCAACTGAAACCTATCTCTGCCTGAAGGACCTTTACAGAAGACAGATTTGCCCAGAGCAGTGTACCAAGGAATAGACTGGTGAGGCCATTTTTAGAGCAACTGCTAATTGTCCTCCCTGATGACACCAGGACCTGGGTGAAGTAACATGAACCAGCTGATGGGTTAACAGCAGCCAAACTGGCTCTGCAATATATCAACGCTCGACAAGGGGGTCCTCCACGACATCCATCTTCTGTGCCAAGGAGGACCAGAGACAACCAAGAGCCCAGAGGTAACTCGGTTGAGGCAAGGAGGACACAGGGGGAGGTCAAGGACCCTAAGTTTGCATGGTACTAGTAAGGGCCTGGTCTGTTTTTACTGCCAGCAGCCAGGACAGAAAGCTTCCGCCTGCCCAGTGTGCAAGCCAAAACTGACTGGGTTTTATTATGTCTCAAGAGAGGGTGACATTCCTGGATGGGAAGAAGGTAGAGAGACTATTAGCAGTTTTACAAATTGATCTGTTCTTATTAATGGTCAGAAAGCAAATTCTTTACTGGACACTGGCAGTTCAATGACTCTTGTCAAAAAGTCCCTGGTTTCCGGTAGTAGAATCGACCTTAAAACCAAACATCTGTACAGTGCATTCATGAGGATAAAAGGAGCTATCCTATGACTGGACTTACTGTGAGAATAGAAGACCAGTGGTATTTATAAAATGCAGGTGTTGCCCAGATTTGCTAGTGGACATAATCTTGGGGAGGGATCTCCCTATATAGATGGACCTGTTGCAAAATGTAAACTATACGGAAACTCCAATTAATGTACAAATGTCCTTTGTGGTGGTTACCAGAGCCCAGCAAAAGGTTTGCAGCCACTCCCAGATTTAGATGATAGTCTGTGTGAGGGCAGAACAAAAGGGCCATGAAAAACACAGTGTCAGCAGAGCATTGCAAAATATTTGGGTACCCCAGTTCCTGATATTAATGGGTCTGATCTTGCTATCCAGGAATGGGAGGTACCTGAAAACTTTGCTTCTTTGCAGCGTAACGACCTGACCAGTCTCCCTTCTTTGGGCACTGACTGTCATTGCTGTGAGCCAGAATGGAAACACACAACTGGTAAACTCAAATTGGGTAGAAAAAAATAAATTAAATTCTTATGTTGTTAAAAATTAATAATGTCACTATCTTGCCTTAACATAAATGAGTACTAGAACATAAAGACGAAAGTTCACAAAGGCCATTTTACAATAAATGAATAAATCTACTAGGTTGGGAAAATGATTATTTTAATGTTAACATTAGTAAATAATTTGTTGCAAAAATATATGGGTCCCTAATTTGACACAAAAGGATCTGATTACTTTTTTAAAAAAAGACATCCAAATCAATAAAATATCTTACTGCCTTACTGTATGTGACTCTGTAAATATATTAGACACACCAGACACGCATGTACACAATTGTGGAGGGAGCACGCATTTTACTGGAGAAAACCTTCCAACCATTTTAGGTGTTGATTAGCAAATTTAATTGCCCTACCCTGTTCTTCACAATGACATGAAAAGTGGAAAAAATTAAGTTGCATTCCTTTGTTGCTGGTAATACATTCCTGAACATCTCTAGCAGGCTACTAAGTTATTTGTATGCTTTTGATTATAGCTGAATTGGGACAAGACTCAGCAAACTGGTATGATAGCTAAACTGGTACTGGTATTGGAATTGGTAATGATAGCTAAATTGCAGTAAAGAACATTTTTATTATGTTAAATAGTGTTAAAAGGAAAACATAACTCAAAACATATCTGTACTTTTCTTTTGTGTACATTAAAATAGAAATCATTCAAGGTGGTGTATTACTAGGAATCATTCTGCTGACTGAACTACAGTAAATGTGTTCACAGAAACCGCTAACTCAAAAACGTACACCAACTGCTCTGCTTAAGATACCCAAAGCTACCTGACACAGAAACACACAAGAATAGGTATTGCATGGTTGAGTACGAGAGCTCTTTATTAGGAAAAAAGTGTATGTTGGACCATTATGGCATAACAGATCATACAGGTCATTTTTTGTAAACTACTAAACCAATTTGAAGCCAGAAGTACTACAGTAGTTCCATTTTGAAAACTAGAATAATCTGAATGTCTCGTCTACTTTTAAACATATGGCAAAGATTACCTACCGAGTGTGCATACTGAGAACAAATAAAAAAGCATTGACGGAAAGCTTTTAATATAGTCGAAAGAAGGCTAAAAAGATTCTGCTCCTGAACTGAAAGTTGACATCACCAGGACACTGGATATGAGAAACCGAGTATTAATCACAAATCTTAAACTCAATCAAGAGGCTGCATCATTAGGTTTTTGAGCTTCTAGGAGTGCCTTGTCTTAAGCTACAGCAGGCTGTCACAGATAGCCAGGCCCTTGAGTAATATGTCCTTACAAGAAAGGTACAAAACAATTTGGTTCTGCTGTGCACCACTAGAAAGTGCTATAAAAGTGTGCAACATAAACATTTATTGTCGTTTTCATCTTTCTATATTCCATAAGCTCTTTAGGAGAGAAAGGCTATTTTAGTTTCTAGTACTATCTCTGTTTCAGAAGAAATAACAATAAGTCTGAAAATTGAAAGATTTAGCAAATATCATTAATATCGTATTAATGTACTGATTTGTGGCACAAAAGTTGTGAAGGCTTTTGCAGTTAAAGTTCCTTCTGATAGCCCAAGTAACATCTAAATATATTGTACTGTATATCAGATAATGCATTAACATAATACATCAAAAGCAAAAGGGAGTGTTGCATATTCAAATGCATCTGCTTAAGACACTACAGCACTTACTGGAAAAGTGCTGGTTCCACTTAACCAGGAGAAATAACCTGACTATAAAATAGTAATAGCATCTTGATGACACAGTGGTTAGCATTGCTGCCTTGCAGTGCTGGGGCCCTGGGTATCTGTATGACGTTTGTATGTTTTCATCACATTGACATGGGTTTCCTCCAAGTGCTTACGTTTCTACTCACAGTCAAAAGACACACAGGCTAAATGGCTTCTGGGGAAATTGGCCCTGGTGTAAGGAAGCATGTGTATGTTTGTGGCTGTGTGTGCTCTGCAATGGACTGGAGTCCCATCCAGAGTGTATCCTACTTTGCACCCATTGCTAGCCAGGACAGGCTCCAGCTCCCCTGCAACTCTGTGCGGATAAAATAGTATTGTCACATTACATTCACAAATGCAAAGTAAGCAACACTGCAGTCTGCTTAGAAATCATAAAACATCTTAAAGAACTATTCCATCCACAAATGTACGGCCTGCAACTCACAACAGGCAATCCACGGAAGCTAAGCAGGTGTGAGCCTGGATGGAGAGACCTCCTGGGAAAATTAAGGTTACTGCTGGAAGAGGTATAAGAGGGGCAAGCGCTCATCCGTGGTCTGTGTGGGTCATAATGCTCCAGTATAATGACAGAGACACTATACTGTAAAAAGGTGCCATCCAGATGTGATGTAAAACCGAGGTTCTGAATGAACGGGGGCGTTAAGAATCTCTGGGCTTTTCTTGAAAAGAGTAGGGCGTTACCCTGGCTCTCAAATTTCCCACTGATATTTACCAGTCATTGCCTAATAATCTCCTTCTATGAATTGATGTAGGGTGAGCGTACTGATGCATTATGGCTGCTATCAAATCATCCAGGTGGATGCTGGGAGTGGAGGGGAGTCCCCACTACCTGTCAAATGCTTTGAGTGGAGTGTCCAGAAAAGTACTATATAAGTGTAAAGACTTAATTATTATTATTAGATTTGACAATATGAATGTCTTTTAAGGGATTTTTGGTTTTTTAAAGAAAACGTTTTGATTAAAAGTATCGATATCAAACACCTAGACCATTTTGAAAATAGTAAACATTATGAACAGTGCCTATGTAACTAGTTACATAGAATTTTCCAAGTAATACTTTGAATATGTTACGCAAACAATATAAACATACATCTAATACTAAAGCCATTCCAGTATGTTTTTAGGATACTTGTGATTTGCATGGAATATAAAGTGCACTCTGACATTCATATAGAAATATTAATTAACCATAATAATTCACCTCAGTTAACCAACGAATGAGACTTCAGTCTACATGAACAGAGTGAGAATGGAAAGATAATAAGCTCTGCAAATATATATCAGCTGAGTTATTTAATTTGCAACATTAAAGTCATCAACATGCCACAATAATGTGAATAGCTCTGTTTCTTATGCTCTACTCACATTCACTCACAAACATTGTATAGTTGTTTCACAACAATCTCATATGTGAAGCAGGTACTGCATTAAAGAATTCCCCAGATGAAAACCGTTCAGTTAATTTTATGCCCCTTGAAACCAAAGAAAGAAGCAGTTGTCCTCCTACTATCAGTGTAAAACAAAAAAACATTCTTAGAGAAAATGCAAAAATTAAGTACAGAATGCTACTGTAACCTGCCCATTGAGAGTTTATTTAATAGTCTGAGCTGTGTTATTAGCCAATTGTGAAAAGGTTTTTCACAATGTCAACAAACAACTAGCCATGCACCACCAAGGACTTGATTTAATCAGGGAATACATGTCATCCTGGCAAAGTGACACCACCCGAGAGCCATGTGGTTCCACCCATCAAGATCAAGTGATCCCAGCTGGTAAATAAGTAAAACAGAAAACCTAATAAAAGAAAAATGAATATAAACAGTGTATTAACCAAGAGAAAATAAACAAGGTGAATTTTGTGATTATTTACATGTAACTTTCCAAAACACCAGAATAGTGCCAGTCTTTCCTGGACATCATTGGAGTCCTTTTTTATCTGAATTCCATGCTTTGCCCCTTGGGCATACATTGCTAGTCTCAGCCACTGCACTTCTAAATATCCCTACAAGTAGACGAATTATCAGTCTTCAGGAAACTAAGGATCAAAGACAAACCCTAACAGAAGTTAAACATACTGGCCGTACACTCAATGGACATGCAGTAGCTTCATATTTTTTTGTAATTTCCAAAAAATGAATAGCCTGGAAGTGCTTGATTAGGCACAGCTGTCTGACTATGTTATGGAAAATGTACAGTAGAGGAAGCTTCAGTATGGCTGTAAGGAAACCAACCAGTCTAAAATCACTTTTTGTATAAAATCTTGCAGAGCACATGCTGAAAAGCCATCCAAAACAACAAAATAAATCCCATTCCAACACTTTTCTCCTGCATTAAACAGTCCATTCAATCATTTTGGGAAACACAAAAAAAGAGCCAAATCACATGACACATAAAATGAATACAAATTAATAACTTTTACAATTTATTTAGAAGATGAATTTTAATTTTAATTGCATAAAACAGATGAAATTTTAACTATGCTTACATAAAAAGTCTATATCGGTATTTAAATTCCCATTTCAAGTTTACAAGCAATGCCTATAATTAATATGATTAGCAAAATCAGACAACACCTTCTATCCAACAGCAAAAAGTAGCAATGCACTTTAGCGAATGATTGCTCATTGTCTTTGGCTTCAGGGCTTCATACCATCTATGGAATACAAGCCTGAGTTGGCATTCATAACTGCTGTACCACTGCAGACTGTGTAATGTATGACACACAGTATATAAAATCAAATTACCGGATTGTTTCTATTCCTTAGGGGGATGGTTTCAAGGTACAAACCTCTAAAATGAGGAATTCTAGAATTTTATATTACTAACAAAACATTAGCAAACGACTTATTGCATATTTGCAAGAACCTACATAAACACTATCTGGGGTTTCAGCTTACAATTACTTCACAATCGAGGAATGTTCAAATTGCCATGGCTTGATCATCCCCAGAGTTATGCAGATCCCACTTTACCACTGAACACTGAATGGCTTAATAACAGAACTCACTTTGCACTGTAGTTATGAAATGCAAACGTCCAAATTATAATCTACCAAATTCAAAGCAGAAAAAGGAACATGCTGTACCACAATTGGAATTTCCACTGATTTTTTTTTTATCTACGTCAAACACCCTAACATATAATTTATCAAAACTCAACAAGACAGTTGTTTCACTTAACCATGGGTCAGGAGGTTAAAACAACACCCCACACCTCTGATACAATTATTAGTGCAGGCAATTTATGCACTGAACCATTTATATATCTACATCCTGAGGCACAAACTCAATTTGCTTAGATAAGCCTTTTCACAAAGGCTTGGTGGTAACAAATACAGAACTTAACACAGAAGCAGAGATGCGGTAACACTGTACATACTGTGATACCACACAGGAATGTGCTTTGTAAGGTGTGGCTTTCCCTTTAAATTCCTGCCTTCCTATTTAGAAGCTTCTTCTTGGCCAAAATGATGGCCAAGAAGAAGCTTCACACAGATTGACAGGACACCTGCAATTACTGGAGCAGGACCAGCTGCGCATCCTGCACCAGACAGGATAAATTAAGCGCTAAGCAGGGAGTCAGACAATGATGACCACGAGCATAGTCCAGGGACTAACTCTACCTGATCTCCCCAGACAGGGTGAATCAGTTTCCCAAGCTGAAGGCTTTTGTTTTCCAATGTTAAAGCTGGAAAACCACTTCTTTATACTATTACAGCAGCTGCTTATTTTTATTTGGCTAGGAATAAAGGAGAGCTATAATGCCATAGTGACCTGGTGCTTATTTTTACTCCAGTGCGGGTAAATATTACTTTCCCCAGTGTGGGCTGTTTGTTTCCCAGCTAGAAACTGGACGGGCTTTTCTGCTTCAGCACAAAAGTGTTTATTTTTCCCAGCTTTTGTTAGAAGAGTCCTATTTTAGCCTACTGTAAATTACCCTTATTTTCACTTAAAATCGAGTCTGTGCTCAGGACCCTGCCTAGAACCTGTGCCCCTATTGTGGGCTGCCCCACTCAGCATCACAATGCATACAGTACATACAGTAAAATGACTGCATTTGAATTGTCAGTGAGCAGCTGCCTATCAGGAAAATGGTTTGTGTATGAGCCTTCCTTTGATAATTTAAATTTAAAAAATGGCATGTTAGCATTCATGTAAACTACTATACTTTCAGGAGTGACAGTTGAAGTGTGATTCTAGGCATGTAAAAGTTTACAGACATAATCATGAAAATCTAACTAGAAAATGTTTGGAATAATGCCTTTCAAAGTTTACATGTTTCAGTGATTGCCAGCATTCTTTTACAAGAAAGAATCCATCTGCCTTCAATCCTGAGACTGACAGCAGATTTACATAAATTAGTAAACAGCTACATTAACCAAAATATTCATGTTAGACAGTTTAAAGAGGGATTTTCTATTCTAGTTTTGCAGGATAGAATGTTTATGTCTTAGAATCACCATTTACTGTAATATACAACAACATATGCATAAATGTGCAATAAAAAACTGCTTTTTTAGAAAGTCTAACAACAGCAACAGGATGAACAATGAGGACCCTAAAGAAGTCTTTGAGAGCTAAAATTTCACACGGATTTATGTTTTTGATCCAGAGCCTTTTTACGAGATTAAAGGTTATTTCATTTGAGCTGTGAGAAGGGCTAACAGTGATTCAACCTCATATGAAAAAGCTTTCAATAAAAGAGACAGGCACTGAATTTTTTTAGAAATATGTGTGAGAACACACATTGGAATCGTTTAAAGGTTTTCAAATAAAGCTGCATACCAGTAAAACAGTGATAAATCAAATTTTTAAAATAAAAAATAAAATAAACCATAAACATTTTTTTATATCTAATTATATTTGTAAGTAAAACTGAAACTTTTTTACCCCAAAATTAACACAAAACACATCTAAAAAACTTAGTGGACATAATATTTAATGCGAAATCGCCATAATAGTGCTATGTATGTGACAAGCTCTTTACAAACCAGATCTAATTAATTTTCTCTAAGTATACTGTATCATATTTGCAATAATTAGCAACATGTATCGCATTCAAACTAAAAAAAATCATGTTAAGAATGGAAGCATTTCACAGAACAAATACTGTTGTATTTTGTACAGTTAAAAAAACATTTTAGTGAAGTCACACTGTATTTTCAATAACATTCAATAAATATTCAAATTGTAGCTTAGTTGGAAGCTAGCTATTTTCATGGGTTTAGAAAGGCAATGCAAAGAGTTTAAGGTCCTCATGTCCTGTAAAAGAAGCAGAGGACCACTGATAACATTAAAAAGAAATGAGTGATTAGCATGAGATAAAATTTCCCCAGTGTCTGTCAGTGTCACCAATGTTCACCCTAGCACTGGGGCAGAAAGATATTTTAAAAGTGTGATTACACTGAAACCAGTTAGTGTGGAAATAAAGCATTGTACCTTTATGAGGAATTAAATTTAATGTTTAGATCATGGAATAAATTATAATAATGTACAAGTGAACAGCTGAACTATTTGTTTCAAAACAATAAAACAATCAGTCATTAAAATCAGGTAATATACATGATTAGAATCTAAAAAGCTATTTTTATTTTGTGACAAAAACAAACTTGAGAATTATGGGAAAGTAATATTTTATGGGTATATTACTTTCTTATACAAATTTTAAATTAAGTTTGAGAGGAACTACAGCTGTAACCACATCATTATTAATGTTCATCATCTTATTTATTCATGGCCCTTTTTATTTAACAGACCAGGATGTGAACCTTCAAAGGAACTAGCACATAATTTAAACATGATGTACTCAACACATCCTTTCTTGTCAAGATCTCTTGATAATGTTTATCTTGATCATCTGTATTGAAAGGTAACAATGTAAGTTTAGAGATATTGCTGGTTTAGAGTTTCATTTATTTTAAATGTTAAAAATGAGTAATAAATGTGATCAAATACTCAGGTGCTTTGCAAATAAAATGAACTTATTTTAATAGTCAGGCCAGCTCTTACAGCTCTGCGTCTTTGGCTCACTGGCCTCACTCCTGGTGAAGAGACTACACTCATTAATTCACTGAGGGCGTTCTGTTGGATCCCCTGCCTCTGGGAAACAAAATGTTATTGTCAAGCCTGCAAATTAACCACTGTCCAGACCTCAACAGTCAAATCTGCCCCCTGAGCAACTCTGCTCTGCTATCACAAGAGACTTCCTGGTTCGCAGACTTCCTTATGGCCACCCTGGTTCCCTCCAGACTTCCCGCGGTCTCAGTCTCTCCTGCAGTGGTCCGGCCCAGGCACTGTCATCTGCTTCCACTGAAGCCCCAGGTCCATCCCACGGAAGCTCCCATACAAGGTCAATCTGGAGATAGGGGGCTTGCATCCTGCATGGCATTACACAGCCAGGGGGATGGCCTGACCACCAGCTTATCTACTGCTTTACTGCTCTACTAACTAGACTTCAGCACACAGGTGTTTGTTAAACTTTCAAACTTAAAATTTTTAGTAAGACAATGCTGGTACGCTCATAATTAAACATTTCTTCCAGTAATTGTTTTGCACTCTGTTCTTTTATAAAATGTATGATAAAATTATTTCAAATGTCAACTTATTCTGCTGTAAGTCAGTCAAAAATATTATTGTATTTGTTCCAGTCAAGGTGGAGCCGATCCAAAGCGTACTGGAATATATCAAATCTAAGAGTATTCCATGTTGACACACTACAGTAGTATAACTATAACTCTGCATCTGCTACCTCTCCCCTGGACATTTTTTTACAGATGAAATAATAAAACAGGAGTAGGAAAGTTAATAAATGTGTCACTGTGAGGTAGCTGGAGGTTAGTTAAACCCTAAACCTATGGAGATTCTTAGGATTTAAAATTACACATCTTTATTTCTTCATGGAGTTTTGTGTATTTTATTAACAAATGTGTATACAGTGCCTTGCAAAATTATTTGGACCCTTCATTTGATATCCCATTTTGAACACAACAAAATGATGCACACACATTTTTGTTAAACTTAATATTTTATCCAGGACCTGAATGCACAAAATAGAGACTTCAAAGGATGAGTTACAGTTGATTGCATTAAGCAGTTAGACCTGTGAACTCATATTTTGAAATCTGATCAACTGAAATAAGGTTTTGAAGATAAAATAATATATCCCAGATTAAAAGCAGCACACATATCTGAAAAACAGAAACATCTGAAACACCTTTGATGGCTCTGTTTAACATTCACAGACATAGTGTCAGATGTCCAGTTTAGGACTATCACTAGCATATGAAAAATATGTGCTTATGTTAATCCTAAAAAGGCAGTTCCAACTGTATCAATATATATTTTATATATAAAAACACTGTCATTTATCAACATAAATAAGGTAATAATTAGTACATGCTATTGCTTTTTTTTAAGCAGACTTTTAATTACCTAGAATCATAACAAACTGGTAGTTTCTGAAACAGGGCGTTGCTGCTTTGTCCCATAGACTCAGCTCTGCACTGCCAGCCACACTGTGAACCAAGCACAGCTGCTTAATCCCAGCAACAAGGCCTTCAGATTCCGGAAACACAGGGCAGGACTCTTAACATCCTGTCCAGGCTGATGCCAAGTACTTGTTATCACTGTGCAGAATTACCTCAAGATCCCTTTCTGTACTGCAAACCTACTTAAAAAGCCCTGTGCATTCCAAAGGTTATTCCCATCATCTGTCACCAGGTTCAATCTGTTCCTTATAAGGCCTAGGCATTCAGTGCATTCTCATCATATTTTCCAAACATGGTTCTCTTATCAGATCCAGTTTTAAAAGGAGCTACTGAGTATTTGGCTGAGACTCTTTTGTCCTGACTGTTTCCAGTTATATTGTATTCCTTCTCATACTACCTCAATCTAAAAACAGATATCTAAAAAAGGTAAAAATTAAGCAAAGTATTCGTTAGTGCCTCTAAAATCCATAAAAGAATGCCTTAACCACAAAACAGTACAAGTTATTAAATACTATTATTTCCATATCTAACAACTCCATAGGTAGTAACATCAGCACAGGGATAAACTGCAAATTCCTGAAGTGTAATGTGATATAAGCTGCTAGATTTCTGAAAGCATCCTCCTTCTGTGCAACAGAAAAGGGCCATTTGGGTTTTGGTATTCATGACACCTGGATGAATTTTAATTTTGATAATTTTGTGTGTTTTGACACTTTGCAATTCCTATAGCAAAGACATAAAACATAACATAAAAAACGTAAAAAAGATTGATGGCCATATAGCTTTCCTACAGATCACAAACCTAGTTTCAAATGAAATAAAGAACAATTCTGAATTTAATGTCCTTAAAGCTTTCAGTTAAAATGGAATAATAGTAACATGGAAGCTATTCAAACAGAGAATTTCTAAATGTCACCCTATTTTTAAAATTCATTGAATTTAAAATTCATCTTTCAACCTACATCTTTTTTACTTATTGTTGCATTTCAATATTAAAAAAGAGAAGATTCTTAATTTTTACCACCTAAAATATTTGAATTTAACATTTATGAGTAAATATACAGTAGCTTTCAAGCTCTTAAATCTTTGCAGGTCCATTTTTAATCTATCTCATTATTTAAGTAACACCAATTTAATAGCCTCAATGTACTGATTTGTTGGCACATTTTCAAGATGCAAAATGCTCAGAGCTTGAAGAAATGTCACTTATGTTACGAAGCAGACTGATGCTAGCAGGAGTGCTAGGGAGGCCAGGAGACATCATTGCCCAAGTTTGCCAAGTTTATGTTCTTGAACATCACAAAAGGTTTTTTTTCAGAATGAGCCCCTCCACCACTGGAAGGTGATTCCTCCCCTCCTAAATCTACACAAATGTCTCGCCAATAAAAAGGATGTTGTAGTATTCAAAGAGCAGTGTGATTACTGTACATTCATGCTCATGCAGATGGAAAATGATCATCTCTAGAGTTGTGTACATCTATCTACTTTCAGAAGAACACTTGTAAAATCAATTATGCTATAAAGAAACAGAGGTAAAGTAAAACCATTTAGGTCAATATGCCTAACTCACACCACATTAACTCACAGTGTGAGCAGACAAAAATCACTTAAGCTCAGGTTAAGCTCAGTCCTCCAGGGCTCAAGAGCTTGGCAATATCAACTCATTAGGTTTGCATGGTGACGCGCAAGGTTGTGACTGGAAAGCCAGAAGCACAGGAACGAAAGGTACTGCCAGCGACAAAATAAAGCACTTAATTCACCAAGGGATTTACTAAGCCAAAAGTGAACTTAAAATGTCAGTGTTTCATGACTTTGTTTTCCCTAAGGGTCTTTGTAGTCAGTAAGCAGCTAGTTAAAGAAAATGTAGAGTACATTTCACTGAAAAAGGACTAATTTTGAAAATACTGCTGTTAAGTTGGAGACAGCTAGCATCACCTTACTACTTAGAGGACAGGAAAACATTTAAACTAAAAAAATGGTTCAGAAATTATTTACTAAGAAAGTTCCACAAGTAAAGCACAAAATCATTATTTGGAAGAGCAGAGTGAAAATCAGACATTAATTTAAGCAAGAAAAAAAGACTGTGGGTGCAGTACTACTTGTATACCAGCCTACACAATGGGTAACCATGGGAATCTCATGGCTTTCTTTGCTATATGGGAATTTCAGTTCTGTTGACAATATGCTTAGCTAAAGCAATGGTCTTTAATATACTTAAACATCTGGGTTTATTCAGTGCATATCTGAGGCTACCCTTACACAACAAGAAAAATAATTATTTAAGCAACTGTTATTTACCATAATAATGAAGTCCTAACAGGCATTTTGGTCCAAACTAAGCTGTATGCATTTCTAATTTATTTCACTAACTTATAATTGCAGTGACACCATACTTATTCTAAAAAAAAACCTTGAATGTGCAGTGTAACTGTTTAATTACTGAGATCTCATGAGGTCTGCTGAAAGAACAGATGTGAGGCATTTGCTTCAAGAGCACTTTAAGAACAGGCATTTCATTTTCGAAGGAAAAAAAAGTGGGAAAATACAGTTTGATTTATTTTGCGAGACTGTACTGCTACCAGTGGTTTTCAGAAGACATTTCGCCAAGTAAAACTGAAAGGCACTCATTTATAGAATGAGTTCAGATGCCTGGAGTCCCTGCCCACAAACTACTGAATGCAATGGTTAGTAAGAAAATAAATTTCAATTAGTCTACTTTTAATGTTTTTTATAAGTCTTGCATTTGTCAAAACAAATTCTTGTTCTTCTAACTCTTGAACTCTGTGACATGTTTTGAGAAACTTCTGCTACTCTATATTGGAAAGTCAATCTATTCTTAATTTACCAAATATATAGCAGCATGATCACCAGGACATTAAAGATGCAATGAAGGTATCTTAATAAATAAATAAACTAACTGGTAAATTTCTGCAATGGACTTAACTAGGACAGGAGTCCCTAATCCTGATCCTGGACTAACAAAACTGCTGATGAGTATAAACATACTTGCAAATATTTCACTCAAACAATTAGGCAAGCTCAGCTGGAATGAAAACACGCAGAATGGGAACATCTGGGAAAGAAAATTTTTAGTTTTGTGGTCTTGGGCCATTCAAATAAAATCTAACCACCTTATCAACTTATTGATAGAGCCTGCTTTTCCTTAACATTGGCATTATAACTGTTGGCAAGTTAATTCACAGATGTCACAAATTCCCCTTGCAATATGCAGTGGCACGAAGTTGTCCAATTTTTTATTTTCCATGAGCAATAATCTCTATTATTAATGATTACATACTGTATAGGTAAGGTTCCACAAAAGACATTAACACCAAAACACATCAATCTATCCTTACTGTGATGTTTAATGCCATTACTTCTGATACTTTAACAACTTCCATATATCCATCCATTTTCTAAGTACTTCATCCAATAGAAGGTTGCAGGGGAGCCAGAGTCTATCCCAGCGAGCAATGGGCGCAAGGTCCAAATCCACCCTGGGCAGACCAGTCCATCACAGGGCAGACACGAAACAGACACACACAAATACCCCAGGGCTAATTCTCCCAGAAACCAATTAACCCACCAGTATGTCTTAAAAGTTTGTAAGGAAAACTGGAGCACCTGGAGGAAACCCACACAAAGGGGGATCATACAAACTCCTTGCAGATAGCATCCCAGGTCAGGAATTGAACCCAGGGCCCCAGAACTGCAAGGCAGCAATGCTAACCACTGCAACTGCCATATACTGTACATATTTCATTATTTTCCTAGCTGCTACTTTGACTTAATTTAATAGTTAGAATGCTGTGTTACTTTTGTCAGTTAATTACTATGTGTTGGTGTCCAATCACTTGCTTTGTTACAGTATAATCTGGTACAGCAGGTCATTATGCTAGTAATTGGTCATCTGTTTTATCAGGGCAAGGTCTAGCCTTACTAGAGGAAATGAGCAGACAGATTGGAAAAAGAGATGCAGCTGGCTACAGAAGGCTCGTCAGTGATAGATAAGTCATATCATAAAGTAATTTCATTAGAAACATCTTAGTTACTGCCAAAGCTTTTGAATACATGTATTAAGGTTCACTAGAACGCCTACTGTTTACATAAGTATTGAGCATTTAAGTTTTGAGTTTTATGGCATTTTTACCCTCATAGCCAAAATATGCTGGATTGGAAGCAGCTATAATTAAAGGACTCTTAAAAATTCTCAGCAAAAGAATTGAAATTATTTATATTAAAAAGGTAATGATTGTGTACTACTTTTATAACCTGGGCTACATAATGGGTTTTGTGGAAAGAACTGCTTCATTCTAGACCACAGCTTTGAGGGGGTAGAATCTACCAGTATTCATTAAACATCTTATCAAGGCAATATAAATGTTTCTCTTTGAAATTGAAGTGCTTCTATTTACTGTAATGTACAGTACATGTAAAGCTTGCTTTTAAAGAATACCAATCCTATAAATATTTTTCAACTTTCTGACCCTTTCCTTCCTTATTTTTCTTAAGTAGCATCAAGTCATTCTAAAAACAGACAATTGTTATAATATTTTATTATAAATATTTAAATGTTTGGAAGACTTTGGTTTGTTACATTTTTGTTCTTAAAAATCTTCCTTATTGCTATGACAAACTGCCATCTGGGAAAAGTCTCATCACTATGCAACTCTGAAGTGTTGAATCAGAGAGAATTAGGCTAATCTACTCATGGCAACTAGCTCTTAAAAACTGCATTATAGTGGCAGATTCTGAACATTTCTATTGTTTTCCCCTTATATAATTTCACTTTTAAAATGAAAACGTGCAACACCACGCCAAATGAGTTAAGAAGTAAAAGACTGCATTTTGCTGGCAACTATACACCACAAATATTTTAAGAAGAAAAAGAATTTGACCATCAAGCCAGCACAAACATTATAATACCAATTCAAGCAAATGTCACTACAACCTCTGTCTCATGGTGCATTTTACATCACTTAACGGTGCTGCATTTAAAATGCTAACTGGAAGCTACTGTACAGTCTTTCTTTTAGAAAATTAGCACAGTTGGCTAGGTCTTTATAAATATCTGTTTGGTCTAGTCTTCCAGCATTGGGAATGTATCAGTTTGTCTAGGACCTTAAGCAAAATGGGGATATGAGTTCAGAAGAATCTCCTTTCTGACAATATTCTTTGGTTTGGCTCTGTACACCAGCACATTGGATTTGAAACAATGACTATATGTAAAATCTCCAGACAAATGTATGTTCTTCTTCCTAGCAAAGTGAATAACAGTGAAGTGTTAAACTGACAACAAGACACTGATGAGCACCCTCTATAACATGAGATGCAAAAAACTTTGCACAAAAATTTTTTGGGGGGTTTACGTTTAGATAAACGCAAATTAAATGTTAACCCTTAAAAGCACAAGAATAGTTGTACATTCATCCATTTTTCTGAATATTAAATAGGTCAAAATATGTATACATCATTATTTATTAAAGGGATAGCCATAATAAAATGAAATAATTCATCCATTCCTCCTTTTTCTAATTGCTCTATCCAGTTCTGCGTCACGGAGGAGCCAGAGCCTACCTCATCAAACAAAGGGCATAAGGCAGGATACACCCTGAACAGGATGCCAGTCCATTACAGGGAAAAAGGAAAGTATATACTGTATGTTGATTATGAGTATAATATTTTGATGTAGCTAGTGTATTCAATGAAAACCCAATCATACAGAAACTGATGCATTCATATTCTATAGCATCATTCAAAAATACGATGTACTGACAAAGATCAGTTTTTCACTGTTGATTTTACTAAGACCGATTTACTAATTTTGAAGACTGATGAAATTTAAAAATCACAGCTGTAAAAAATGAGAGGAAGGTTTGCTATTGAATTTGCGAGAAGCTTGGCTCTAAGTTTCATTTCATGTTTCATGTTCTATTGAAAGCAAGACAATCTTCATTTTGATTTGTTTTGACTAGATTCAACACCCGGGCACACACTTCAACAGATCATCTAGCGGAATGGCTTTATAACTTATTAAAAAACTGGCTTGAGGTTGTTTCTATAACTCTTTCACAGATCGGTAAGGAAAGGAGGACAAAAAGTTGACGGAAACTGTCATATCTTACTAAAACAGAGAAGGCCCGTTAACTGCAAAAGAAAAGTATCCCCTTGGCCCTTGTTTTAAGGCTACAAGCTGTTTACTGAACTAATAAGTGGCATCGTAAAAATAGCCTTAATCTACTTTAAAGACTAATTGCTGATCAGAGTAGTGATTTAGTTGTTAGATATAGTTAATGCTATTTTATTATAACAAAGAATATTAAATCGTGTTCACATTCCTATCTTATTATGTTGTGGTTAAGTTTGAGTGGTACCTACACACATACAGTATGTAACAGTGAAAATATGGATGCACAAATGTAATCTCCAGTGTTTTATAGCATAATATTAATTCATAGGTTCCTACATGAAAGTACAGTAATTTGGCATTGAGTGAACATATTAATAACATTAGAGCATATAAGGCAATGAGAAATGCCTTAAAGTTGTGAAAAAGTCAACATACCTACCTGTCTCATAATTCTATCATTTTTCTCTTCTTTATTGCGACATCAAGATGAAAGTTTCTAGTTACAGCAGTGACAGAATAAGCAGACCAGATATTTTTACTGTGACAAGATCATATATCTAGAAATGACTGACAACCAACAGTTATCACTGAAGTTGTTGCATAAGTAATAAACCATCAGGGATTTACAGTAAATTCCAAGCCAACCAGATATTATGATTCACAAATATATATAGATATATTTCTTAACTGGAAAGGTTAAATAACATGAATATGTACACCAAGTCTCAGACCCAAAGCAAAATATCTAAAAAAAGGCATGTACCTGTAGACAATGTTTTGCAGAGAACAGTGATCTAAATCACAGCTGTTTGAGAGAATCTTTATAACTGGTTCATAAAATATCGATTCACCATTACCCAAACAAGCATCAGTAACAGTAAGCTGAACAATTATAGGCTAAATATACAAAAAAACCCTAACAAGTTTACCTTTAACAACATTCCTTGGCCTGATAAGCCAAAAAGAGTATTTCCAAACCAGAGAATAAAGTTAAAAAGTCAATGAAAAGGAAAGTACAATACAATGAAATGTTGCCTATACTGTCAACCATGGTGATGGTTCCATCGTTCTGTGCCTGGTTTTGTTCTTTATTAAGCAGAAGCCTTTTTGTAATTCAAAAGTAACGAAAGTAACTCAATGGTCTTAGGCTCATTTGATGCTGCCTCAGATTTCACTAGAAATCAGATTTCCAGAGAACAATGATTGGCAGCTCACGGTGATACGACTAACAGAATCTACTGTAAACAGAGATGTATGAGTTGGAGAAGACATTAAATTTGCCTCACTTACTCCCCAGAAGCTAAGACTGCTTCTGACAAAGTGAAAATTCTACTCTTTGACAGAACGCTACAGAAATTAAATTAAGAGAAATGTGCTACACGAAAATATGGAAGGATTCCGTAGCTAACAGCCCAGTCTCTTACACTAGGAGCCTGAAACTGAGCAAAGAACAAGTGTACAGTACGTTTCCATTGCCCCAAGGAAGAAAACAAAAATTGTGTATCCATGATTGTATTTCACATGGAAGTGTATTCTTTGAAAGAAAGGTCAAGAATGTCTCTATGTTGTGTTAATGGATTTCAGACAACAATCACATTCTAGAGAAAAAATGGTAGCCGTGTAAACACAAGTGGTTGAGAGGCTGATACAAAATACTGTTAAAGCATTAAGAGTGATAAAGATTACATAGGCAGTCCTATACTTTGTACTTATTTCAATGAGATATCTATCCATATTAATGCATCTTATATACAGTAGGGCTAGTTCTCAGGATACATGATTTTCAGCCTGAAACCCTTTATTCAGAGATGGTAACCATACTCCAAAATGTAGCTAGAATAGGCACTAATCCATATAGACAGGTCAAAAGACAAACAAACTTAGAACAACAAAGCAATATGATATAAAAACACAGAATTTTGCTACAGTAAAATACAGTGGTGGTGATGTAAAGGTTTGAGATCTTCTTGCCAGTACAATATGAATGTATATTCACACAGAAGTAAGAATACATCAAATTAATTTCTAAAGATAAAGCAAGGAGATTTCAATTTTTTCCCCCAAAAGGAGACATGCAAATATGGCATCACTTAATAAAACAAAAAAATGTATAGAGAATATTTAATCATTAATCAGTAATCTTCCATGTCATTCTTCAGCCCTATGTTATACCCTCAGGTAAGCATCTTGTAGTTGAGGGGGTTTGTTCTTCAACATGGTAATGACCTAAACAGAGAGACAGACAAAATCTAAATAAAGTTAATCAGAGAACAAAAGCTCATTTTTAACCTGTTCTGTTGTTCTCCAAGTTAACCTCAACAGTATCAAGGTCTTCAAAAGACAAGTCTGATGGAAGAGAGAATAAAAATACTTTACCCCACAACCTCTGGAAAACCATAGATAAAGCAAAACGAAATCATTGATATACATCTTAAACTATGTCAGGAAGCCGAGAGAATGCAGTTCTGATTGCTAACATGGAAAGGTATTCTCCTGATGAGAATTTGCAGTGAGCTGCAAGAAAATAAAATCCTCTGTTACATTTTCTTCAAAGACGGTTCATGGAAGGATCCAAATACAAACATACAAATCATTATTTTATGTTGATTTTATATTAGCTCTCCCTTGGTCTTCAAAAGGACTTGTAGATGCTCTCGTATGTTTTTAGCTACTATACTGCTATGTGCCATTTATATGCATATAGTGTACATGTCATTCCAGCAGGAAAAGTTGAAAATTTAGTTTGTATTTAAATGAATATAATTTATATAGTGTGTAATGCAGCAGCTGTTTGGTGTCTGTTTTGTTTTTGTAGAAGCAACTGCTATCCTTGTTATAAATGTAATGCAATACATTTCTTCTCAGAGGTAAATTTATTTTAAAGTATATATCCCTGTGACTAAATTGGAATATTGATTTTCCAAGTGCAGTGCCAATACTTAGGAATATTTAGATGGTATAACACAAATTTTCAACCAAAAGAAAACTTCAGATATACAGTATACTGAAAACCACCAAGAGGATTACAATGTTGTAACACAAAAGAAAGACGTTCAGGTATAGACAATCAATGACAATTTGATGTCACTAGTAAATAGATCTACTCTCCATTTTACTGGAGACTCAGGAGTTCAGATTTTTCACTTGAAAGAAATCTTATCACTATCGTGTGCATATAATCAAAATGCTGCATAACAATAAACCTATCTGCAGTGATTAATGTTATGCTTTAAATGAAACAAAAAATAGTTTTAAAAAAGTTATCTTATTTCTGCCCGCTATGCAGTTCTCTTTTAGGATAAGGGTTTATTGCAGCTTTGAAGATTGCGCATGACAAAAAAATTCCTGAGTGCGTCTTGCAGACTAGCACGAAAGCCCGTATCCCCCCTTCTTTCTCTCATTAGTCTGATAAGAATCTAACCCCGGGATACATCCAAGACCTCTGGTGCTTTTTTTGCCAGGAATTCAACATTCCAATTTTAAGACATTTCTGGCTACTTTTACACTGATCAACAAAATCATGTATCATGTTCACTCCTAAAAACGAGATATTAAATATACAGTTGGCTATCTTGCACTTAGTTTTTTTCATCCATCGGTAGCCTTGAGGAACTGTAGGAGTGATACAATAATTTGGACCCTCCACAACAATCCAAAAAGAACTATCTCTGACATACAGTATGGTGTTAAGTAATTCAGAAATAAAATCAAAATCGTACAGAAATAAAATCAACCATCGCATAAAATAATGCAATCCCAGAAACTTAGAGCCGATCACTCTTATAGAAAAGGCAATACATAAAAAACAAAATTCAAATTGGCTGCGTATTTTCTAACACTTGAAATGTACAAATGTAAGATATTAAAATAGATGTCAAATTTAAGGCGAATTAAACTTGAGAAATCAAACCAAATAGAAATTATGCCGTTATAGCTAAAAGGTGGTAGATTGTTACAATATACATCAACAGGGAGTTCCCGATAAAACTCCTGAATCCCACATCGTCTGCGCCAAACAAACCCGTGAAACAACTTCATTACTGTATAAGATCATCAGCTGTGTTTATAAGTACTATTACACACAACAGATGTTCAGAAAATGACCAAATAATCGTTGCATTTCCCTCACAAAGTCCACCACACCCCATATGTCCAATATGAAATACCCCAAATACATAATGTTTATGGATAGTGAAGCTTACCTGAACAGCTGTCGATTATACTTTTGTTTTATATAACTAAAAACGCAACCGAGAAGCACTGCAGCCAGTAGAGAAGCAACAAGTCTATATTCTGAGCTTTATTCAGTAAAACGGCAGGCTTTTCTTAGCCCCTCCCTTCTAAAAATCATTGACCACATCTCTCCCGTGTTTACAAATGACAACCATTGGTATGCATTGTCCGTGGTCTATTCTAATTACCAGCCAATAGTTTCCCTGAAACCAAGGTGGGTTCGGCTTCGTTAAGAGAGCATGCCTGTCATTCCGCTGGCTCGCTCAAGAAGCCGTTCATCAGATTGTAAGAAAAAAATAAAAATAAATACCAAGGCCTAAAAAGCTCTGAAAAATCGAGCATGCTGCCAAAACTGTCTTGCAACATGTCCTTTTTTGGTTATCCTTCTCGGGGCCTCTGAAAGTAAATCCTCTGTCAGGAACAATCATATGAAATGTTAATCTTGGCAAAAAAGGGGGGCTGTCTGTTTGAACACTTAAGGAAAAGAGCAAAAAGGAAAGAAGAAAAATATGCTGAAGAATGAATGAAAAGTGTTCCAGTTTTGAGTACTATGAAGATTCAGCACATTAATGCGAGTTAAAGTTTGTCCTGCAACTTACAAAAGTCACATTTCATTTACAGTATTATCTTTTAGAAATTCTCAGTGCTATACATTATTTGACTTATATACTCTGGCAAGATAGGTTTTCTTCAGTAATTTTATGGCTGCTCAGAGATGCAAAAAGTTGTTTAACAAGAAAAACATACACCAGATCTTAAAACATTTTAGGATGCAAATCAGCAGAAAAGTTCCCCATTTCATTCTCTTTCACAGCAAAATAGCTCTAGAAAGACGAGCCATTCTAGCATGCATTTTAATTTCAAAATAGTTAGGTTTTATTCTTGTTTTCTATGCAGTCAAATCTTTGGATTCTGGATTACACAATAATAAAGCTTTTTTAACAAATACTTAAAAATATAAAAACTAAACAATACTTTCAACACATTTTTAAATAAAAAAACAATTCCTTCAGAATATTATTAAATACATACAGTACAGTATGGATTACTGTATATAAAGGGTAGTATATTTTTATCACGCTTTATTGTATTTGTCTACAAACGTAATCTAGAAATGCATGTGTGCTGCAGATTTAACAATGGACCTAGTGTTCTCAAAGCCAGCATGAAACAGCACAGTAGCACAGTTGGTCTTTGTCTACCATCGTACCTAAAACAATGATCATTTTCGAAGAGTCTCAGCACAAAGGAAAACAGCAAAACACTGATGCTGCTCATGTTTATAAAGAACTATGCAGTCATGTAATTTAGCTTGGCAAAACCTTCTGTCTAGCACTTAACTTACTCTAAAGCACTTATAAGCTTTGGCAGGCCCACAGGATATCTTCAAAACTTTTGAATATGCACTTTATTCAGAAAACACTTTTCTAAAAACTGTGAGTTCAATTGAATTGTCTATTGAAACATTATGGTTTCTTTCATTTTTTAATAATTACTCATTTTAGTCTTTTACAGTTTTATACAAATTAAAGCAGAGTTTTCAAAGTATAGGATGTGCTAAGAGAACTCAATTTAAATGCAAGAAGGCCACCCTACCTGTATTTGGTTTCTAGTAATGTATTATTTCAAGGATCCTAACAAATTAATTTGTGCAATATGTTTTGATAGAAATAGTATTTTGTGATGAGAATTCAGCTATCCATCTGTCCATTTTCAATAAACAATACAGTAGTCTAATACAGGATGGCAGTGACCCAGATCCTAATCCTTTAAACAACAGGCACAAGGCAGGATACACCCTGGATGGAATGCCAGTCCATAAAGAAGATGATTTATTCTAATAGCTACTTTCCTACCTTACAAGTGCTAACACATTTCACAATAACTAGAACTATGGACTAGAACCACACACACACACGCACGCACGCACGCACGCACGCACGCACACGCACACAAGTCCATCTTCCTGTGCTGTTTATATTAGTCAATTAAGCACTTTACCTCAAAGATACAAAATAAAAAAAAATAGTGCTAACAATATGGACATAGTTCCTATAAATATCAGCTACTGAAATCCTTAGCCTGAAACATAACAAGCCAAGAATTCCAGGGCCATTTTCACCATTATTACACTCCTAATGGAGCCTGACTGAGGGGTTGCTTTCAACCACAGCTGGTGAGTGATGTAGGCTGGATTCAACAATGCTATGTCCAGAATGAAGGATCTTTACACAAAGTGGACCACTCAGCAGTCTATAAAAATCAAATAAAAATTGTGATTAGAAAGAAAGGATCATGCCAAAAATGAACATTCTACTGTATAGCTATTTATTAACAAATTATGATTTCATGGTAGTTTCCCATATATGACACTGAAATAATGAGGCCTTTAATTATTAATACATTGAGTTTAATTTGATAGTTAGGCTGTAGAAAGATATAATGTCATGTTAAAATGTATTTTTGGATTATGCAATAATGGTAGGAAAAGTTTTTAGGTTTCAGAATTTGTCATTACCAAGAACTAGTGAGTGTGTAAAATATTTTCATGAATGTGTTTCAGGAATGGAAATAAGAGAGCAACTTTATATGAGATTTAATACATTTGTGTCTAGCGTATACAAGTACACGCAAGATACAAACTACATTAGTAGTTTTCCTGCTTTATTTCTATAATCATTGCAAGTGCTTGAAGTTCATAAAGCATAAAAATAGATCAAACAATATTTAACAATGTAACCAGTATACTATGAACATTAACTACAGTGTATAGTTTTTTTTTGTCCAATGATAAAATCATCAGAGCAACATCATACTGTGACATTTGGCAGCATATAACACACTGATGCACAAAGATTTTAGAAATATCCTAGTGAAATGTTCTCTCAATATTGCACATTAACATTGCGTACAATTTATTTATTCTATTTCAGGTGAAGCACTTTTTCTTCATTATCATGCTAACAGATTGTCACGCCCTCTGCAGCCAGAGGGCACTCCTTCTCTGTCCTGTCCCTAGTTTTCGGTCTGCTGTCCTTCCTGTCCCTCTCTTTCCCTTGGGCTATATATTTCCAGGTCTTGCTCTCTGTCCTGGCTCAGCATTGATGTTCGGATGTCCTGAGACCCGCCTAGCACCAGGGCGCCCCACGTCCGCTCCCTGAGGGCATAGGTTTCTATACGGCATTCCTGAACTCTTTGCACTATGAGCCCAGGCCTTTTTCCCGTCTCGCCGCTACGCATATGGGTCTTTTTCCGCTCTCCTGCTCCCCACGGTTAGTCCCTTTGGACGTCCGTAACACAGATTAATATTGTTTTCATGTTGCTGTTCATTATTTAGAACCGTGGTCTTTTTAAAGTATTGTTTTTCATGTACTGAAATGTTTTTCCCACATTAAAGATATTGATGCATCATTCTGCTGTTGCAGCTTAGATTTTGTTCCTACTTTACAAGTTTAATGTGGCCTCCTAGCAAACACAAAATATTTTACAGCAATAGCCAAGTCACATGGAATTTTGTGGCTTTATTATGTTAGACAAAATGTTCTAGAAATGCTTTTTCAATATCACAAGCAATCCATCATCTGATTATGTCAGGTGAAGCTTTGTAAGCATCATTACAGAGAGTACAAAGTTATATACTGTACTGCATGTTCTCCAAAGACCTTATTAGAGATATTACATAAATGTTACCATCACATCTAAATGTTATAAAAACTCCAGCTAATATTTCTCCATTATGAGATTGCTGCTTTAAACTTTGACTGTGGCTGTCATAATGTAGTGTAGAAAAAGTTGTGAAAATTCAAATCTCAAATTGACATATTACCATACAAGGGTTGTTCATTAAAATAGATGATACAGTACAGTATGTTCATTTTACCTCATTTATAAAACCACCATCAGGATAAATATCCTGACCTGACAGTCAGGTCATAGGAAAGTTTATAAATTCTTAAAAATAACAGCAATTGCTGTACAAATGGTAAGACGCCATTAGGTGTTACACTGGGTACCAGCAAGTAAAGATAAATTGATGGACCCTATGCAGGTGACAAAATGGCAAGGAAGTCGTTAAAGGGGTGATCCATATTCATGGTCAAAAGGGAAAGCAAAAAAGTCCAAAAGCCAGAGAGTAAGCAACAAGTCTTCAATATCCAACACAAGTTCCAGAAATTGAGGTCCAAAAAGGCAATCTTAAAGTCCATAAACAAGGGAGCTGCCCAGTAACAGGAAGGATCTGATGCAAAGTACAACCCAATACTGAAAAGAGAAGAAAGAAAACATGTTTCAGCCATGGAGCCTTCTTCAGGTGTGAGAAAGACAGGGCAGTAAGCAAAGGTAATTTAGCGGGACAACAAAACCTAGGAGAGAGGTGGGAGCAGGGGACAGAAAGAGTGGAAGTGGAAAGAGGAAGTGTGACATCAGGATAGGTGAAGAGAGGTGTGAAATGAAACCTACAATGAATAGAGAGAATTTAGCAGAAACGTAGTCTGTCATTGAGAGAAGGGGGAAGGTGTGATCCTAGCTGCAGGATAATTTTAGTTTCTGTAGTCTTTCTGATGTATGAGTTAGGAAAACCATCTTTGAGAACACAGACAGAGAGATTAGAGTGGTAGTGGCCATGGTGAAATGAGAAACAGTGGAGAGATCTTTAATCTTCACAGCCCTAACATGTTCTCTGAAGCAGTCTGCGAGTCTCCTTCTTGTTTCTCCAATGTTAATGGCTGGGCATTAACTGCAAGAGATACAGTAAATAAGGTTGCTGGAGGATCAGATGACATCTTGTGAGATGTCACAAGAGTGGATGAAGTAAGCCGAGACCATGTAGGCGCCCTCTAGTTGCTGGAAGCCGATACTGTAACATTAAGCTCATCTAACCCAGTTTTTGTTTAATAGGTAATGGATCCAAAAATCTCATCCAACTGTTTTTTTATATTTACTTCAATATATTCAGGTAGCATGTTCCGTATTCCCACAACCCTTTGTGTAAAGAAATCCCAGTGTTCTCATTTTTAATATACTTCCTATTACAAAAGGTTTCAACCTGTGTGCTGAAGTTTGCTGAGATGATGAATTTGTCAATGCCTTTGAGGATTTTGAATACATCTATGAAGTCCTCAAGTAATCACTCTGTTCAAGAATAAAAAGGTTCATTTCCTTCCATCATTTCTGTCAGTGTAGGACATTCTCTGAGGACCTGGAAGGTATCTAGCTACTCTTATCTGTACTGATTCCAGAGTAGCAATATCTCTCCACTGCAAGAACTAGAAACATGTGGGGGATTCTAAAAGCAGAGTACAGAAAGGCAAGGAATACTACAAAGAAAAAGTCCATGTCTGCCATCAGAAGTTGGCAAAGAAAATATATAGATAAGTGAGTGTTATTGTGGTGATTATGTTGAAATGTGATAAGACAATGTTTGAGTCAGACTAGCTGCCTGGTAGGAAACTGGTAGGAAAGACTTGACTCATAGCCTAATACAGTACAAATAAGGAGGTATGTAATCATCTTATTATTAGGTTCCTTCTAATGTTCTACAGTATTGTTTGAAAGCTGTCCATTGTGTTGAATGAATACAATCCATGCTACATGGGAAGTCTCAAACAAACCTGGCTATAGATACTAGCTCCCCGGTTCTTTCACAATATACATGTACATGTATCTCATATACTGTATATTCACCTACAGTACTCCCCAGGTTATGTAAGCCTCTACTTACAAATTACCCATAATAATTTGTCAGGTCCCATAATTACTGCCAGGATCGTAAGTCCTCCTCTTAAGGGCGCTTCGGCCCTTTCGTATTTTAGTTAATTACATGCACCTGCCCCCTGTTCTCTCTCCTTATTAAAGCCTGGTGCTCTCACTATGCCTGGCTCAGGATTGGGAGATGGACACCCGGAAGCCCACCTAACAGCGGGTCCAGGAGAGGCTCGACGGCATAGGCTTCATCACGGTGTCCTGACCATCTGAGTCCAGGGCTCGGAGTGCCTGGCCTTGTCATCCTGGTTTAAGTCCCTGTCCCTGTTCCAGATCCCATTCTGGATTTTAACTGTGTTCGTTTTGTCTTCAATGGATCCCCTGGTTTAGGGACATAGGACATGACAACAGTTCTATCATGTCTACATTCAGCACCTGTTTATTAAAAAAAAATGTTAAATTTTAGTTTAGCACAGTTTTCATGGGTACAGCATGAAAAGTGAAAAGAGTGACTTCTTGGAGCTGCATAATATATTCCCCAAAAACCAACAGGAACAAAGCCAAGAGTCAGCTACTTATTTCATAGATGGCAAGCACATACATCAAACACTCATTCAGTTTTTCCTCAGTTCTCCTTCACCAGACGAACTACCATGGCACTCTGATGTAAAGTTGTGTTTGCTGAGGTGTTTTATCTTGGGATGCTTGAGGGAATCTCTGAAAATCATGTCTTTGCTGATATTAAAACTGTCTTCTCTATTCTGGGAGCTATCCAGCCTCTGCTTCAACATCTGGAGAAGAGGATTGTAACTGTTCTCTCATCTGTGGAAGAATGTGAGTGGGTGGACATTCTTAAGGTGGCAATTCTCCAGAACTGCAACAACGCCAGGTAGTTGCAGGAGATATCACTGCTTATATCTCATCTGTTCAGATTGGAAGATAACTTGGTGGTATTTTTGGCCCACCAGTTGGAGCCAAAGCAGATTATATGCTGTTAACGTTCTACTAAAAGTTCTACCAAAATACACATACTGTCTGGTCACCACCAGGCTCACTGAAGTCCTGAGGGTAGGGTACCTGAAAATTAGAAACAAGGAATCACACCTTGTATCTTCAATTTAAGATTCCTTTGCTGTGTGTTGATTCAGATCTTCATTGCTAATCTTCCCAGGTTATCCCAGTTTCAGGGAGCAGTGCAGAAAATGTTTCACTGCGTGTAGAAATTCCTTTCATTTGGTAAAAATAATTGGTTAAAAATTGGTTAAAATATTTGGTAAATGACGTGAATCAAATTGGTCCTTTGGTGATTTCTGCTTTCAAGCTTAAATCAATATGGCTCTCTGGTCTATTCAACACATCACATGAAGTGGAAAGATTCTTCTCAAAGCAGGAGAAATAAATGTCTAGCATACAAACTTAGACCATTGCTTTATATTCTTTGTCACATGAATTGGATCCTTTGTTTCTATCTGTTCTTTATTTTTATTATTTTTTTAGAAAATTTAATTTATTTTAGAATATTATTAGATGACCTGATTCATGAGAAAAAGCAAATATATCAATTTTTCTGATATTTCTGGAAGGGGGTTGCTATTTTTCCTAATTTAATATACTGTAGTTCATCGGGTACTATTTTTATACTATATACAGGTATAATATATTTTTAAACTCATAATACTGCTGCTGTGGAACAGCTAAGATGCAGTACATGTTCTCCTACAGTATGTGTGTCTTTGACATCTTTCTTTATATCACATCACTTTCAATAACCACTTACCCAGTTCAGGCTCACAATGGCCTAGAGCCTATCCCAGGAAGCACTGTGAGGTGGTATTGTTAACCAATGTGCCACTGTGTCACCAAACATCATTTATTCATAAATCCATCCATTTTCTAACCACATCTTGCAATTCAGGGTTGTGGGAAAGACAGAGCCTTTCCCAGCAATCAAAGTGTGCAAGGCAGGATACCCAGAGCCCTAGTACTGTGAAGCAGCATCGCTAACCACTGCCCATCCTGCCACCTGTTAACCTTCATATTGCTTTTTGATAATTTGTCCGGCAATGGGAGGTCAAATCAGAGTTGAGGACTGATGCTTCTCTCAGCCACTCTTTATTGTTATTTTTCATGTAATAAACAGTCTCCATTTTAAATGATCTTCATGTAGTCCTGTATATAATACAGTGGAGATATCAATAGTCTTCCTTTTAAGAGTGTGGGTTACTGATGAAACCAAACTGTTAATTTTGGAGATATGATTATTGTGAGAAAACAGAAAAATGGACTACCCCTGTTCAATTTTTTCAGTAGCAATCACCTCAGTCCCCAAAATACTATCTATTTTTATATTCAATATGTATATAAAAACTATCTCTGTAGACATACTGTACAGGTACAGACAGATTTTGTCTGAGCTAGAAGACTCACTGAACAGCAATGCCTTTACACCTGGCCAGCAACAGCTAAGCTGACTTCTTTATAATGGGCCCAATTATTTCAAACCACCAAAACGTTTGGTAGAAAGTCAATTGCTTTCTTTGTACTCTCCAAATTTTGTGAAATTTACCAATGTGGAACAATGTTCTCTTGATAAGGGATCTCTGCCCTATGCTTCTCATCCTGATGTACAAGAAATGTTTGTATTGTTCATGATGGGGACCATCATTTATGCAAAAAAAAAAACTGAGCATGTGTCAGGATATAAGGGAGACTTACAGGGCACTAAGGGGCACTCCCTGACACTCTCATTCAGTGGCTAATCTACTGTATGTTTCAACAATCACTATAGGGGATCTAGACACTGTTCAATGTGACTATCTTTTCTTATTTAAAATCATCCCTGTCCCATTTATCCTTAATAGTGGAAGGATGTCCTAGGTCATTTAACATCTTGTAATTCTTTTTTTTCAACTGACTAGATCCTCATCACACACAAAAACAACATTGTCATTTAGATTTAATTGTAAAAAATCTCTTTCTCAGCTTGTCAGTTCAGATTACCCATTCAGATCAAACATCATTTTTAAAAAATAAATTCACATGGCTTTAGGATAATTTGTTTGTGTTAAACCACGTATTGATTAACACAGTGTGGACGTTTTAGACATTATTTCTAATTTTAAAATGGTGATTAACTTAAAGGTACTGCTATTGTTACGCCTTTCATGTTTTAAAAATCAAAGTAGTTTACCCCAGCTCAGTTTTGCTCCAGTATTTTCACTAATTGGCATGACCATCTGCACGACTGGCTTTACTCTCTGCTTTGCTTAGTTCCCAGTACAGAATATGAAAATTACATTCGCAAATGAGCAAAATACTTTTTCCATATTTCTGGTCAAATTTCTCTCATTTTGTTTTGTGAAAAGCTTCAAATGCTTCAGTGATTAGTATTGGTAGTGGTACACTTCTGCTAGCTGAGTTAGTCTGAGTATTTGAGTGTGCTTAGGGGAACATACAGTAGTATTGTATTGACACTACCTACCCTGACAGTTATAGCATCAGATAAATAGAAAACATCAGATAATTAAAACAAATATTTAAAAAAATTAAAAAAGACATTAGAACTACTGGAAAAAATATATATCTAGAATATAAAGAAAGGTTACAAAGAAGAGCAGTCCATTTGGCCCATCTAGTTCTTTTCATAGTTAGTAGCTTTGTGATGCAAGGATCTCATCCAGTTGTTTTTTTGAAAGAAGGCAGGTTATCAACTTCAACAACATGGCTAGGTAGCTGTTTCCATGCTCCCACAACCCTCCTGAAGAAATGCCTTGTTTTATTGGGTTTAAATGCACTTCCACGTAGTTTCTATTAACGCCCTCTTGTTAATGTTTCATTGTTCATTCTGAAGAAATCTGCTGAGTTGACTGATTGGCTGAATTATGGAGAAAAAATCAATAGTATCATTTTTAAATAAAACATCCCATGGCCCCACGGTGTATTTTTGTTATTATGAAACCTGGAAGATTGCAATTGTTTGATTCAAAAGTTGAACCCCACTTATAATGTTCTCAAGCATTGGTTGAGTTAGAACTATAGCTGTGATTGTCACGGATGTCCGAAGGGCAAGACACAGAATGGCCAGGAGAGCTATAAAGACCCTATACGTAGCAGCAAAAGGGGTGACACGGAGGTTAGCCCAGGCTCAGGGGGTCAGACAATGTCGGTACAGGTACAACCTGGTGCTAGGCAGGTCTCAGGACATCCATACTTTCAATGCTGAGCCAAGAGCAGAGCAGAACCGGGACGTAAATAGGCTACACAACAAGACACACCGGAAGGACATTAATAATCACAGGGAACTAGGAACAGAACAGAAGTAGAGCGCCCTCTAGGTGTACAGGGTGTGACAGTGATGTTTTCTGAAACATACTTTAGCTTATACTATATTGAAGGATAATTCTTCAATTAATCATTTATTACTGTGTGATGTATAGTTTTATATGAAAGGACGTTTTTGAGTCATAAGTGTGGCAAAGGATTGTTTATTATTTGGTAAGGAGTCTTTCTCTTAAGAGCATTGTTCAATCTATACTTATAAACTGACCTCACTTCTTATTTGTCTTTGGAATACTGTAGATTGGTTTATAGTAGTTCAGACCCTTATGATTGAATATGAACTGAAAATAGGTGGATGAACGGATGAATGGTTTACAAAAATTCCTTAAAGGATTATTGCCTCCTTGGAACAGAGTATGCAACGATGTTTTTAGACATATTTGGCATACACATCTAGTTCGGCAATCAACAATGTACAAGGAAAGATGTCCTTATGTAAATAGCACTGTGCATACAGTAGCTGCATTATGATTGAATGTCTGGTAACTGTATGTATATTTTTTGTAAACATTCTGACATTGTCTATTTAAGGAATTGGTTAAAGAGATACAGCAGATATCATAGCAGATGGTTCTGCTGTTACAACTGATTATTAAAAAACCTACCAAATTTGAAAAAAAAAGTTAAGATGTAGATTCTACAGTACTTCTGATTTATTTACTACACTAATTGGGGAAAACTAATAAAACATTGTCTAATTTTCTGCAAATAACCTGTCTTTAGATGTACTTGATTTTATACATTGGAGGGGTGTTAACTCAATTTACTCTCCATATTTACTGTATTTTGTGTTACCATATAACCAAGACTTACGTCTGCTGACATTTAGTAATGTACCATTACTAATGTACCATTAATGTACCATTACAAGAGTCTGTGTGAATTGTGATGTGATGCGGCCGTTCCTGCTTAGTTGTAACTGTAATGACTAATGTAATGCGATGTATGGAGCGAATTAAGTACAGGTTGTGCAGCAGACATTTGACCGCAGAAAGTTTCCAACATGATTTGCAAGCAGAGTTAACAAGTATGTTTAATTTATTGGCAGAACCATCTTGAAGTCGAGAGCAATAGTTCTATTAAACCGAAGAGAAGTATTTGCAAATCTGAACCTTTACAATGTAATAGGGCTGCTTCACATCACTGGAAGTTACGTCGCCTCCTTCTGAATCATAGAACATGGCATACCTGGAAATTTTACACTATGTATTTTGTAATGTAGATTGGAGCTTTTACAAGCTATTGTATACATTTTACTTTCATTGTGGTTGGAAATGCACTCATCAATGCCGATTCTTTCTAACCCCAAAATATAAAAATAGCATTGTAGTTTCCCTTTAAAGGCAGTCTTAAGGCTCACAGTTGGAAGTTCTAGCGACAAACAGCATAATTTTAAAAAGACTGTAGACTCTGAATTCTAAAGTATATGCTTCTGCATTTTCACAGCATGTGAAGTGTGGGTTGGCATTTTATTTCTTTAATGGAATTAACGAAAATTGTCATGTACTTGAATATTTTCTATGAATATCTGACTCTTTGATATTCTTTGATCTGGAATATCTGAGCTGGATTCAAACATAAAAAATAATAGAAAACTATGCATATTAAAATGAACAAAGTATCATCTGCTACATGTACAGTATGTGTTCCTGAGAAGATAATGATAAGAAAAGGCAAACATTATCTTTACTTGTCAAATATGCTAAATTTAATTACATTCTTAAACAGAATTATCAAAAAGACTCAAAGTAGCATTTCGTCATTAACAATTATAGTAATACATAACAGCCTTTTATACTGTACTGTAAGTTAAACTTCTTAAACTACTATTTGTGTGCAATGAAAAAAAAAATCACTGTGTAGCCGAGTAATAATTTCTGTTGTCCCTGGAACTGTTTTTAGCTATGTCATAAATGGTGGTAGATAAAACTGGAAAGGGTGTTAAAATTGTCTTTCTTAAATGCTAACTTCTATGTATTAATAATGTGTTAACAGCCAACCATTTTCCCCCACACATAAAAAGAATAAACATAAATGTTATCGGAATAATATACCAAGATTGTACAGCTGGTGTGAAACACACTCCAAAAAAGGTAAAAATTGCTTTTGGCTGTGCTTTTTAACATGCTTATTCTCATCCAGACACATTCCTGGTTTCTCAACTAAACGTTTAAGAGTACACGTTATGCAATTAATCCTTTTCTTCATTATGATCATAACTACTTCAATATTAATTCATCACCTATCTAACAGATTCATTAGCATCTTTATGACTGTCCAATGCAAAAAAATTATATATTGTTCTTAATTAACTTCCTGTGGTCATGATGATAAAAAAATCAACCTGTGCTTGAAGGTATTAACCATTCCTTTTCTAAAAATACAAATAAAACTTTCTGACTCCAGTGCAATGGAATGCATTTGAATGTGCAAGGCAGGCACTAATTCACAATCCACTCAAGTAAAGAAACAGGAGACTGACATAACAATAGTGGTATTAGTATTTACAGGCTGATTTAGTGTTTTGTTTTCTGTGATACTTGTGGAATGTTCAAACATGACAGGGTGAAAACTAATAAGTGTTTTATGATCAGACATTAATTTCACATCTGTGTTATAAGCTTAAAAGTAACAAAGATATGCTCCTGATGCATAATGAATACACTGTGGTATGCATTATAGTATACATAATGAATACCCTGCAGGAAAGTAAGTCTTTTTCACAAGAAAAACTTTTAATTTTTTTTACTTAAAAAGAGACTTTAATGGATTCTAGTTAAAAGACATGTCATGTGTTTTAAAAAGAAAACTTTCTAATATGTTTAGTAAAATAGGATATAATTCATTTTAACATGATATAATATCCTTTGCTCCACATTGTTACCACTAGACTTAGAATCACCCATCCAAATATAACCTAAAAGTTTAGATTGAAATGTTCCTATTCTCTATAGCACTAATATTCACTCCTGGTCCTAGAGGGCCACCATATTGTTTGGTTTAATTCCCCCCTGAACCCTTAAAGATTGCTTTTAAAATTATTGCCCACTTATTTGTTCTACACTGACACTTTTTCTGGATTTTTAGTCAATAAAGTTTATTGGTTACCTACTGTACCTATATCCCTATATACAGTACCTATAAAATGCTGGGTTACTATATTTTAGGACCAGGGATGAATATCCCTGCCATTTAGAAACATATTGGCTGCTGTTACAAAGCTCCCTCTTGCTAACTTATGTTATGCCATTTTTCTGTTGTGTTGTAGTCTAAATCCTTTACTTGGATGTGCTATTCTGGGGTCAAGACAGGTGAGTCCTAAGCCACATGACTTCTGAGGCATTGAAAGTTTAAGAAACAGTAGAAGATGGAAGTTACTGGTTAAAGGGATGAAGACATTAAGAAAGCACCTTTTACTTGGACGTTACAGTTTAAATTTCTGGTTCCTTTTACGTTTGATGATGCCTGTTTTTTGTTATATATATATTTTTTTTTACAATGGTAGATTGTGACAACATTCACTCCAACTGCAGGCGGAGCGATGCGCCGGTTGGAGTATTTTCTCGGTTGCAGTTAATGGCAACATCAGCTCAAAGATTTGGTTCAAACCACCAAATGGAAACTGGTGTGTCGACAAGCGGACCCTGCTGATGCGGGATTAACACTAGGAAAGAGAGAGAAAGATTCTGGCAACATTGTGGTTGTTTTCCCCGTCATCGTTTTCCTTCCTACTGTACCTCCATGAGGAAGATACTTTTGATACTGTCTCCATACCCAAGATTACTGCCAGTTGAGCAGTTTGTGGGACAGCTATTGGAGTTCCTGCACCAAAAGTAATTACCATCCCTTTATGTGGGGAGTGGTTGCAGTCTTTGGACGCCAACTGCTAGTAGACAATGGATCTCTGTTTACAATTTCAATATCAAAGGAAGCAGAATTACTAAAAAAAACTAGAACTGCAAACTTACTTTCTACAAGACCCATAGTCTTTCTTATTAAAAGATGTATTGTATCAAGGAGTGTCGTATTGCTTCCTCACCAGGTGACAACAGTAAGACATTGCTTGTCTCACTATCTCAATTGCACCTCCATTATCAAATCTGTAAGTTTCCAGAACCACCACTATCTTTTTTACCCAAGTGCCACCTATCTAATACCTATTCATTGTAACTGACAGCCTAATGCAATCACTAACTCACAACCTGCAGTTTAGGGCTATAACAATATAAATCTTTTTGAAAAATGAGGCATCAAAGAATGAGTTACTGCAATTTGATTGCAAAGAACCGAACAGCTTCAAATCAAGAAAATGTCTGACCTGGCTTTCTAGTACAAATGTTAGGTAGTATTGGAGAAATGACCAAAATCACAACTTCAGCCATTTCTAAATATACACCACAGCTCTGTAACACCACAAACAGCATACAATCACTTAGATAGAACTTTGACAAAGGCAAGTGAGAAACATTCAAAACTGGCACAAACACTGCTGATGAATTACTTCTGAACCCATAGAATAGGGATGTGAATTCCCATAATGCATACTGTGACAGTATTCTCAGATGTGCCAAAAATAGTATGCCCAGAGCGTATAGAAAAAATCAATCCCAGGCGGGGGTGATGAATACCAGCAATATAAGTTTCATTTTAGATGAGCCAGAGCAAAATGACAACTGCACTACAGAGCTCATTTAACATGTAGAAAAAGATAGAAAAGCCAAATCAGAAGAAACATTGGAGAAAATAAACTTCTCACACTCCAAGAAACAAAGTGTAAACAAGGGTGAACTCAAAGCTGATGCCTTTGAAGCTCAGAGGAAATTAAAGCAGGCCTTAAGCTTTTAAAGAGCAACAAATCATCAATTCAGTATGCTGAATTTCTTCATACCGGAGAGATCACGATTATCCAACTTCATGAGTTAATCTCTAACTGAGTCAAATATATCTAGATTCCTAGATTCCTTGCATCCTGAGAAGGTCCAAAGTTATGTTGCAGTCCTAAAGTCTAACAAACCCAAGAATTAATCAAACACATACAGACCCTGTCTCCATCCTGTGCATCCTATACAAGCTACTCTGATAATATCACATTCAAAATAGTAATTGTTATTATTGTTACTCTCATTTTATTCAAGAAGAAGGGACTTTTACTGGCAACCAGCTCCTCTCCAGAATTGTAGCTGAGCCAGTGATGCAATGTCAAGTTATGTTTTTTTCAGCACCTTGGTACAGTATCACTCTTCTCTTAAATGAAGAACTGACTTTAAGCAAGCAATTTAAGCAAGTAAGCAAGACACATAAAGGAAGAGGGCATCTAAAATTTTGATCACTTCAGGGCTTATGTAATTCTGTAAACAGGTATAAAATGGAGAGGTTTAGGTTTCTCACTGAGATTTTCTTTCACATATTTTTTCCTAAAACCTGGGATTTGTTTAATATCAATAAATGGCGTTTAAAGACACAGAAAGATTCAAAGTAATTTTGTAAATGTATTATTACTTTAACCAAGTATAAAGTGCTATTTCATAGGCTTAAGTTGTTGTAACAAAATATAAAGTTAAAATTCACACTTGGCCCTGTGTTTAGGAATGATTTCCCATAATCCTGTGTTTTCTGTGAACTGATTCCAAGCTTGGCAGTAATGTAGCCGATTACCAATGAAAATGAAATAATTCAGCAATAGACATTGGAGTGGAGCTTAGTATGGAATACACAAAAACCCATTAGTTCACCAAAAGCCCTATTTCATTCCTGTTAATTGTCAAACAATGCCACAACCTCACATTTATAACGTCTTATAAAAATTCCTCATTGCAGATAACATTTTTTTAACAACAACAAATAATAAAATGTGATCTGTGAAATATTGTAAGGGCCTGTTTGCCAAGGTTTATCACTTGTTTCCTTCCTAAACCTGTGAATTTTTGTGTTGAGTATAGAAATTGTCTGTAACGACAGCCTTTAAGCATGTGAGACAAATGCAGAAGGCATTTTAGAAGGTCGAGTGGTCCCTTCTTCTGGAAAGAACTAAGAATGTCCTGACTGACTAATACAACTGGTAAAAATAAGACATTTTAACACTTTCACTTATATGTAACATTTCAGGATGAGAAGGCAACTGAATGTGAATGTAAGTATATTCATCTACAGCAATAATATATATATATATGCAGATAAAGTTTGTAAGAAAATATTAAACTGTGCTACAATGTAAAGCATATTGGAAGGCTGTAATTTCAAACCAATGCTAACTGAAAGGATGGTCATATCATTATTTAATTTGATCTGTTGCTTGTACATATTTATTACACACTATTGTTAAAGTTTATTAGTCTTTTGATGTGCTCATATGTGTTGAAATATGGTAATAGCAACTTATGTAAGTAGTGTGGTTATTAGCCATAACAAGACTCTCCTTAGTGGCTCAACCAATACAAGTTCTCATTCAGAAAACAGGTTGAACACTATAGTTTAGATATAAACTTACTAAGTGTCACTAGGAGTCCACCAACTGCAATACTTACATGTCTGTAAACAGTCTAGAATAGGTTTGAGACAGTGAGGGTATTCTCCACTTGTACTACAGCCGTCTCTTTGACCTCTTTAATAAGCATGATCCTTCAGCGTTATGGGTGTGAGCAGTAGCAGACCTCCTTTAAGTGTGCAGTCTACTGTTAAAACAATAGGGCTTTCACTGCTAAAAATACAGATAACTTGACATTTCACCTCTGGAAAGAATGTCATCCCTCCTGTAATAGTATGATCATTCAATTGTATTTTCATTCAGACTGGAGGAGAATAAGAATAAGAATGTAAATAATTTATGCAGTGTATTGTAGCAAATGCTTTATTAATGTGCATTTCTTTTAAAATATCATTGCTCATTTTGCTAAGGTTAAACAAAATCTACTGATTATGAGAGAATGCAATGTAATCAAGTTAGTATTGATAGTGTCATCAAAAAGGAATCTGAAATCAAGAAGTCCATTTTTACCAAGCAGAGCTTTCTGAGGTGCAAGCTGCCAGCTTATGATGAAATAGGTTAAAAAAACGAATGCAAGTTAAAAAGCAACATTACTATACCTTAATAGGAGTTGGGCTATTTATAAATCCTTGGTCTTTAAATTATTTTTAAGCCTCATATGGACAGACCATTTTTAAGTAAATATCTGTTCTCAGACAGGATTTGAAGGAAAACATTTTATTTTATTATTATACATCTAAACGATCTTCTATATCAAACATAAATATGTCTTCAAGCACACTTCTAGAAAGGTAATAAGCAACACTACACACCAGGGCATGGTGTGGCTGAGTACTGCTCTGCCTCTCCCTGAAATGGACTGTTACTGTGCTGACTGAACATACTGTAACTAACTGACTGACCATAGACTAAAGCACTGGCAGACTAGAAGAATGAGTGAGCATAGAAAACGCACAGAATTGAGTTTTGGACCTCTGGCAAACTATTGGCAATTTCTGGCAACTTGAGACTCAGCTCTCAACTTGAGACCTCCAGTACCTCAAAGCACAGCTCTAAGTGACTTGGAAAATGTAATATATTTATCAAATTGAGCTCTTTTTCTGGGATTCGATCCCAGTCACTCATGGGGCTCTGAGCACAGACAATGCCTCTCCCTAGTAAGTACATAAATTTGCCAATAGACCATGTCCTCTGCTGCAATTTTACACTGTCTAAATTTCAGAGGGGTTTGATGTGACTTCTGTAACTCAATGCACTGAGCGCTGTTACACATGTGCATTTACAATTCAAAACTAATTGTGAAGATGGCGACTGTTTTATCTCATAGACCCCTTTATCCAGTGACACCCAGTTCTGGGCAGTTTTAAGAAATATCTGATAAATAAAATATTTTATTTTTACTTAGCTAATCAACCGCCAAATGAGCAAATTGGGCACAAGTAAACACTTATTCCATTCTGAAATAAAAAGAAAACAAACTCGATGTTTTGGCTGTGTAGCCTTCTTTGAGACCCGAAGAAGACTCCACAGCCGAAATATCTTTTTTCTTTTCTTCTCTTTCAGCACGGACGTTTTTTTAATTGTATGCCTGGTCATGTATCATAGCAATACACATAAAGCTTATAATAAGAATCAAGTACCATGAAGCCACAGAAGCATAGAAACAAAAATATAAAGTTCTACATAGTCTAAGTATTAATTCAACAATGGTGACTTAATTGCTTCTTACAAAATACCACCTTGAGAATTACTGAAACAATGAATTATTTTTGTTGAATTTTAGATTTATTGTTATTAAAGAAAGAGCATCTACAAGTGTTGTAGTGTATTTTAATTATTTCCACAAATCTGTTCTGAGCATGTTTTGTTTTTCTTGGAAACAGGTGCCGATGAACAGTCTATCCCTAATTACCACGTTTAGATTACAGTCCTTTTGCAATCCATTCAAAAACAGCTAAGTATAATGTTTTTTTTTTTCAATTTAAGCATTAAAACTATTTCTTAGATTTCACATTGTAGACATGTACTAAGAACATCTGTTTAGGAATACTTATATTTTTACAATGCATATACAGTACCTTCATTTTTTTTATTAGGAAACCTACAGTATTTTCCATTTGTATAGATTTATTTTAATATCTAGATCAATGCGCAGTATGTGATCTTTTTCCAAAGATCAGGTTTCTGAGTAATGAGAATTTGTAAGTTGTTTTTACCAATATTTATTTTATATCAATGATATTTTATTTAGGATAAGCCTACTAAAATAGTCAGCACAAACGTACATTAAATGTCACCTGCCAGGAGTTTGCTCAATATTGAATGTTGTCTTGCATCTATTTGTTAAAGATGCAATAAGTCAATTTTGAATAGACAATAGACAAAAGGTCTGGGACAACACGTGGTAGATGACATTTAATGAAGACATGCAGAGCATTATATGCAGGTACCAAGAAAAGTATAGGTATAAAAGTATAGGTATTAAGATACAAAACACTGATCTTCAAGAAGATATTCATGAAGAAAACATAAGAACATTAAAAATGAGAGGGGACCATTTGAGTCATCAAGTTCATTTCAACAAGCTGTGCGGTAGTAGCCAGGGTATCAGGCTGAACAACATCGCTGGGTAGCTTGTTCTAGATTCTCACGACCCTTTTGTCTAAAGAAATGCCTCCTGGTCTCAATCTTAAGTGCACGTCTACAGTACGTAGTTTCCACTTTAGTCCTCTGGTGTTTGATTCTCTGGTGAGTTGAGTCCGAAGATGTCCAGTGGTTTCATTTTGTTTATTTAAGACTTACAGTAGGTGTTCATGTTCATACATTTTGTCTTTTTTTGTAAACAATGGGATAAAGCAAAAAGAAAATAAGACAGGATGCTGGGATACATTGTTAACAACATATATTATTAATATATTGTTAATACATACAGTATATATGTGGATAATTTAAATCAGGGAATGTTATGCTACAAGTATACAGTGCACTGATTAAGACCTCATTCAGAGGAATTATGAACTGATGAGTTTATGACAGTAAATCCTTTATTTCAAGTTCTCAAAAATGTGTTTTGATGGAAATTAAGGCAATTATTATTGAATTAAAAGGGGGCAAAAATACATTTAACCGCCTTTTAGAAATGCTAAAAAAATTCCTCCTGGTTTATATTCCGTGACATAAATCTTACTGTATAGATTTATTTGCCGTTTTAGAAACAAAAACTACAACTATCAAGCCACTTATGTTATTCCCATTCTTTCAGTATAGATTTTTTTGCACTGCTGTTGCAGTACAAGATGCTGTGTCATTTCTTCTTAATGTTATGTATTTTATCAGAACACAACTTTCTTTGTCTGCCAACCAGCTGTGTAACCTTAATGGAAAAGGATGCGATAATCTACACTCCCTTCCTTCAACACATTTCCTCTACAAGAGAGTGGTCCTCCCAACATAGCTCCCTTCAACCAGACTGAACTGAGGTCAGAAATGGTGCCATAATTCTAGTTAGTGAAGAAGGGTGATGGATAGATACAGTTAAATAAGGAACATTTTTTAATGATTATGGCTTAAATGATTAAAAATAATTTGTTTCAGGACATGAAGTCAGTGGTATGGAAGTGGTAGGAAATTCTTCTCGCAAATAAAATAGAAATAATTAATGTTTAAAATGGACACTTTGGAACCTCACGAAATGAACATTGTATTGAGAGATCATCACAACATCATGCACAGAAGCTTTAACCATCTATAGGTTTACTGCACTTTTTTATATATTATTTTTATTTCCATCCAATATTTTCTCTAATTATCATACAATAAATCATAAAGTTATATAACAAGAAATATATACCCACAAAAAAGATCCCCCTTCACCCCCCCCCAAAAAAAAGCAGAGTTTATGCATATAATAATGTATCTGAAAAAATGTAGGTATAAATTAATGTATACATTTGTATATTATACCATAGTTATAATTCTTGGAGTGAGAATATCTTTTTTTTCAACTTAATTTACATGCATGAAATAATCAATAAATTGAACAATTATTCCCTTTATCTTTCATTATTTTACAAAATAATCTCTTTATATAATATTTCTCCTTCTAATTTTCTTCCATTTATCCTCAAAAAGCTTATTTTGATGCCTTATTCTGTGTTATACACTTCACTAATTGTTTCATTTTACTGCACTATGGTCATATTTATTTCCAACCAACTATAGAAGGGCTTTTGTCTGAAACCTCTTGAAACTATTTTTTCTCATCTATTTATTTGCACACTGCATTTGTTCACCCTACTCTAAACATTTTAGCAATAGATAATTAAATTCCCTCAATCAAGAGAACCATGCTTTCATTAACTACAGTATACTGATCATTCAGAGTTGTTTGAATTTTGTATAAAGACTTTAAAGTGTAGGTAAAATCTAAGATCTAATATATTTTAGGAATTAAATTATCATGTACATTAAATAAACCAACAAAGGCAGACACAAAGTAAACTGTGCACTGGTATTACAGTATGGAACATAGGGTCTATTTGTATGGTGGTCAATGTGAGTATTCACAGTAAAATACAGTACATACCACAATATTCCACAATAAAGGAGTGAGAATGTGAACCATCAGGACTTTTAGGTTCAGAGCCTTGGGCACTACTCTAAACAAAACACTGCTCTTCGTTACTGTAACAACAGTAAACTAAATATTAATTTTAGAACAATAACACTTTCCTTAATTCAAATTACGTTGCATTCATTATGCAGACTTCACTTTTCATTAAAAACGCAGTGCCCTTACCCAAGTCCAATTGCAGTAGTCAGATATCAGAAATGCAAATTAGAATTGTACTGTATCATTAATTGGTGAATTAAATTGGATAATAATTGTATTAGTACTAAAACTAATTGCAACACCCATGAATGACCATGTCAAAAGCTGTTGAAAGAAATTAATTATATCTAATAAGGAAAATACACTGTTTTAAAAGGTTAAATAGAAGAAATGTTAAGACGTTCAGTAGAATTTGTTTTCCCTTTCATAGATGTGCCTCAATACGCTGTTTTTTGATATAATCAAAAATTACATTAAATTTCAGCTCTCTGGTACTTGTAACATATAATTTAGGTAATCCTTTTTTAGCTCCATATTGGTACAAACATTTGATCCTGCTTACACTTTATCATTAATCTTGAAATCCCTACAAATTTGATATGTGTATGAAACACTCGATGAAACCTAGGAATGTGTTTTTGTGCAATGTAAAGTAGAATAGATTGTAAAATAAATGATTAGGTGCTAGTTAGACTCAAAAATTAAAGTGACAGAGTGGATCAAGATCCGGAGAAGAGAATCCATTAGGTAAATAATAGTCAACAGATGCTTTTCTCAGGATAGTAATCCCAAGAGGACATCATTGTTTCTGTCTGGTTTCCACAGACAGAAGACCTCGTGTTGAGAGGAATGTATTCCATCCAGCTGGAGAAAAGAGAAAAAAAATGACTCTTATGCAGCCAAGTAAGTTAGCCCTGTATAAAATGGACTGCAACAGCTAATCTGCCAAATACTGTACAAACCTTCCATTTTATCTTGCTCAAATGGATAAAATATTTTTTTGTTCTAACATTGTATTAAGGGCCGATTTTGGACAAATTAGTTTAATTTGTATGGAGCTTTTATTCCTTGCTTACCAATAACTTATATTTTTCTTATGCTTTCAACTTACAGTACATAAAACTGGAAACATTCTTACAAGGAAAAATATTTTCAAGATAGGCCACCATCCATTTTGAGAACTAGAACTGGTCTTAATTTGACATTCAGCACCATTCCAAACAATAGGTCATTTATGATACCTTTTGTAAGTTTGTGTATTTCCCTTTTTTGCTGTTTTACAAAAAAATAATCACAAATTATAAAATTGTGATGCATAATATACAGCTTTCTTTGAAAGACATGGTGTCTTTTAAGAGGCAGTGCATAAGCACAAGAATTTAATATATTGTTGTGAAGGAAAGAAAAAACCCACAAAAAGCAGCAAGAATTAGTACAGGGAATACATAGAATATGGGAGAAGGGGAGGTTTAGATGTATGGAATGCAGTGAGAGGGACAGCACCAGTTCCTTCCCATTGAAATTCCCCTTACAATCAATACTTTCTTTTTACAAAAATGATCAGTCTTTTGAGATGCATGGAAAATATCTCCTATCACCTCTATTCTCTACCTAACGTAAACGTCATCTTGGTGTAGCTGAGAGTCTTTCCTTATCCAGCTGGCAAGGAACTGGAAACTTATATAAGTGAGTCTGACAGTAGACATAACATTAATTTCATACAGTACATGCTATACAGTATTTTCGTTTCTCATACAATGATCTCCTGACCCTAAGTACATGAAAATGCACAATGCACCATTAACTTCCTGACTTTGTTCCTCAGTACTGATACTTCTGGTTTTGCTTTTTACATAACTTCAAAGTAGCACTTGAATTTTACATTTTCTTTCATGTAGTTTTCAATTTTGTTTTTTCTACTTCACAGCATTTCAGGTGAGCCTTTTCTGTTGTTATGCTACAGGAGTTCAGTGATCTACAAGCGTATTCAAATAATTACGAAATTAAGACCTTATTTTCTTTTTATCTTTATCACGGAAAAGGATGGGAAAAAAGTTTTAAAAATATATTTAAATCAAATATTTTGCCCAAAATAGATAAAAAATGCATGACACTCTGGCTCCTCCTGCTGGTTGAAGGAAATTTTTCTTCTCTAGTAAAAGAAAAAAGGTGTCTTCAACCTGTGGCATTTTTAATCAAAGATAGAGATAGACTTTATTTATCCCGTAGGGAAGACTTTATTGATCCCATAGGGAAAGTGATGAAAAGGGATAAAACTGCATAATAACAGATGTTTTTTTTCTTCAAATAAAAAAAACAGAATACAAATTAGATTTTATTTTTTATTACACTGTTTTGTAACAGACTTGTGAAAACATCATCACCCTTCAGTGTCATAATCTAAACTTAAAATCATACAGTAAAACCACATTCAACAATATCTGAAAGTAAAAGATATAAATGCTGTTAAGATTCTTGCAATGAACTGCTCTAGTATCAAGTGTGCTCTGCCACTGGCATTTTTCAGTTTCATCCCCTTTATCGAATAAAAGCCATTGAGAAATTGAAACCTCTATTATCTCTATTAAAACCTCAGAAATTGGTGCAACATTAGGTAGCAAACAATAAATCTGAAAAGTAAATAATAGGCATGATTATGGCAGCATAACAATGGAGAACATTTTTGAATTATTTTGTTTTTGTGTTTTAACATTCCCCGAAGACAACAACATCACAGACAACAAAAGGATCCTTAGAAAGATGCTTCCTGAAAACTGAAAAAAAGGCCCTGTAAAATGCTTACTAGGTTGTTTAAACTGAGGGAAACATACAGTAAATGCCAAATTCTTTCATGGAGAAAGGAAAGTCAACAAAAGGTAAAAAGTTAAGATAAACAGTTTTGAAAATACTATTTTGTCCACCCTGAACAGAAGCATTCAAGCAATTAAGATAAGTATATCTAGTACAAACACATCGGGAACAAACTGCACAAATAGAAATCTTTTAAGAACTTTTTCAAAGTAGCAAAAAAAACTACTATAATAAAAATAAACTTCATAAATATCTTAAACCAATAACTACAATGAAAAAGTAGTAACACAAAAAGGGATTCATTAATATGAATGTATAAACATTACAATATCACAGTAGATCAACACATTGTTCTGCATTATTACTGTATACCAACAGTTACACATTAAGAGTTACCTTTCGGTTTCTGATGAAATAGAATTATTAAACAGAATTCAAGAACTGTTGAGCAGCTTTTTTATACAGTATTCGGAGAATAAATTATTTACACATTCATCTAAAAATATATTTTACTCATATAAATAAACATACAGTATATTAACAACTGTAAACAGTACTTCATTGACAGCCAAAGAGTAGGTTTCACTTTTTGGTGTGCATTATGTTTTAAATAATAAAAACTTATTTAATTATCTTTATGTAGGATATTAAGATGAAAACTAGGACAGCAGTGGCACATAAGTCAAACATATATTAACTTATTAAAACAAGGGCTTAACAATAAAAATGATTATACATCTGTGGATTTCTGAATAATTTTAGCTCTTTTAAACTTCTGAAAACAAAAAGTTAGAAAACTCCTTTTGTGTGTTTCATTTGACCAAATAACATTTTACTTTATTCTGACCCCTACTATTATGCAACAATAAAAACTTAAAGCCCCAAATCCCATGTGTTAAATATTGGCGATTTATGTACTCTTAAAAAGCTATAATTCATGTTTTTATAAAGTGACAGGCAACTAACACAACACCAATAAAACACCTAAAAATACATAGTTCAGGTGGGTAGCTGCGTCGGCATGCGTAGGCTGCAAAGGAACAAGTAATAGGTTTATTCCATGCTGAAAAAAAGAAGAAAGAGAACACAACGTTTCGGCCGTGAGCCTTCTTCAGGTGGAGCCTCACACCTGAAGAAGGCTCCACGGCCGAAACGTTGTGTTCTCTTTCTTCTTTTTTTCAGCATGGAATAAACCTATTACTTGTTCCTAAAAATACATATACTGACTTCAGAAAAAAACTAAGAATGACAAATAAATAGAGAAATAAATCACATCTGTCTACCTTGAAACAAATCAATCTACACCCTCATACTGATTCACTTACAATTTATTTAAGGACCTTCTATTCAAAGGGCAAACTCTTCTGCTTAATAGCATATTTCAGTCAAAAACATCACCACCAAAAATAATGTTTCAGTGTATTATGAGTTAATTTAACATTCAAGCAAAACTTTACGAAGTATTTCCTTACTATTGCATGTCCCCTCTAAAATTTAATTAACAGTTATGAGAGGACAGCCTTGTGTGACATTTGTTTTGAAATTGAATACAGGAGCAAAAGAAGAAGTCAGAAAACCAGAAATAGCAGAATTCAAATTAAGAGCATTGCACATTTAATTTCACACCTGGCAACCACAGACAAGACCACTATACAAACCACAGACAAAACCACTTCTTCAGAATGTTCTTCATTGCCTGCCTGTTGTTTTGGCCTTCCCCTGGTCTTCTACTTTTTTGATTGCTGCCTGAATCTTCACCTGATCTCCCAGGAGCTGATGGGGTTTTGTAGGATGCAGGTTTTCATCTAACTCCAGCAAAACTGGGACTCCAGTGGGTAATGTGACGTTGGCAATCTCATTGTCAGAGATCCCTGTTGAAAATGAGATATTTTACTAAAAAGTGTAGTTCTATATTAATTTCTATAAAAATCTTATTTAATACAGATTGAATTTCTAATTAGCTTTCAAAATATTACATTGTAAAACCTCTTCAAGTTGCATAATGTACCTTCAAGAACAAAAACATTACTTAAAGGCAAAAAAAAGTTCTATGCATAAGATGACATTTATCAGATATATCAGATATCCACCCTATGAACTACTGACATGCTCAATCCTTCTGTAGAAGCCTTAAAAAAACATAATTAATCTCTAGGTGCGAGGTGGGTGTTGGTCTCAGATTTACAGTATATGAGATTTACTGCCATATTTTCAGTCTAAATGTGTTGTAGAAGCACACACAATAATTTGTTTTATGCATTTGAATTAATACATTATACTGTTATAATATCACTTATTAATAGTATATTAATATCATGTCAAATCATAATTTCCCATTTGGTGAATTTCAAGGAGAGAAGTCTGACAAACCATAAAATGTAAGCACAACAGCTCTGCAGTGCTGGTGCATCTAGTTCTAAAAGGTCAAAGAGTATCATGTTACAGTTGCCCTACTGTAACACAAACTGACTGCCCTTTTTGTCAGGGTTGTGGATGCCACTATAAGGCCCATTTTATATCAAGCCCAGCACATTCACATTCTATTTTGTAAAATATACTTGAGGTCAACTTGATATTACATAAAAATCAATTAAATAAAAAGGTTGAACAATGTTTTCACCAACAAATCTAACTGTTTTGGTTTAAAAAAATCTAACTGTATAGCAGGTGGGTAGCTGCGTCAGCATGCATAGGCTGCAAAGGAACAAGTAAAGGTTTATTCCATGCTGAAAAGAGCAGAAAGAAAAAACAATGTTTCTTCCGTGAACCTGAAGAAGGCTCCATGGCCGAAATGTTGCGTTTTTTTTCGTCTCTTTTCAGCATGGAATGAACCTTTACTTGTTCCTTAATTGTAGTATAGTTCAATGTATATAAGAGTTGAGGTCTACAATCAATATAATATGCACTGTTTACATAAGGTGATATGTAAACCAAATGTACTATACTGAAATCTTGCGCAGATGAATAAATGCCATCACAGTATGATTTTGTAAAACCATACCTTAAGAAAGCAAATTGTTTACTGCAGAGTGACAACAGCTACTTAGGAAAGAGCAAGTACTTAAGACAATACTGAAACTTGACTGATGAGATAGTATAGCCTACTTTTATTCTCTGTCCCACATTTTGTTGAGGCTAGTGATTGATGTCATTGCATACATAAGGAAGCAAATGACACACCATGGCTCCTAAATATGAAGTGTGCACATATATTAGTATGCTCAAAAATGACAGCAGAGAACAGCACATCAATTGTTGATGAAAATGAGACTTTGAAGACAGATTGATGCAAGCACAGGTGGACTGCATACAGTCCTGCCATAATATTTAGACCAAGGAACACCCAATGCACCTGCCCAGATGTAGTGCTAGGAGGAGTGTAAAAAAAACAGAGAGGAGAGAAGTCACTGAAAAACTCTTTTTTTGTCATCTGGAAGTTTCTGGTAATGTGTCTAGCAGTTATACAGTAACTACTGTCTTCTGAGCCAACGTAAGACTATTGCAAAACAAGGAAATTGGTTTGTCTGTCTCACTAAAAAATTACTGTACATATTCTTTACAGGCAACAGTACTGTACAATGGAAAGCTTCACTACAGAAAAGCATCTGAACACCTTGTGGATATTATTCCCTACAACTGGAGCAATCTGAAAATCTTCAAATTACTGGATTTTGTTTTTACTATCAATAATGGATAAAACTATAGATCTTTGATTTTAATCGAATTGTTATTTTTCTATTCCAACCGTTCACATAAACACAAAAGAGCAAAATCTCCCAATGCACACAAACAGTACCTTCAAGGTGCTTCAGAAGAGCCCTGCAGCTGTTTCCATGGGCTGAGATTAAAACATTCTGGCCCTTCTTGACATGTGGTGCAATGACGTCATTCCAGTAGGGCAAGAGTCTTTCCAGAACTTCTTTCAGACTCTCAGTGCGAGGCAGCTCCTCCTTGGAGACATCACAGGTACTGTATCTACGGTCATTATAGATTTCAAAGAAGTAGGGGTGGGATTCATCGATGGGAGGCGGCATGACCCCATAGCTTCTCCTCCATATTTTCACCTGCTCTTCTCCATGATTCAAGGCCATTTCAGCTCTGTTCAACCCAATCAGTGCCCCATAGTGTCGCTCGTTAAGTCGCCAGGACTTGTGAACAGGGACCCATTCCTGTCCCATTGCTTCCATGAGTAGCCAGGCTGTCTGGATGGAGCGGCTCAGTATGGAAGTGAATATCAGGTCAAACTCAAACCCTAGCTCTTTCAGAAGCTTTCCGCAGTCCTGGGCCTCCTTGATTCCCTCTGGGCTCAGCTTCTGGTCTACCCAACTGCAAAAGCGGTTCTCCTTGTTCCAGGCACCCTCTCCATGCCTCAACAGAACCAGCCTGTACTTTGACATTGTGGCACACAATGACACCAAAGCCTGAACCGCTGGAGACTGTTTCCTTGTTAGTACGCTGCTTACAAAACAAATACAAAAACGTTAAAGCATGAATCTCTCTCAGCTAAGCAGTAAACATTTAATTATTTAAATTACATAGAACATAGGTTCTATATAGTTTGTATGTAATGACATTGAATTTATGCTCAATGAAAAAAATAAATAAAACGAAATCAATAATACAATATGAAATAACTAACCGCAGCTGGGACAGGTTTTGCAGCTAAAGTCGAAACGAAAGGCGCACAAGGTACAACACTTTAAGTAATTTCAAGTGCTTAGCATTCATATCCTGCAGAACCTTGGAATTAAAATAATTTCACTTTAAATAATACTATAATAGTAGTAAGTAGTAATCATGCCGGCAAAATACAGATCTCTCTGTGCACAAAGTCATACACTGCTGACATTTATCAATGAAACGAATTAAATGTAACACCTTAGATAGCGCAGCAGCTTGATATTGCCTACAGTACCTCTCTTATATTCAAATGAGTTAAACAGTGGGTATATTTTGTGACATTTATGGACTGCAGTCCATAAATGCATTCAGTTGAAATTAAATAAGAAAATATCTCATTTTACTTTTGAAACAACAGCCTTTTCTTAAAACAAATATAGCTCTGGATGATTTTTTTTGTAGATCAGCAAACTAATCTATGATACAGTATAGTCGCTGGCCTTTCCATTAAAGTCCGTTTCGGCGCGGTGCCACTAAAATCTACAAATAATAAGAAAGGGACACACCCAAAAAAACCTCTTATAGTTTCAAATTCTTTGTTATCGAACGAATTAAAATTCTAGTTCTGAAACGCGGTGACTCACCGAGGTGAATTTCCTTCTGTAATATATTTTTGTTTCGTTATAGCCGATAGCCCGCATCACATCAACAGCCTTCCCATCGTAGTCATTGACCCTGCAGTTATCCAATCCGGAGCTAGAGGCTCACCCTTTCGGAGGCGGGTCTTCGCTATAGTTGTTGTAATGTACTGTGGTGTGTGCACAGTCAGCAGCTTGCATCAGAATACCAGTAATGGGAAGTAAGGATTTAAAAGCAGAAGCAGATAGAGGGCGTTCTGAATACCTTAATTGCGTAAAGCCTTAGGAGACATTTTAAGTAAAGCATTATTAGTCTAATAGTAATAGCAAAGGCAATGTGCTCCTAGTTTGTTGATCTAGTGAGTTCTTTATCATTTTGAATTTTGTTTGCGTTATCATTAATACATTGTATTTATGTGAATTGAAATGTCATTTAGCTTAGGACTTTAAGATAAACACAGTATGTTTATGATATGAGAAAATAAGTATTAAAATAACATTCAAATTGTATTAGTCTATGCATACGCATACAGTGCATACGTCTCTTTTGTGCAATGTTTTCGTCTCAAGTGAAGAGATTTGTTTCTACTGTATATATGGGATGAATAGAAACTCATCTGTTTAAAAAGAGTTTTCATGTATACTCTTGGACGGTGAATATCGAACACAATATTAAGAAAATAAAAATGTTCATTTTTGCCGACTAAGAATTTTATTAAGTTATTTAAAATGTAAATCAAGTGTGGGTACCTTTAATCCTTAACTCAAGCAGGGTCCTTAGGTTTTCTTTCCACTTTGATTAATGTTATCAATAAGAACCATTTGCTCTTTTAAAAGCACTAGCAGAACTATTAGGACTCTCGATAACTAACTCGATAACTAAGATCTGCGAATAGACGGCTCAAATCCCTCCTAAGCAACGCCATCTGCAGTTCGAGATAATTACTGCACCTTAAACAGGCGATATTTATAATACTGGATGGAGCAAAACAGTACTGTATATACAGTACGATGGTTTGACTTTAGACTCCGTGTCTATTGGAACAATTAAAGTGACAAAAGCGCTGAGCACATTTAGATGGATTTGGATCACCGTTTTTATTAAGCGAAATATGAGACAATTAACATAATTCAGTTTCCTGCCTAGTCTTTAAAGCTAGATGCAGAACGTCTACAAGAAGTACAAAGACTGCATTAGTTTTGTAGATCATTGTAACTTAATTAGAATTAAATATCTCTTGTACTTTAGGAAAAAGTGCATACATAAAATTTATATTAATTAATAGTGCATTAATATCAATATTATTTTTATTGGAGTGGAAGGAGGGATGGGTTGGGTAGCTAAGTTTCAGAAATGTTAGCAATCCATGTACTGTAGTTCTCAGCAAAGTTGCCTTATTCTGAAGGTTTGGGACAATAGTTATTATTTTGCCTTATTTGCTCTGCTGTTTATGCCAAGACAGATTATAAAAGGAAGAGTTCTAATAATTAACTCAAGTTAAACCACTGTAAGTCACTGCTAAATCATTAAAACTATGATCAAAATCATTAAATATATGAATATATTGATTAAAATGTTATTATGTTCTGATTTGTAACAATATAATAAAGGTTTTGTGTAATATAATAAAGATTTACAATTTAAGGCTAGGAATCTTTACATCTCCTTTATGTTCTTCTTCATGTGCACAAGGTCCCACATTAAGAAATAGCCTAGCTTTTACAAATCTCAATACAATTTGAAACCAATTTGAAGCTGGTTACAACTCCTAAGGCCTTTTAACAAGTATATATGGTCATCTGGAGAATAACTAGAGACACTTCCCTTTGTTTTAAATTGAGATTTCTTAAATTACAATCTTAAATTTTGCAATCTGAAGCAGACAGGAGCAAACAGAATAGCCAGGGAACAGATCCACAGTAATTTCTTGGATATACAGTACATTGCTGCATACATATTGTCACAGGGGTATTTGTTTTTTCAGCAAAGAAGACTTTTCTTCTGTGTCAACACTCCAAAATAAACAGTTGCACCTGAAAAAGAAATGATATTAATATGATTAATCTTTTTGATAAACATTCTTAAACAAAGTGTTACTTGAAAGAGACCTACAGTATTCATAATAAGAAGGAAATAGTACTGTACATTTAAACTATGCATGCTGAAAAGTATATGTATTCAAAGTATTGAATGCAGGGCATCAGAGTAAAAAACACTAAAATAAGATTATTATTATCTGCTATTGGTTATAATTACCATTAATTTTATAGTATTGTGACAATAGGGTAAGTGGAGATAATGTGCTAACCTATTCAACTTGACAAACATCAGTGTACTGTTATATTAACTCAACCTGTTGTAATAATAATAATAATGAAACCTTTATTTTATATAGCAAACTTTAAAAGTTCAGTCTCAGAGTGCTTTACAGTAGGTGTTAAAAATGTTAAAATAAATGAAAACAGAAGGATTACTAATCTGCACTTATAAGAAACAGAAGTTGTCAGAAGTGAATCAGAAGATTTATTGTTATAAGAATAGGGAGAAGACAAAGACAATTATTAAGCAAAAGCCTTCCTTAAAACGAAGGTTTTTAGTCTAGATTTAAATACCCTCAGGGTAGGTGACTCTCTGATATCTCTGGGATATTCCAGATTTTTGGAACACACCAAGAGAAGGCTCTGTCACCCATAGAATGTAATCAAACCTGGGGATGTACAGAAGACCAGTCTCAGACAAGTGAAGGTTACAAGGTGGGGAGTAGGCAGGTGCCAATGAAATCCAAACACAGTGCTGCCCTCAGATAGGGTTAGTGTATTGTCTTTACATGGGAGGTTCCAAGAAGCATGGCCACAGTCTTGTTGCAGTTTCAGTGAAGTAAATATTGAGTTATCCAGAATATATTTTATCCAGATTACAGTATATGAAAGATTCTGTACAATTAGCGAATGTGGAGACAATTACTTCAGTATCTGGTTTAGGATGCACGTAGATTTGAGTATCATCAGCATAGAAGTGATAATTTAGACCACGTGATTTTAATATCTGCTGAACAGCTGGGGTTCCAGTATCAAGCCTTGGGGAACATCAGGTTTAACAAAGCCAACTTCAGAACTAAAACCCCCAAGAGAAACAAAGTGTCAAAAATCAATAAGATTAAAGTTGAACCATTTTAGAGAAATGTCAGAATGTCTAAACACAGACTAAATACAGGAGAGTATTGGATATTGTCAATCTGGGTTCTAAAAAAAACTCTTTAAAGGGTTTTGCAAAGTTGGGATGAGGCAAGTAGTGAAGTGGGACAATTAGACTTTAGTGATGGTGGAGAACAGGTATCCAAAATTGTTTTTGTGTTTCTCAATCGTATGGGAGAACTATCTGGAACTAGCACATTCCACTGCAACCTTGTATTAAGTCAAGTACATATTCCAAGACTGAAGTGTACATTCACACAGGAGACTGCCTTCATTCAACACAACAGGCCAGTATGCAATGGGGCATAGCAAGTATAGGAGATGTATAGAGTTTTTTGAAGGACCTAAGGTATCAAGAGTAGTTAATGAGAGCTATTAAAGGTTGGGACCTTGTCATCCAGAGTATCAGAGGTAGGAAAGCAAGACAATGAAGAGAGAATAGATTCAGCAAACCTACAGTAGTCAACTGATCTGCAGTTGCGAATACATATGGAACATAAAGTTGGAGAGTATGAGACAAGGAATTCTACATCAAAGAGAACACCCAAGACCTACAATAGTTCAGAGTGTGACCTTTTTTCTTGAGTAGGATTTAAAACAAGCTGTGTGAGACTAAAGCATTCCAACAAAGCAAGAAAATCCTTAACTAAACTGGAATACTGTGAATCAATGTGGATATTAAAATCACCCATAATAAGCATCTTTTTAAATCTGAAACATAGCAGAGATAGTAAATCAGCAAACGTCAGAAAACTCACTTTAAAAAGCATCAATATGGTTGGGGGGCCTGTAAACTGTAACAGTGATTATAGACCGAGGAACAGAGACGTTTAAAACAAGGCACTCAGAAGTAGAGAAATGAAAATAACAAATAACAATCAGACCCCCACCTCAGCCAGAGAGGAGAGATTGTTAAAAAAAACTTTACCCTTGAGGAATAATCTGGTTAAACAATAAATCCAATATCCCCAATTTATATTGTTTAATACATTCCTAGACACCAGGTGTTACATGAATAAAAATTCCACATAGGTGTGTGGAATATTGTAAGATTTCCTATTTTGCTTTGTGTTGGCTTACCTTGTATCATTTACTGAGCATCAAACAGCATCAAACAGCTTTTTTCTTCCCTCCATTCCAGACATAGCTTCCACATTCTTACGCCAGTCGGTCACTTCCTTATCCTGTTGTAAAGAGAAGTTCAATACAGGAGCTCAATAAGTACTGTAATAGTAACAACGTAATCTTCATTTTAAAAAACCTTCCCCCAGGTATCGTAAGACTTTAAGTGAAAGTATTATGTGAAGAATATTATTTTATTGTTCTTCAAAAATCCTCTGTCTTCACCTGCAAAATAATCACATGATCTCATGTTACCACCTCCAGGCTTTATTGAAGGTCATACAACTGTAACGAACCCGGGACTCCCGCGTCTCTCTGCAGTGACCCAGCCCCGTGAGCTAAAGAGAGATCTAAAGAGAGCTAAAGGGAGTCCCGGGTTCGAGCCCCCGACGGTGGGGGGCCGACCTAATGCGGCAAGGGCGCCCGCCAGAGCCCCCGTTGCGTTACACAACAATGTGACAATAGACCACCTGTTTTTTTCATATACTATTTTCTAATAGACTGAAGAAGGTTAAATAATAGGATTCATCAGTTCATAGACATTGCCTTAATTACACATACTGTACATGTGTCTGCATTGCTCTCAATGTTTATAGTATAGTGGTCCTTCTAGGCATTTTATCCACGTTTGCTCAAATCATACACATCACATGATGACGGCAACCCATGAGGATGGGCTGAAAAACCAAGTAGCAAAGGAAACCTTTTTTATACAGTACCATTCCAATAATACCATACCTTTTAGTCCTCTAATTCAAGAGAAGCTGTTAGGTCAGCTATTTAATTAAAGACTTTTGTAATCCTTTCTCTCCATTCAGAAATCTGTCTGCAGTTAAAATACTGGAAGTACAGAAAAACCACAGTATTCACAAGGGTTAGGTGATCTGTGGATCTGTGAGACAAAGATGCGATAGTGGATGCCCACATTACACTCCAACTGCACTAATAATTAGAAGAAGTTTCATCAGGTTAAGATGAGATAAAATTCTGGAAAGGCATTTCTATATATTCCTGATATGATTTAATTAAAAAAATGGACAGTCTACTGAATACACAATTGTTCTTGTAGGATTATACATTATTAGAAAGATTTTATTAAGATTTACAGGTGTTCCTGTAATTCTGGTATGTTTTCTTTCTGTCTAATTCTGACAGATAATATATTTAAAAAACACAAAAATTTAGCACATTTTACAAATCCATCTGTCAATTCTCAGATTAACTTTACCTTAGTTTCTTCTTCCTTTTTCACTGATTTTAGGTTGGCTCTGAGATCCATTGAACCCTTGTGTTTGGACCCAAGGAGAGCCCCTAGCATAGCATCAGCTGATATCCGCACTCTGCGCAGGTTGGGGCGTTTGAATTTACCCTTCAGGTCTAGTATTTTCTGAGAGAGGCCTTCAATCTAGCCAGAGAAACAAGTAAAAATACAGATCAAGTAACTCATATGGTTTGTATGTTAAAGAATGAAGGATCCTAAATATTGGATTGTTTATATTTATATTTATGTACTGATGGAAAAAAGAAAAGCAACATTCTTTGAAATGAGAATACTATAGTTATAGCTTATGTACTTTCACAAAAACTTGTCAATTTGTTTTAATACTATAATACTATAGTTATAGCTTATGTACTTTCACAAAAAACTTGTCAATTTGTTTTAAGCCCTCTGACTAGTAATACAGCTTGTTCAAGGAGGCAATGCAACTTGCCAATCAAACAAAAGCTCATAAGGTGCACTTTTACCCAACGAGTTCCAGGTGGAACAATGATCAGATCATCTTTAAATAGGCTTAATTCAAAGCTTAGGTCACTTCAAGAAAAAGGCCACACTTAGCCAGTTTTCTGTGCATTCCATAATGCCTCAAATATCACCAGAAGCAAAGGAGAGGGCCATTGACATGCTGCAGGCAAGCTTGTCATGTGCCAACTTTGCCAGACACTATGGAGTAAACCGCTCCACCGTGTTCTGACTGCAGAGAAGGTTTCAGGACAGATGACAGTCCAAGATCCGGTCGCCCTCGAGTGACCACACCAGAGCAGGACTGACACATCAGACTGGTCCATCTGAGAGATCATTTCAGATCTGCTGAAACTGCCAGCAGACACAACGCCTGCATCAGTGACAGGACAGTGAGGCTCCATGCTGCTGGTCTTAGAGCAAGGCAACCTGTCAGTGGCCCTCTGCTGACACCTCCTAGACGTCACACCTGATTGGCTTGGGCCAGACAGAGGCTGCGATGGACTCATCAGCATTGTCATCAGGTCCTCTTCATGAATGAGTCACTCTTTAGCCTGTTCCAGGCAGACGGGAGGGCCAGAGTGTGGAGGAGGAGGTGTTGCGTTTCTTTTTTCCATCAGTATATATCAGATCCTTAAACCTCTACAATCCACACAGTGGTATTTTTAACATTTTAGGCTGTACTGCCAATTAAGAAGTAAAACATCTCTTTTACTTCTGAGTAGCACCCTGAAATATTCAATACTTTTCTGAATTAAAAATGACCAGACAGTAGATTCTGAAAAGAGCCCAGAGAAATTCACAGTTAAATCTGAAACATCTGGTTATACTGTATATTTAGTCACACTGACTTACAAAGATCAGTGAACGCTTGGGATATTTTCTGCTTATAAATGTATTCTAATGATTAAGGGAAATAGTCACATTCTACTTTTCAGTTTTTACAAATTAAAATTAAAATACCTCCTTGTCAGTTTTGGCCACTTTAACTTCAATATCATAACGCTCTTCATCTATACCATCAATCTTCTGGTGCAGCTGTTTACACAGGTCCTGTGAAAAGGAATATACTATAAGAAACACCTATACAACACAGCTGTAAGGTTAAGATGAGAGGAATGGTAAATAAATAACATTATTGTTGGTCTTTGGTTTTATTATTTCTTCCTTTCTAAATTTACTTATAGTTTAGTTGTACAGTAATTTACACGTGCAAGAAAGATTATATTTAAGACCGCCTATACAGTACTTTACTTTATATTTGTACCAATATAGCCAGCATTTGACATATGACACCACAAATTTCGATTTATATATTTAAATCAATATAAAAGTATAAAGATATGGTAGCAAAGTTTTTAATTGCTTTAATACCTGTAGTTCCTGAACAGACAACCCCGACAACGTAAGAGGAGGAACACGTTCAGCAAGAATCCTTTCCCGTTCTGTTTCCCTGTCTTTTTTTTCTTTATCTATCATTGTTATGGCTTTCTCAAGCATTTTTGTCTGTGGAAAAGAATAAGAATATCTGTACAAAACCATACAAACGTCTAAAAACAGACTATTCTTTACAAAGAATTTACAGTACACTTTCTACAGTATATCACTCATACAGTATACTGCATAAGAACTAAAAGTTATGTAGGGAAACATAATTTACGTATACTGTTCATTATGTATACAATTTAATTTAAAAAGTTGCACACGTGCTGTTATTACAGAAATAAAATTGCAATATATGAGACTATAAATTGGTTTTCATGCGCTTCTCCTTTTCAGCTTCATGTCTACTTGAACATAATTCAGTGATTAACCTACCTTTAAGAACAGCCTCCGAGATGCAGGGATTTTAGCTTTTTTCTGACATGTGGGAGAAAGAAGAGAAGATACCTTTGGGGCTCATTGTTAAATCAAATTTAACAACCCCTCATTAATGGATCTGGCTACTGACAAATTATTTGTTGAACTTTTTTGAGGCTTTTAATAACAATGTCAAGTCATGCAGGGAAATAAAATGTATGGATACTGTATATCAATGTAATAAGAAGGAGGGGGCACTCTTGCATGCTTTCCCTTTGTTATATTTGGATTGAGTTTCTGGTTAGGGAGGAGAATACAAAAATGCAGAATATACAAAGCCTGGAGCAAGGGGCATCAAGAGCAAAACGTAACAATAGATGTCGTTATTGACTTTATTCATATTCATTTGTTTGTATTTATTATTTTAAATGTAATTTAACTTTTTGTAGATCTAATAATTTCCATTCTAATATGAGCTATTGTAATAACCTTGGAAATATTAGTACGCAGGAGATCAAAGACAAACCACTTCTTTAGAAGTAAAAACCGTACATCGCTCTAATTCTACAATTATTGCTCCCTTTGTGTAAGATGCTCTTTAATTTTTCATATCTAACCATTTTGACTTTCAGTTTTATATACATGAATTGCTATTCATTTCTGTACTTGAAAAGATTTTAATGCAAGAGGAAATATATATTTGTATGTCTTTAGTCAATTTTTGGTTATCTTTCCAGTCACCTTTTTGCAACTAAATTCTAAATGAAATACTCAGCGTTTTTGCAATTTTCTATAGGGTTATAATCTGAGACATTGATGAGAACCAAGCAATCCTTCAGAAAACTTTCTCTCACAGTGTTGATGCCTCTAAATTTAAACACAGGAAAGGGTAAACTGGTTTTTCCAATATTCCATTCAGTCTTTTGTATGTTAAATGTCTTCCTTGCAAGCTTTTTAAGACATAGTAAGTACAGACACAAACCAAAGACATGCAATACTAGTCATGATTTTCCTTTGAATATGTCATCTTATAAAGATCTCATGAAGAAACCATAATGACCCACCTGTCCTCTGTTCCACAATTGAAAGATAAAAAGGACAAGAAAGAATGAATTAATATGCATGTCATTGTTTTGAAATAAATAATAGAAAGTATAACAAATAACAAAAAACTCACCCTTCAGACATGGCAGCGGTGGTTTCTTGACACTAAAAGAAAGTCTTCCAAAATAAAATATATACAAAAATATTTTAAAAGCACGTGTACAGTATTTATTCAAAGGAACAAGTAAAAGGTTTATTCTATGTTGAAAAGAGAAGAAAGGAAATACAACTTTTCGGGTGTGGAGCCTTCTTCGGGTGTGAGGAAAGCAGAAGTGAATATACAGTATGTCCGTAAGAAAGGATACAAATGAGAGCATGCCATTCAAGCCTTCTAAGATGTTTAACATCTTGTTCCATATGTCCTCAAACTTTCGTATAAAGAAGTACCTACAGGTCTCAGTTTTAATACACTTCCACAAAGTTTCCACTTGTGTTCTCTGGTTTGCATTTCACAGTTAATCTGAAGTTCACTGAATTGACTTTGCCAGTGGCTTTGAGGATTTTGAATACTTATACCAGGTCTTCCACCTAGTCTTTTCTGTTCAAGACTTAAAAGGTTCAATGCTACAAGTACAAGATGCACTTAAAATAAGCAAAACCCCAGAGCCTAATTGTATTCTACCAATTTTTTTAAGAAAGTTAGAGATACAACAAATTCATTCAAAAGTCAGTCAAGACATGGTAATTGGCATGGATAGTAACATTTGCTAACAGTTTGTAGTATCCATCAATAAAATGTGTTGATGCCTCTAAATTTTAAACTGAACAAACTGACAAACTGAACAAAGTACACGTAGATCCAATAAATGTTTTTCAATTATTATTTCAATTATGTGTAAGGTTATGTAAACAATAATTAGAAGTAAACTAGAAGATCATCTACAGCATATGGAAATAAAGTCCTAAGGGATATTCAAGATGGCTTTAGAAAAGATGTATTACTTAAATGGGAAATGCAGTCCCAATTTGTCATTGAATACTGAATATAGTAGAATATATTTTTACATTTTAAATATAATCTAAAATAATATCAAAGAAATATCAAAAGAATAATATCAGATTCAATTTGTATATTCCATTCTAGTAACAAAATGTCAAATGTTTTATAGACAAAATATTTGCCTATCTGTTTTATTTATTATTTGATCTGAATTAAAATCTTAATACATACAGTATGCTGCAAAAGCTTTTAAATATTAACAATGTTAAGATCTGAAATTTTCAGGTGTCTAAATTGTATTGTCTACTCTTTCCTGGTTTTGTTTTGTCTGTTATGCTGTTATTTTCAATACTTTCAATAAAATTAAAACTAAATTAAACTTTAAAATAAAACTAAAAGCAGACACTCTTTTCATATTTTAAAGGCAAATTTGCTGTCATTCTCAACTACCAGGCTTTAAGGAGTGCAATACATTTAAGAGAAAATAACCAAAGTCTTTATATTAACTCAAGAGAAGTGACAAGGTATTACAGTGCATATTTACAACTAACATTATACTTTTAAATTTATTAATTTCCAAATTAGTATGTCTTTTCAAATTTGACAGTGTTTCAATTTGACTAATTCCAATTCTAGACTTAAATGTAAAAAATACATATAGTAGCGGAACAATTGCATTTAGTATCTTTAAATTATATACTGTATAATATTAAATATACTGTTACTTATATATACAGTATACCATTCAGTTTACCATTTACAGTCCCATCAGTTATAGCAATTGTCATAACTTACCCTTTTGGTAATCAACAGGCAAATGAGTGAACCTGTGGTTGTGAATGTAGAGAAGGAAAAACTGTCAAATTTATGGTTTCTACCCCTCATGTGAATGGTTCACTAAAATAGAACACTGCCTACGCCACGCTTCTGGCATTAAGTAAATAGTATCCAAACAGCGTTATGCTCTCTCTCCTTCATGTTCTTGACCCTGTGATTCAGCCATTTGGGTTTCCTTAAATGGGAACAAGGACTGGGATGAACTGGACCAGTGAGAGGACCAACCATATCCTAATGTCCAAGATGGTAAAACACTCTTATAAATGTTTACAGTCATACTAAAAAAAAGTTTTGGTGAAATAAGTTAAACATGTTAAAAAATTAACAGACAGGGTCAATCATGTCAGACTAAACCACAATAAATATGAGGTATAACCTAGGTAAAATCTTAGAAGAAATGAAAAACAAAACACTATACAATTTGCCAAGTAAACCCCCCATTACAGATGTGTATACATTGCACTAAAAAACAGATTTGCACAGCATAGCAAAGAATAATATGTAGAAATAAAAAACAACTGAAGCGTGCATATTAAACTAATATTATATGGTTTCTTGAAAGGAAATATGTGTATACATCTCTTTATTTTGGGAGCAATAAAGCAAAATATAGTCATGTCTTCAGGACAGGTAATAAAGAAGATTTAATTTTTAAGTTTTGTATTCATTGATAAACAAAGTGGGCTATATGAAAACATAAGAGATTTTTTTCTCTATATTTGTAGATTAGTACAAAATTATTCTACAAATTATTCTCCAGGAGTGTTAGGAGAATAACCAAATTTTCAAATGACTGGCTATATTGTCCAGCAGATAATTTCCAAACACAATTAAAAATATTCTGTCCTGTGTCCATATTAAGGAATCAGTCCTTAATAACATACTATAGTTTGTGTAGGTTCCCAGTTTAACTTTACTTCTGTTGTGCCTTTTTTACACTTTATTACTTATTTACAGTATTATTTTCTACCAGATATATACCCGGGACTCATTAAAAAAAAACTTCCTGCACCATATCTAAAATAGATTTATTGTCAGATATACTGTACCAGCATTTTGGTCCAGGCTGTGATTTCAAACCTATATAGAAATAAATGCACATACAGTAGTATGGAGTAATAATACCTGTTTAGATATAATAAAGACATCTGCAGCACAGTGTGTTACTTCACAGCTCCAGGGACCAAGGGTCAAATTTGGTTCCGTTCATTTGGTTCTTCTTCAGGTGCTCTTCCCAAAGTCTTAAGACATGTGTGAGTGAATTAACATTTTGTCTGTGTCCTGTGGTGGGCTGAAGACCTGTCCAGGCTGTAGCTTCACTTCACACCCTGTGCCTTCTAGGTTTCATTTCACATCACTGCATTCCTCAATAGCTAATTCCTACAGACTGGTTCCTGAAAATGGATGCTGGGTGAAAGGGTCTTGGAGGAATAGCATATTATCTTTCACAAAGTTAGACAAATGGCAAAGAATGTGCCATGGAACAACATACTTATATTGATTGCATTCAGATGCTGCACACAAAGTGATATACACTTGTATTAATAGGTAGACAGCATGAAAAAGCCTCTCACCATTAACTGCATCATCCTGGCAGGTGATTCGAAGGTGAAATTCGAGATGTAGTTGGTATCACAGGGGACATAACAACAGTAATTAATGGTTTCCCTGAAAACAATAAAGTAAATGTGTTTAATCTTGGTAATGGGAGAATGCCATTTTCAAGGCTTCAGAGTAGGAGCACATCATTTCAAACCTTCTGTGAGATTTATTCTGCAGCCTAAAATAACAGGAACAGGTGTAAGCCTGCTGTGAAAATTGATCTGTGTACAGTTTCCTGTCAACAGCTCTGTGCATGCCTTTCTGCAAGAGTACAAAAGCAACTATGGACAGTTGTCACTTTATAGATTTATTTTTAAGGGTTAAGCCTTGATAATCATTACGAAAATGCACAAGTGTTTATGACAAATTGTCATAAAAAACATTATGGTGATAACATCAATACAAGCCTATTTAATAAAACTGAGCATTTACTTGCCTTAGTCACGCATGTTTTCTAATAGTCTTTGGTTCCAATTTGTAACAGAAATTACATTGACATTGATTTAACTTCTTGGCTACACCATTTCATTTTCTATGACGAAACACCTGACAGAAATGTAAGTTTACCCTCATGTTACAGCACATTACTAGTTTAGCACAGTTCAAGTATAATGAGGCTATGCTTTAAATGTGCTCTGTAACATGAAAAAAACATAATTAGGCTAAAAGGAAAAATTATATCTTAAATATTTTATAATTAATCAAAATAATCAATTTTGATATGGAAACCTAAAAACTGTAGTTAACATAAAACATTTCAATGTTCCATTTGACTAAGAGGAGCAATTTAGTGACACAGTATTTCTGTAATTCAGTAGCATTTTGTATTTTCAGTGCCAGTCCTGTATTTCCAAGAGAAAACAAAAACCTACAGATAAAAGTTAACAGAATGTCAGTCTTCTAGTTCTATCATCAATCTCAGCAAGAAGAAACATTACTCTACAGAACAGCAAGAAGAATAAATGATATATTTTCATTTGTTTAACTTTAAAACTTTACTTTTTGTTTTGGTGATCTTTGGTGTTATGGTGTTGAAAATAAAAGTATGACAAAGACGGTGACAACCAGATACTACAGTGGGGACATACTACTGCTACAACCTGCTTACATTGAGTTGCTATGACATGCTTTCACCATGCAAATCTGTACACTGAGTGTTTGCTATAGGGCAAAATTTATTTTTGCAACAATAAAACTTTATATTAACTATACAGTTAATATAACTGTATACAGTACGTACTACTGTATACAGTCACATACTGTAGATGCATATACATACCTGTACATCAACTGTAAAGAAACAATAAAAGATTCTTGGGATCCTGTTACCTTATCACTGAATTACTAGACTAATGTTGATAATGAAACTACAAGTCTTTTATAGAGGCGTGCTATAAGATTCTTTGAAAAATTAAAAATGGAACACATCTCAAAATGGAAGTAAGAGACTTCTATTCTTGGTTAGGTATTATAATGTTCTTTATCTTAATCAGCATTGGAACTGGTGAATCATCTTTAAGATAAAGCCTCCACTGGAGTGATCAACATAATTTAGTTTTCAGACATTGTTATCTAACTTTAAACATCTTCATTTCGCCTTGTCCAGGATATATTTTTAGGTCTACTTTTCTTTGGCACAAAAATCATCTGTTTTTCTTGCCATCTACCCAACCCATTGTCATTTTAATGTTAGATATATACAGTATGTAAAGGTATTTGACATTCTAATCAAAAGCATCATCTATTTAATGAGTGCTCATCATTCTGCTTCTGGTTGGGTCTTTCTTTGACACTGATTGAATAAGGGGGAGGTGTATACAAGGTAGCCCCATTTGTGTTCTGAAGGATTTTTTTCTTGGATGCCCTTCAGAGAATTTTAGGACCCTTTTATCTCATTCAAGACATATGTTGTTTTTAATACACTGGCAAGATTAATTTGATATTCATTACAAAGGAACTAAGAGTGACACATGTACTTTCCACTGACATAATCTCCCTGAAGGACAGACTCAAACAGCTATGGAACATTCTAGATTGAGTTTTTTTTACAAGCAACTTCAATAAAACTTGTAACAAGTTGTCTACAAGTAACCTGGTTCTGTTTGCTTTAGGTAACATGCTACTTGTTGCTCATGGAGGGATCCTGAAATATTAATGGCCTTTTTTGCATATTGTACTGTACATTGTTTAATTTATAAACAGGATAAAGACGTATTCAAATCAGAATTATTTTGTTTTAACTGCACAGCAATTGAGAGAATTTATTCACCAGATGTTTAAGCATTTAAGGGCAGTCAATAAATAATCTAATGAGTAATTAAGCCATTATATATTTTTTCAATCACATTTTGCAGAGCTTAGTAATTCTGCTTTTTAAAAATTCAAAAGAAAGACAAAATTAAAAATTTTAGAATATGCACCACAAGGCAAAAATAATGAGGGTGTGTGTATGTTTCCTGAGGATAATCTTTTTTAACAAATCTGATGTGGTTTGCTTTTTTAACCATGAAATTTTGAACAACTGAAAATTGGTTTCATACGTCACCCCCCAAACTAGTTTTGTGCATGAAGCAGGGATCTAAAATACAATGACTACCTTATTTTTTTATTTTCTCTCCAAAATCCTAGAAACTCTCTGACACCTAGTGGCAATAAGCTACAGATGTCTCATGCATGTTCTTGTTTGTCTGCTTACAAGCATTGTACAACTTATCCATGAAGACATTTTATACCGTTTTCCTTAATAAAGTTAAGAAATTAAAAACAGGTTTTGCAATTTTGGTATCAGTTTTTAAATCTATGTTTTAATTTGTGATAGTACAACTGGTTTTCTGAATTCTGTAACCTTGAATTTTCATAATGTTTTCTGAAAGTTAAGAATTGTATATCTGTATTTTACTGTTTTTTTGTTTTTGATATACAGTATCTGGTTTATTTTTAATCTTAATAAAATAGGAACAAAAACCGAATTAACTAGGGATTCAAAAAAATAAGATCTTAAAACATTTTACTGCCTTTGTAATAGCATTGCACAGAGTGAAGTCAAATAATTAACAGATTTACAGAAAACACAAAATTGAAATGTATTATTCACATCTCTAAGTATACAATTAAATGAAATCTGCCAAAAACAAATCTAAAATAACATTCTGTTCTTTGGACATGCAATGGAAGCCTCTAGAATTACAGTATACGCTATAGAAGTCTCCAAGGGTTACTTGTTACCCTACAGTATAAAATAAGGAATCACATAGAAGACATCCAGTAGCAGCATGTATTGTATCATTACAGTACTGGTCAGAAGCTCTCTGAATACTGCAGGCAAATGATCATTGACCTCCACATGTTAGATGGTGGCTATAAAAGAATCCACACAAAGAAAAATCTACCATTTTCCACTTTAGTATCCATTATTAAAAAATAAGGTTACTGTTATAGTGGCCGGACTGCCAGGAAAATAACACAAGTGTACCATGTCACAATGTTCTGTGAAGCAAGTGATTTATAGTAGGATGAAACCATAAATCCAAAGGCTTCAAAAAAGTTGAAGATCTCCAGCACAAATAGCACAACTTTCATTTTATGTCATCTGCATGAATGTGATACCAGTCCCTCATTTGTAAGTTAGAAGTATCTTTTGAGGATACACCAAAAACATAGGTTACTCTAATTTGTCAGACTACATCTACACTAAATGATAATTGTGTCATTTGCCCGATTGTGTTTAAACGACATCTTATGGACAGATTAAATGAAAATTGACCTGATTGGACATGCTCATAAATGTTATGACTGGTGTAAAAAGATGAAACTCATATTGAGTAAATGCATTCCCACTGTGAACTATGGCAGGAAGTGTACTATGTTGTGGAACACTTGTTAAGATAGGGGGAATAGTGAACTCCAGCATGTACCGGGACCTGATATCCTTTGCTAAGAAGATCAAGTTTGATTAAAAATGGACATTCCAGAATGACAATGATGCAAAATATATTTCAAAATCAAAAAAGAACATGTGAACTGCATACAAAATAAATGTTCTTGACTGGCCATCACAATCTCCTGACCTCAATTCAATCGAACATTGAACCACATAGTTTAATTACATGAGGGCAGTTCACATACAGAAAGCAAAATGTCTGATGGAGATGGAACAATTCTGACATGAATGGTCAAAAATCCCCCTTCAAAAGTGCCAGAATGCCACAACACAATACTGGAGGAAGTTTGTCCCTTTGTCCTAAAATATTAACTACTAGGTTGTTAACAGATTGTCAGCTATTGTACCTACATTGTAACATTTTTAGAATCTTTTAAGCAATACATTAATCCTCATTGTACTGTATTTAGTTATATAATATTTTGTATCTATTCCATTGCGGTTATGAATAAATTTGAATGGCATTGTACATATCAAAACCAATAACCCCCTCAATATTCTTTTAAGAAAAAACAGTATTTCACTACAGTTCTACACTACATTTTCACTACAAAATTTTAGGTTGCTTTTTACGACAGCGCTAATGCTGAGAACAAATGCGAAACCAAATTACCCAGTATTTGGTTTTTATATAAAACTGGATGGCAAGGCAGTAACATTTTTCATTGTGACATTTTATTCCCCTTCTTATTTACATACCTCTAATATATTTTCTGCAGACCTCTTTTATGGAATTCTTTAGTGGATTGTTAGTCATTATGGCTAACCATTGCATGAAAAGGATCTCCTGATGAGATGTAAAAAGATGGACTGACTTAAAAAACGCTTAGCCGTGAAAAGGAATGCAGTCATAAGTCAGACAAGTTTTCAGAACATGATGAGAGAATAGGTAGCTTTTTTTCTTACTGGGCCTCTCAGTTCACTCACTAATGTGAGCTGTGTGCTGGAGAATGACCCTGGCTCTGGGGCTTAGGGGTGAGCAGAGGTAATCCCAATATACAAGCAACCAATATAAGAGCTGATTTCCTTGCCTATCCATTTTGCTTAATTCAATAGCATTTGTAGTACTTCAGATTTGTTGTCTGAAATTATGAATGAGCCGCACCTCAGTAACCCCTCTGGTTTGGACAGAACTTTAATTGTGCATACTGTACAGTATATGATCTTTCTTATTCGACTTTCTTCTTGTGTTTTAGTCTAATTATGTTCCAAGGACCCATATTATCCTCAAGCCAATATATTTAATCTGTGAACGTCAGTTTCCAGCACTGGTGGACTGTAGCCTCAGGCAATGTTTTAATTTTCTCTCGTCTTCCACTTAGAAGGAAAAAGGTGGCAAGAAGGAGAAATGGCCTCTGGTTCAAAAGCATATTGCCCTGGGCATGTTCCAAAATTCAGAATGATTTTTTTCCCAGTGAATCTTTATTTTAAAACATGTTGTTTTTTTTTAGTCCCATGGTAGAAACACGATCTCAACCAAGAGTAGTAGATCTATATTTATCTAAACCTGTGGATCGTAGATAAGTTTGAAAAAATTTACATGTATGTAATATATGTGAAGTAGTTCAAGTAGGTAACTGCGTCAGCATGTGTAGGCTGCAAAGGAACATGTAAAAGGCTTATTCCATGCTGAAAAGAGAGGAAAGGAAACAACATTTCAGTGTGGAGACACCCAAAGGGCTCCACAGCCGAAATGTTGTTTCCTTTCTTCTCTTTTCATCATGGAATAAACCTTTTACTTGTTCCTTTGTAATATACAGTAAGATTTTCTTGTATCTGATTCATTGAGGCAGTTCATTTCTTTAAACTGAACTGTGAATTATACAATCATAATACTAGAAATCAATTCATATTATTACATTCAAAACACATCACTCTTTGTTAGACATGAATTCCCCCCTCAAAATTCTGTTGTGGTTCAATTAATAAGGAGAATCACTACTTCAAAGTTTCCGTGCACAAAGTTATTAACAAAATGGGAAAAAAAAGTTTTATTGTGCAAATTAAATCTTAATTTATCAAGCTTTTTATTTATCAATTTTACATCAGCAGCTACTACAGAGGAGTGCTGTTTATGAAATTCTCAGCAATTTATCAGATTTTTAAACTAAATTACACATACAACTATGGTGTTATATATATATACTGTATGTTCATCATTTAAAAAAAACTTAGAACCTAACAAAACATTCAACATGATCAACTGGAAAAAAAAATGTTGTCTTTTCAATTTATTTCACAATAGTATTGTTGTGACTGGTGGTGAGGATTCAGCTGAGTTTCAGATGGGATTAGCAATTTACTTTACAAAGCAGACAAAATTGCTTATATGCGCAGAGCCATATTCTGCTATTCACAATGAGGCAGCAAACTTCTGGTGACATAAAGAAGACTTATTACATAGTAAACAAGCAGTCTTGTGAATTCATTTCTTTTAATGCAACAGAAATATTGCTCTAAACGTTGGTCTCAATACTGCTTACTTCTTAATTCTGCATGCAGATCACGTTGCAACATTGCTGCAGTGAAATGTCTGCTGCACAACCTGTACTTATTCACTTGTACATTGAATTGCATTAGTCATTACAGTGACTGGTAAGCAGGAGGGACCGCTTCACATTGCAATTTGTGCAAACTCTTGCTCTTGCCCATGGAGAGAACAGGGGTTTGCAACAAAATGGAGACCATACAGTACTATCACAAAGTTCATGATCTTGTGCCTAATTTGGAATTTTTAAAATTTTGCGACACATTCAATTAATTTATTTTCTTACCAAAACTTAATAAACCAGTGTTATTGGGACTGCAGTTTAACTATAAGTAAAAGCCTTTTCTGAAAAGGTTTTGAGTTCATATCTAAATGCACTCAGGGAAGTGGCTCTCTGATATCCTTTGAGATAAAATTCCAGAGCTTTGGAGCACTGAGAAGTCCCCGTCATCCATAGAATGTAAATCAACTTGGGGGACATACAGAAAACCAGAGTCAGATGAACGAAGGTGAGGAGTAGACAAATAATAAGTCAAATAAGTACTGAGGTGCCAAGCCATACAAAGCCGTATACTGTAGGTAATCATGAGGATTTCTATCAAAACCTGATAGAAAGCGAGTGCAAGGACTCCAAGACAGGCGTGAAGTGGTCATTTGCATGAAACCTGGTCATGATTCTGGCTACTAAATTCTGAACATACTGTATAGGAGTTTTTTCACTGTGGATTTAGATACCCCAGAGAGTAGGGCATTGCTTTAATCCTAGAAAAAAATAGTGTTGACCAGCTTTTCTGCTACAAAGACAGAGATAGAATACAGTTCAGTATTGTTTCTGAGATGGAAGAATGATGTTTTTACAATATTCTGCACATGAGGGCAAAAGTCAAACCAGTGATCAAATACCTTCTCTAATTTCTTCAATTGTGCATGAAATTCAAGCACAGAGCAGCCCACAGATAGGATTACTGCAGTTGCATTATTATTTGTGAGCTTGCTTCTTATGTGTTTTACGAAATTCTGATTGTGGAATCCTCTGACTTATAATGTCTCTTCCAATGTTAGTGTTGCATTGTTAGAATATGTTTTTTTTCACTTGTGGGCATCTGTGCTTTAGAGAGGGTGATTTAGTCCTCATAGGATCCAGGATTTTAATTAGGGCACAGGTTTTCTTTCTTTGGTCTGTTAAGTTATTTTGTTGTTTTGTTAGATTACAGGGAATTTTTAGTTCTAAAGTAGGACACTGAAACCCACTGATTGTACATATCTTTATAATATACTGTATAGTTGTATCATTTATTGTTATTAACATAAATATGTATAATGTTTTTTCCTCCCCCATATTTTTGGAATAGTATTAAGATGAACTGTATTTAACTGTATTGAAGTCATTCTAAACCCTCTATGACCCTCTATGACCCATACAGTATGTTACTTGAGTTAAGGAAAAAAAACATCTAGCTTGTTGTTATGCTTCAATATACTGTACTGTGATTGTCTACAGTCACTCCAATGTGGAATTGACATAAATACGCAATTTATGATTCCAGAACTGGTCAGTATATACAGTAGTATAATAAAAAAATAAAAATAAACTACCAGTAACCAATCAGATGGTGACTTTCATGAGCAGGCCAAGCGCTAGTAGCCTTGAAAATATAAAATCACGCTTTCTTTGTTTTTATTAAAAATTGCATAACTCTTTGCCTTTCCTAAAATAAATATACAAAACTGTTTTCAGAATAGCATCCATTAACCTCTTGAGAGGTTTCAAATTAATTGGGTTACAGGCTTCTTCTTCTTATTTGATAAGTGTTCTATTTCTAATGTAAGATGTACTGTATTCTTTATTTATTCTTCATTCTCTCATTCCCTCTTGTTTTTTTTCATTTTTGTCTTAGGAGAACAACTGTCTTTGAAGAAAAGCAATTATTCAATGTAGGCAGAAGCTTGTTGGAATAAAAAGTAAAACGGAATGCTTGGAAAAGACAGTTTTTCTGATTTTTGCACATTTTTATCATTTTAAAGACAGTTCAGGTAAGGGATAAAGCAAGCATACACCTTTTTATGTTCTGCACTACAGAATTCAGTGGGTGAGATGGTTTTAGAATGACCTAAAAATTAAATTCACTTGGGTTTTCCTGAGGTAAAAGCGGGGCCACGTAATAAATTATTTACAAAGAGATATTCTTGATCTTTACACTAAGGACATATTTGGCATAATTTTTTAATGTAACAGCATATAATGCTGGTTTGGTAAAAAAAAAAACATGTGTCATCTATCAGTGGTTTACGTATAGTACTCCACCAATCCTGATTTCTGAATTAGGACAAACTTTTTTTTTATTTTTGATTTGAATAAAAGACACTAATTTAGGCAAAATAAGTACAGTAGACTCATCTTCTTGCCACAAGGTTATTAAATTTAATATTTAAACACTAAACAGCTACTTTAAGTGGAGAAATTAAATACAGTGAAAGGAACTCAAACACAGCATTTTTAAATTTAATCTGTCAATTGCCACTGGTTTCATTAAACATATTTAAAAGTATATATATTTGTATTTTATAGCAAGCAGAGCATGAGCAAGGCTATTCTTAATTGAAACACAATTCACAGTCTGAGAATAAAAAAAACGGTTGTGGAGTTGGTTAAGATTCCGCTAGTGGGATATTGTGGGATATTCCCCTTCCATTAATCTGTGAAACTGACCTGGTGTTTCAAATGTCTTTTTGTGCTGTGGAATGTCCAGAATTAATTTTAATTTAACATTCAGCATGGAATACATACTGTACATTTAAGTATAATATACAATGCATACTGTGGATGTACTGTATATGATACTGAAATTAAGTGGGATTCTATTATACAGAACTTGCGAAAATATTAATTTATGTTCATGTCAAAATACAGATGCATATCAGACTGTACTTCCAATAATTCTTTATTGTAAATTGCAATGAAAAGATTGTACTTCTGCCCAACATAAAAATTGCATAACTGTACTACTTTTCAAAATCAGGAGGGGGCAGTCATGCACTATATTTGAAGATATCAAAATATGTAATCAGAACCACAGGAATGAGCTCACCTGGAGAAATTCACATACAGTACATAACACACAATATAACTCTCATGCATAAAATACATTTTCCTATCTATGACTGCAGTGATTAAACATTTTATACAGTAGATAAAACCAACCAATGCCCTGCTGCTGTACATGACTGTCATCATGTCCTGGGAAGTCAGTTTTGGTAGGACACTATAGAGATTAGTGAAGGCTTGCTCATGTACAGTATGTTGGTGATGGACAAGGTCTGGGAAGAGTAATACATTTTATTAATAATATTAACTTAAAAATCATGATGACATTCAAATCATTAAAAAAGAAAAAGACAGTACATAATTTTCCTGAAGATTCCTCAGAGAAATGTAGCACAATCAATTATTTTTATAATATAAACAGTACATTTCAGAAATTGGCCTATAATATTCAATGGACGAGCTTCAATATCAGTATTTTTCTTGCTTGTTCTGGAAAAAAAAATAGTTGACAAGACACATAGATAAACCTTTTTTGTGCAATTAGTCCACACTTATTTCTTTGCAGCTTGTGCACCAATGCAGCTTCCTAATCAATTAATTTTAATTCTATTGTACTTTTATTAATTTATTTAATCATATTTGCTTGATGTTTTTTCTTTCATTTATGCTAATGCTTAATACAAAGTTTTATATACAATGTAAGTAATCTTGGATAAAGACATCTGTTATTCAAATCAGTAATACATAATATTGGTGTGAAAATATTGGTGTAATTGGATGAACTTAACTTAAACAAAGGAATCTGAAATTAGTGAATCAAGTTTAAAAAGATGATGACAAATCATAAAATAAATAATAAACTTAACTTCTCTTACAATTTTACTTGTACGGGATGAATTATATTTACAGTATATTCCATCCATTTTCTAACCACTTTTTCCTATTCAGAAAGGAATTCTTTACACAGTACATGGTACACACCAATCTGTCAAAGGCCAGACAGACACAAACACAAACATGCACACACACTAGGGCAAATTTTCCCAGAAGCCAATTTACCTACCAGTATGTCTTTTGACTCTGGGAGGAAACTGGAGCACCCACACAAACACAGGGAGAACACACAAACATTAAATAAGATAACATCACTTTATTGGCCTTATACAATTTCTTCCATTAGGAATTTATCCGGGATTAAAACCAGGGCCCCAGCTCTGCAAGGCAGCAATGCTAACCACTGTCCCCTTAGATTTATAATATATACTGTATATACAGTACTATCTCCGTACCTTTGAAGCTGGCTAGAACAATAACCTGGTCTGTGGTATAGTAAATGCTATGTTTGTTTGGAACTTTACATGTTCTGTACCTGCTACAGTGCTTATCAGATTTAGTTGTAATATTTTTGAGTTAAAAGACATGTTCAGACAACATGCTGTAAAGTAACTGAAATGTAAAGGCACATACACGTCAGTCACAGCCAGGCAAGATAATTGGCAAGATCACTATGGGGCAACACATCGCAGTGCTCCATTGTAATTCTTCAACTAAAGGGTCAGGAGCACATTTATTCACAAGCAACTCTATTTGGCGAAGTTGGTGGCACTGTGGCTAAGGATCTGTGCCTGTGGCTGGAAGGTTGCCACTTCAAATCCCGTGGCCGGCAGAGGAATCCTACTCTGTTGGGTCCCTGAGCAAGGCCCTTAACCCCAACTGCTCCAGGGGTGCTGTACAATGGCTGACCCTGCGTTCTGATCCCAAGGTTCTCTCTCCCTGTCTGTGTCTAATGTAGCTGGGGTATGCGAAAAGACAAATTCCTAATACAAGAAATTGTATATGGCTAATAAAGTGATCTGATCTTACCTTATTCTGCCCATTGTACCAGATAACAAACAGCTTTATTAAGTGGACAGAAGACTATTTAGAAAAAAAATATTTTTGAACTACATTTTTATAATAGCTACTTTAATTTGTTCATTATTTTTACATTAATGGATTTCATCATATTAATATAAATATGAATTACTGGACACCCTTTCAAGCAATAACATTTGGGATTATGGTACCCAAGACAACGTTGTTTTAAGGACAAATTCTGATCAAAACAATTATGCTGTAATATCATTTTTCTTAAAAATAATTGCATACAATTTTGGAAAGTACTCTCTGTAATGCCATCATACATACAGTACATCTCATTTGCAGCCCACAGACTTGGCATTCACAGTTGTCCAATGCAGTGGAAGTCTCCTTTAAATTCTGAAAGGTCAAATATTTGTGGAAATGTAAATTGCCCAAACGTTGCATATGCTTACATGTCATGTTTTGTTAGTTTAATACTGTTCTGTATCTTTTTCAATGTGTCACAGCCAAGACAGGTCATTACACAAAGGTATTTAAAGCCAGACTAGTGACTATCAAGTTAGATGCTCTCTTAAACAGATGAAAATGCATCACATAATAATAATAATAATAATAATTGCTTACACTTATATAGCGCTTTTCTGGACACTCCACTCAAAGCGCTTTACAGGTAATGGGGACTCCCCTCCACCACCACCAGTGTGTAGCATCCACCTGGATGATGCGACGGCAGCCATAGTGCGCCAGAACGCTCACCACACATCAGCTATCAGTGGGGAGGAGAGCAGAGTGATGTAGCCAATTCATAGAGGGGGATTATTAGGAGGCCATGATTGGTAAGGGCCAATTGGAAATTTGGCCAGGACACCGGGGTTACACCCCTACTCTTTTCGAGAAGCGCCCTGGGATTTTTAATGACCACAGAGAGTCAGGACCTCGGTTTTACGTCTCATCCGAAGGACGGCGCCTGTTTACAGTATAGTGTCCCCATCACTATACTGGGGCATTAGGACCCACACAGACCGCAGGGTGAGCGCCCCCTGCTGGCCCCACTAACACCTCTTCCAGCATGTGTCCTCACTGAGGCAATTTATTTTTACACTTGTCTCAATACATTCTAATGGAATTTAAAAGTAAACCAATCATTTACAGTATAGTATTAGTTCCACTGCACAGTTGTTTAAGCAAGTAAACAAAGTTCTGAATCATCACTGATTGTTTGTTAATTATGTATGTTTATGCATTTTCTTTCCTGTTTCAGGTTTCATTTTCTGGGTGAACTCCACCAGCTCCTAATGATCAATTACCTGTAGCATTTGGAATGGAAAAGAAATGACACAAGGATAAGAAGGATTTTATTCTACATGTGCTATGTCTCATAATTGTATACTGAAAGACTTGAAAAACCTGGACTAATAACATTTGTGGCTTAAGAAGGGTAAACTGTGAAGCAAACCTGCTGTGTGTGCAAATTATTTAAAAAACACTGATGGAACAACTCAGATACAGTACAGTCAAGATTCAAAAGGGAGGAAAAACATAAGCAAACGTTCAAGGCATTCTTATTAAGGCATTGTTGAGCCTGACGGAGTAAGTTGAGAAGAGAGATAGATAAGAAGATGAAAAATTAATTGTGTTTATCTGAGTGAATGGCAAATAATTGTCTCTCTGAGATTGTTCATGTTTGCATGTAACCAATAATACTGTTGACCACACAAGTAAAAGGACATGGTTCACAGTAGGGTCGGTAACCTACTGCACATGTGGTTTTATTGGCACACAAAGAGATTTTTAATGGCGCATGCAATGAAAGTGGTACATGAAATCAAAATCTAATAAGCCATGAATCATTAAGTTAAAAAACAATAAAAATATGCTTTGCTGTTCTGTAATTCTCTCACACATGCTACTCAATGAAAGCTCTTGGGCATAGGAAAAAAAAAGATTCACTTGGTTTATTTACTGCATTATTTTTAGAGGAGCTAGCCTATTGCCATCACAGGAAAGTTTACAATCTGAGCAGTTGATAACATTTTTCACACTTAAGTGTAAAGTCAAACATGGTGGTTGCTAAGAAAGTTAGGTTTTTGTTCATTTTAGCCTTTTTGGAAAGATGAATATGGATTTGTTCAACATAAAGACTATACTGTTTATGCTCTATGTTGTGAGAGTATCGCTTGTCACACATCAATAATAAATAATAATAAGCTTTATTACATATAGCACCTTTAAATGTGGCTTCTTAAAGCGCTTTACAGAATAACAACAGCAACAAAAACAATTAAAAATTAACAATGAAAACACACAAGATAAACATGATGAGAATACACAAAGGAGATGGTGGTACTAAATACAGTAGGAGCAGAGGGGTAAAGAATGGAACCAGTTATCTAAAGAAGAAGGTTTTGAGTGGATTTAAAGGATTTTTGAGTAGGTGACTCTCTGATATCCTTGTGGAGAGAGTTCTAGAGCTTGGGGGCATAACAGGAGAAGGCCCTGTCACCCATAGAATGTAGACGGGCTTGGGAGACAGTTAGGAGACCAGAATTAGAAGAGCGAAGGTTCCGAGGTGGGGAGTAGGGCGATAATACTTCAGACAGGTACTGAGGTGCCAAGCCATGCAGAGCCTTATAGGTGAGCATGAGGATTTTGAAGTCGAAACGAAACTTGACAGGAAGCCAGTGCAAGCACTCCAGGATAGGAGTAATGTGATCACTTTCACTAGACCTGATCAGGATTCTTGCAGCTGAATTTTGGACATATTGGAGTTTGTTCAATGTGGATTTAGATCTAAATTTAGATCTGAGGTGAAAGAAAGATGTTTTAACAATATGTTGCACATGTGGGTCAAGTGTTAAGCCTGAATCAAATATCACCTCAAGGTTTTTCAATTTAGTCTGAAGCTCAAGTACAGTACCATCCACAGACAGGGTTACAGGACTGACTTTATAAAGTTGATGGGGGGTGCCAATAAGTATGACTTCAGGGTTGTCACAATTAACATGTAGGAAATTTTGAGTTATCCAAGTTTTTATGTCAGAGATGCAATTAGATAGAATAGAGACAGCCACATCAGTGTCAGGTTTGGTATGGATGTATATTTGAATATCATCAGAATAGAAATGATGGCTGAGGCCATGTGATCTTAAAAGCTGATCAAGTGGAAACATGTAAATGCTGAAAAGTAGGGGACCCTGTATCGAGCCCTGAGGAACACCAGACTTAACGAAACCAATTTCAGACCAATTTTAGGCTAAGAGAGACAAAGTGACAGCGATCAGTGAGGTAAGACTTGAACCATTTGAGAGCAGTGTCAGAAAATCCAAAAACAGTCCCAAGGACGAGAAAGTAAGATGTCGTGGTTAACAGTGTCAAATGCAGCACTAAGATCACGAAGAGTGAGGATAGAAAGAGAACCAGAATCAGAAGCTATTAAAAGATCATTAGTAACTTTGACCAGGGCAGTTTCTGTGAAGTTGACGGAAACCAGATTGGAGGGGTTTGAAAAGGTTATTTGCCGTTAGGTGGATATGTAACTGAAATGTGACAGCACTTCCTAGAGTTTTTGCAAGAAAGGGTAAGTTGGAGATGTTCCAGTTCCGGCTGAGAGAGAACGCTGATGCGCTTGGCTACCGTTCCTATCACTAGTTTTTAATTTTTTTTATTTTTTAAAATCCTTTATGTACTTTTATTCTTTTTTCTTTCTCTGCTGCCCTGGTTTCTAATTATTTATTTTTATCTGCTTCACATTGCAATTTACAAATGCGACTTCCTTTTGCATTGTGACTGCTGCATCTACTACCGTCTGCTCCCTGTTGAAATTGTTCAATTGAGGACTCTTAACCATCTGCAACTGCACTGATTCAGAATTTCCTTGCCGCCTTGTTGCATCGTTGCTGATTCATCGAGCATGCTTCTAAGGTACACCTCACTGCATCTGCTGCAACTACAATATAATTATTTCCTGGTTAAAGACACATTTGATTATTGCTGTAATATTGGGATCTTACAACCGATGTGTTACTGCTCAGTTTGGAAGAATAGCCAGATCTAGGCAGTGTCTAGAGTGGGAGGTGGAACTTACTGAGAAAATCTAAAATAATGTGTATTGTCTGTGGTTTTGCAGGTGGGCTAAGAGTAAGTAAATCATGGTAAGTAATTGGAGCCTTCAACAATTATAACAGCATAAAAATATGGAAGATAAATTGAGGAGAAGACAAAAAGAGAAGAAGAAACACCATCACCCTACTCTTCAGAATAAGTTTTATACGAGAGAATATTGTTCTGATCAGTTTTGATGACCAGATTCAAGTTAAGTATTCTGATCCTTACTTTAGAGAGCTTACTGTTCTATTTATTTTAGTAAATTCTAATTTCCTGTATTTTGGAATCCTCAGACTAAAATTGGTGATGCATTTTTAAAATAGAAAGACTGATTTACATTCACTGTTGGATTTCCATGTTGTATTTAGAGAGATTGTGAGGACACAGTTTTGATTTTACTTTTCAGTCTATTTAGGTATTTCAGGTAACAGGGCATGAATACAGAGTTTATGGATCTGTAGGATATAGGCCTCTCAAATTCATACACTAATACATGTGTGTTATAGAGTATACTAGTAGACTTTAGAGTTAATTTGTTTTTGTATGTGTGTCCTTTGTGTACATTTGCTTCACTATGTTTATTTGAATAGGCATTGATCTCTTATATCTCATTATAGTTGTCAGATGAGTAATTATGTAGCATATAACATAACCTGTTGCAGCAAGATAAATCACTTTCATATTGCTAGGTGACATATTTGACTGCAAGGTGGTGACTTAGCCAGCAGCCATATCACCCTGCAACACACAACTGGTAACCCACTGAAGCTAAGGTATGAGCCTGGTCAGTACTTGGATGGGAGACCTCCTTGGAAAAGCCAAAGTTGCTGCTAAAAGAGGTGTTAGTGGGGCCAGTAGGGGGCACTCAGCCTGCAGTCTGTCTGGGTCCTAATGCCCCAGTATAGTAATGGGGACACTGTACTATAAAAAGGCACCATACTTCAGATGAGACGTAAAACCAGGGTCCTGACTCTTTGTGTGTCTGTTCAAACTTCCCATTCGTTTTTACCAATCATGACATCCTAATAATCCCCATCTATGTTTTGGCTTCATCACTGGCTTCATCTTCTCCCCACTGATAGCTGATGTGCGTACTGGTGCACTATGGCCGTCATCGCATCATCCAAGCAGATGCTGCCATTGGTGGTAGTGGATGGAAGTCCCCATTACCTCTAAATATTATTATTATGTACCTGTTTATACTGCAACTAACTGTATCCTCATTTCTCTCTGAACTGTTTAGTACAGTAATTACCCGGGCTCTCTCTCTATACTAAGAGGGTCTTTGATCGAGGCAGGAAACTCAGAGAACAAGCCACCATACAACAATCATTCAATGCAACATAATTTCAATACAGCTCCAGATATTTTTCATTCCACACCCATTATTTCACTCTGTGACACTTGCTTGGACACATGTGACACATGCTAATCACTCTCTCACTGTGCTACCCATAAAATAGTTATTTTCGCAAAAACATTTATTTAGTACTTGAATTCTTTAATTCTGTTATTTTCTAGTTGAATTACTGTACAAAGAGTCACACACTCAGTTACATTCCATACATCAAAATTAAGCTGTAGCTATAAATAGTCAAAATCACATTTTCTAGACCACATGTCCCAAAACAAAAAAAAAGGCTGAACCCCTACATTTCACAGCACTTCACAGCTAAATGGAGATACAGAAACTGCACAAACTGCAATGAAAACTTAAAAAACAAGTTAAGACTTGAAAAAATCTGACCTCAGATAAGGGTCTTTGACATGTTTTTTTAAGATATACTGTATCTTGAGAATAAAATATTCTGAAATTTACTTTTGCAATATTCTACTTTGTCCTGATTAGTGAAGAGATATTTTCTGTCATCTCCATTATTCTGACACTGCCTTTGGCACTGAATTTCAGATGAAGAACCAATAACCAATGAAAAGAACAGTGGTAAGCTTGATAATGATTGAAAAGAGAAACAAGGGAAACTAAAGTAAAGAGAGGTTAAACTTTGTTCATTGAAATAATACTTAAATAGTTTAAATATTTTTGTCTAAACAACTACCAGAAAATCTGCAATGCAAAAAAAGCTTGAACTTATTTTAGAAAAAAATACTTCATAATTCCTTTCTTGTCAATAACACACATAATGTATCATGAGGTTAGTTAAATGACAGTGCTAAAAGTACTTATTGGAATTCATCCATGGATGTCTTACCCCCTTTGTGGTATTATAAATGTTCTGTAATAATTGGATATACAGTAGCACAACTAAATGCTGTTTATATACAATATATTAGTTTAGGATTTCAAAGTATGCATCTGTTTAGTATAAAAAGCAAAAAAACAACAACTACATTGTTGCTGCATTGCTGAAATGATAAAAGCAATAAACAGCCATCATGAAAATCTCTATAGCTAGAAAATGGTAATTACAATTGGAACAATATTGGAAGCATGTGATACCATAAGAATATAAGAATGGTTTCAATCGAGAGGAAGACTTTTGCCCTATCCAGCCCATTTGGTAGTTCACACTTGGTATGGGTATCTCATCCACCCGTGTCTTGAAAGTTTGTTTGCTTCATAATATTGGTGTAAAAATAAAATGAATTTCATTTAAGTTACTTTAATGTATTACACAAACAATGTAACATTAACTTACCAATTCATATTAAATAGTAAATTTATTTACTCGTCTTAGAGAATACAAATGAGATTAACTATGGCCATGTCCCAATATTCACACTTGCAGTCTCTTGGCCTTCATATGCACATTCTCACAAGGGCTTAGGGTGTTTCATTTCTAATTTGTGTGCTACAGGGAAAAGTGACACTCTCAAGGTCCTTGAAATCTTTCCTGTTGCATATATATGCATGTCTGATATCTTTCTAACAGGTACTGTAAGCAGTTATGACAGGTGTTAATGATGTATAAGTAAATATCAGTGTATTACAATTTTTATTTAAATCATTGTCACTACTTTTGTATAATTGTCAGACATTTCTTTAGTTGTCATATTATTCAGACAATGAAAAAGTGTGCATTTTAAGCAGTAATGCAAAGTAAAGGGCATAGTTTACTGTATTATTATGAGTTTGTAATACTAAAATTGTGTTAGGTAATGATGTAATAGATTCTTAAACTCCAGATATGCCCTGTTAATTATTTTACAATGCTTTTGAGTTGACTGTATTACAGGAGGTGTATTTTATGTTTTATTTTTTGGAGTATATTAAGAAGGTGTTGTAAAAACACCTCAGAGGTTTGAGGCTGTGAGTGAGGACCATCATCAAAGCATAGATGAGTGGGATTACAGAGAGTAAGAATAAATGCAACTAATAAACTATCTATTTCCACTTACTTTCTGCAAGTAAGCTCTGAGATTGTTGTTTTACAAGAAGATATCAATTTAGTTTTCTCATGGTGATTAATTTTTGTAATCCATTTTTTAATGGAGATCAATACTATTAAAGTGCACTGAGAAAGGAAGACTTTTTGTTTAATGAACAGTTGCAATCTGTAGTTGTTGTTTCTTTCATAAAAAGACAGAGCTAAAGCATAGCTTTATGTATATTCTCCTGTGCAGTGAGCAGTGCAGTACGCACAGGAGACTTACTTCGGTGATGTGTATTGCAGTATACATTTACGTGTTTATGTAAGTTTCCTTTGTTTTATTGTGAAACACTCACGGGATAAAGTATAAAATGTTTTAGCTAAACTAATTAGTAACACTGTAGTGTCCTCCAGTTTTTGGAACAAAGATAATATTCATCTAAACCTGTAAATTAACAGTTAACATTTATAATCAATGTCTCTGTTGCCTTAGTTTTTCTTTGTGAAGGCTTGGGGTTACGTTTTGAATGATAGTTTAATGCTCAATAATTATAATATATCTAGAAGCTTTACATTCAAATATCCATTGGCCAAACATTTCTTCACGGGATTTGAACTTCCCACTGATGTCGGATCAGTCTGGGTCTGATTTCCTTCAGCTGTTGGCTCTGTTCTAGAGGTATTCTGTTTTAGAGAAAGGGAAAGAGCTTTTCTTAGCTACTGCTAAAGCCTGCCCAGAAAGGAACTCAGTGTCTACTGTAGCTTAAGTTTGTGTCTTAAAACAGTCTGTGCACAGTCATCTGCTTGAGTCTACTCACAAGTAAAACAAGAGGGAATAACTTTGTTTGTCCTAGTTAAAAAGATTTGCTGAATATGCTCAGATATTCAGAATATCGCCAAAACAAGTCTAAGAGAAAAGAGTGAGTGTGCCCTAAGTGAACCTTGAAATGAGTTGTGCACTATCTTTTAAATCAGGAAATCACAGGTGGAAATTTCTTTTGGTGTCATCAGATGTAGTCTTTCTATCCATCTTGCAGGTTCCTCATTGCTTGGTCATCTTTTGACCTTAATAACTATCCAACAAGCTTGTTTGAGACAGAAGATTACATTTTGCATTTTCAATGTAAAGTTTTTAAATTTAGTATTAATTCCTGACGGATAGTGGTTTTAGTTCACTGAAAAACTAAGCTGCTGTGATGAATTTTAATGTGCCTTTAATGTATTGATCCATTCTGTAGTATAACTGTGGAACATGCTACAAAGATTAAGCTCAAGCTACAAATGAATGAAGTAAAGAGAAATGACATGTCCTATTCTTGTTCTGATGGCTGAACTGCACAGCTGTATTTCAACGTTTGCTTAAACTGTGAATAATCTAAATCCAGTATTTCTTTTGGAAAGGTACTTGTATTGGTGGATTGTTATAAGCCTTTTGTGTTGTAGATTTAACATATTTTCATTCTTACATTGAAAGGGTGTAAGAGAATATCTGAATAATTTGTAAAATATTTCTTCAGAATTTTTGCAATTCAAAAGACTACTTGAAAGGATTTTTGTAAACATTACAAGAAGAAATTCCATTATACTCAAATGAAGACTACCAAATGTTTTCTATAGCCAATGTGAAATGGATTTAAAAAAGAATCAACCCTTAGCTTTCGCTGTATTTCTTATAACTACAGTAAAACTATTTTCTCTTTTACTGAGTTCTCTGCTTCATGGTCCGAGCTGATACTGGTACCTCACAGCTCAAAGGTGGACTTTGGTTCAATCCGTGTGTTTTTAAGGGGTACTTTGGGTTCTTCCCTTCTTCCAAAGATATGCTATCTCATCATGACAGGGTTAATTTAGAATAGAGATTCTTCCTTTGTGGACTTCTAGTGTAGAACTGGTGTTCTCTCAAGAAGGAAAGCAATTAACTCAACCTGGCCTCATGCCTTATGATACTGGGATAGGTTTAGGCTTGATGCAGCTCTAAGTGAAAGTGGCTTTTTAATAAGTTGGATGGATAGAAACAGGGGAACAAGGTTTCTATGTGGCTCAACTTGTAAAACTTATATTTAATATCAAAAATAATATAAGTAATTATGATCACTATCTGGCATTTTTAAATGTTATCATATGTAAAAGTCACATGTGTGCTTTGTTTTTCTCTCTCATAAATTTCACTCAAAAATAGTAGATTCAAATTGTAGATTTTAGATTCAGTGTATAAAGGGAACAAACACATAGTCATTCCGTGGTACATACAGTACAGTGGCAGATAAAACGTAAGGTATAGTATACCTCACTGATGACCCTTGTAAAATGACAACAAAATCCCACATTTAGTTCTAATAACAATTCATACTGTAATGCCTTTTAGTCCCAGCAACTCTTGTGAGTTTGTAAAAATCATATTTTCAATTTTCCATTTTTTATGGATGCATACAGTAGGTAAATCTAAATTGAATTTCCCTCTCATTTGCCAGCTCATGTTATTTTATTAAAAACAATCCCTTAGACAATTCAATAGATATGTCTCAGAAGTGATTCTATGTTTTGCAACATGATCCAACAATATGCAGCAAAGGATTGAAAACGATAGTTAAATAATAGTATACAGAGGTTAATGTATTGTGAAATTCAAATTAATATTGTTACAGTATAAAGAATTAGTTCAATATTATGTTTTCATTTATAAGAATTTGCTTTAATCTGTTTCTTGGTTTATAATGAGCTCAGTGAAACAAGTAATTTTCTGGCTGCTTGTCTAGAAGCACCAATTCCTTATTAGTTTTATACTGATGTCAGTAGATTATTATCTAAGTGTTTTGAATTTAAAAGGGTTTGAGTACAGGATAGTTTTTTTCTAAGCAGTAAAATTGTGTGTAAGTAAATAATTCAGAGTAGATGGTTTTAATTTATGTTTAATTTCCCATGTAATCGGAGGATGTGCATACAGTGTGTTATTCAGCTCATAATTCCACTATTCCATATTCCATTCACAGAAAGATATTTATGCAAATAATATCACTAATTTACCTTTGGAATAATTATGAATTTATGGTGTTTACATTAACATATTTATGTTTGTACTTTACATACAGTAAGGTATTATCCTACTCAACTATTTTTACAATACAAAATATATGATTACTGTACTTATAATGATTATTTAGCATAATGATGCTACTTGCCCTTATCAAACTGGTATACAGAACAAATGTGAGTTTTGGCTTTTTCAATATGTGTTCTTCCTTTTTCATGACTCCTGTTATATTGCATCTCTGTTGGGGTTGTGACGTTAAGAACAGACATTAGAAGGATGGTGTCTTGGATAATAAAGGGATGTACTGTATATGATTTTGAGATTGTAGACATAGTTAATGACTATTTTCTTAAAGATTGTGAGAGCTGCTAAAACAGGAAATGCTTGTATAGATCTTGTCTTGATTCCAAGAAGACAGAGTGAGGAATAGAGGTAAAAGAACCACTAGGGAATTATATATAGCTTATATGTATAAGCTTCAAAGTATAGCTTTGAAGTATATTTTGAAACTGTACAAGTTGAATCCAGAGCAAAAGTTTTCAGAAAGCACTTTGAAGGAAAGAGATACATTTTAAGATCATTGAAATAGGATATATATGAAATCAGTGGAAAACATTTAAACAGATTCTTCTTGAATCACTGAACAAATTTATCCTAAAAGTGACTGAAACCGGTACCACAAAAGGCTCAATAAATCAATTAGGAAAAATATAAGGTAACATTATAAAATTATTCTTTTTTAAAAAGATAAATTTAAAGTAAAGGAGTAAATGGATTGTAAATGCCTGGGCCGGGTCTGACTTGCGTCCTTTCCCATGAGTTCCCAGCCTGTCATTCAAACTATATCTGGACGCCATTCAATTAAGCCAGCCCCTTTTCAATCAAGCTCCCAATCTCACTAACAAGAAGCCCTATTTAGTTGTATTGTCACTCTGTCATTAGAGCCTCAACTTCTATGCGAATGGTCATAACTCACTATACAAAGTTTTTCCATTTGAGTACTTGCTTTCCTGTGCTGCGATACAGGTTTTCTGATTATTTTTCCCAATTTAATCTTATTCTCTTTTGATAATTTTGTTCACTCCATTTTAAGTTTCCCGGTTGTTACTGCATATGAATGGAATTTGTTCACCAATAAGCTTATTTGTCTTCAGACAGAACACATTTTGAAATTAAGGCATTTCCCTGGAAACAAAATTCTTGCTAAAAAGCTTGCGAGTTCATTTCATAAAAGTTGGTAAGGTAAATTTAATTTACAACCAATAATGCATGAAATATTTGACTCAAGTGTACTTGCCTTAATTAGCTTACAGTGAACTGACAGAGACAGACATGCTTAACATTAATCAATCCTTACAGTCTATACTAAATTCTCTTTTAGTCTCTGTATTAATTCAGGGCTTAGAGAGCTGTCATTAAGTTGACACTGGTTCATTTGGGAGTATATTTTCTCTGAAAATTGAAATTCAGAAGGATAATAAATCATGGAATTTTGCACACATCATTCTTTACCTTTACGAGACGATGTTATTCTGTATTACATGGTGTCAGTGAAACAAAGCATTAAATTGTTTTACATTGTGCTCTACACAAAAACTAAGTTGTGATTTCTTATTCAAATCTCAAAAAAGATCTATATGATTCTCAGAAGAAAAGAACATATTTAATGTTTTCATCAACAGTTGAAGAAACGTGCTTTTCCTTTTCAGATGTTAAAAGAAGGAAGTGTTTTCTATTAATTATTACAGTGATTAAAATGTTTTTGCTGCAACTGTATGAGGATTGCATAACTAAGACAATAAGTCTAGCCCTCAAAGGTAACAGTGTTGTAACAGTGTTTTATATTTTTATAGCACCACTATACCTGTGTAGATTATACTTATCATGTCCAATAAAGCCTTAAATGAACTAATTTGATCATTTTTCTGAGGCCCTTCACTGTTCATGATTTAAAAAGACCTACAAAATGTGGTGGGCTGTATCCTACAAGGACAGGAAGGTGTTATAATGCACTACACAAAGGTACAGCAGTGACTTGTAAGGTAAGGTGCATGATAATTAAAGGTATATCTGAATGTTCTCAATTTTAAGTACATTTAAGATGACATGCAACAATTAACAATGCAGAAAGTGTTAAATTCTGTTGTAGGAGAGCGTTTTTCTGCATGTAGTAGTCACTGGCTCAGGTCGATATCGTGGGAGATAAAAGGCCAGGAAGGGGTCATTCTGTGGATATCTTAGTTCCGTGGTTCTCAAACTGGGGTACGCGGAGCGCCCCCAGGTGGTACACCAGATGACCCTGGAAATGTATTGTGTGCTCTGAAAAATTGGGATGGGTTTTCATATTTTCTATCTTAATAAAATTAGTTTATGAGTCAAATACACAGCCTACGTACTTAGCTACAACGATACAGCACGTGCTAATACTTGGGTGGACACAAGGTCTACTATGTAATTCTATATCATTGTATAGGAATGCATGCTACGAACCTAAGTGACCAATTGTATTTCACGAGGAATGACAGCAGCCAAAAGCTTGGGAGAAATTAGAATTGTTTATTGTGATGTGGAGATTTGGCGTAACCCGCTTGGCTGAGGGCCAACCTCCTGGCTGTTGGACGGGGAGGATAGGACCCCCATGCGACCAATTGGTTAGCTGCAAAGGTGGAGTGGGGGTGGAGGAGGGATGCAGAAAACGAACGAGGAAGAGGAGAGGGTGATGTTTGATATTTATGGAGACCGGTTGCTTACGTCAGGATTAGTGAGAATTGCAGCAGCTGTGTCGAATGAGCGCGGCTGCCTTCATTCCTCCCGAACTTTCATTAAAAACTCCATTTCACGAGGAATGACAGCAGCCGAAAGCTTGGGAGAAATTAGAATTGTTTATTGTGATGTGGAGATTTGGCGTAACCCGCTTGGCTGAGGGCCAACCTCCCGGCCGTTGGACGGGGAGGATAGGACCCCCCAAAAGAACCAAGCGGGACCCCCAGTCACCAGTGCAGAAAAACAAAAAACAAAAGATTATTGGGCCAATTCAGCTGAGGAGAGAAAGTGCCTGCTTGAGGATACCGGGGTTTAGTTTTAATGTATGCATGGTAAGCCTTGGAGGATCGACGGCAGAGTTGCTTGATGAGATACTGGGGTATGCCTTGGCGAGCGCATCCGGAGGATGCGGCCCCTGATCTAAAGGAGTGCCCGGAGAATTGTTTAGGAGGGTATCATGATACGGCCCTCATTTGCGAACAGAGGGACAGTAGGCAAAGCTCCGGCAGAGGTGCGAAGATGTGCGTAATGGGATAGAGGCTCGTAAGGGCTTATGTAGGAACAGAGTTTGAAATAATAGATGAGAGTGGCGGATCCGAGTTGGTTGGTTTTGCTTTTCTTGAGATAGAAGGTCTTAGTCTTGGAAGATAAGATGGAGATGTTACATAAGCAGGGTTGAGAAGAAGGATCGAAGGATGTGGAATTAGCGGTAATTTCGGAGCACCTTAGGGAGATAAAGAAGGCTAACGAGAATAAAGATTCAAGAGGGCGGTCGACCCAGGGTGAGTGGTAACCTGACCTGACAACGTAGATGCAGGATTCAAGGATGTCTGAGGTAAGTGGTACGCGTAGGTTCGGAAGTGGTTTTTCAAGCCACCGAAAGCCTTTAAGGATAGATAAGGGATGGACAGATCGTGCTGAAAAGGAGTGGAAGCCGCACAGGTATACTTTGGTGGTGGATGCTCGTGCCTTAAGTGAGTTTCTACGATAGCAAACGAAGGATGATACGGTGAGAATATCAAAAGAATATCGAATATCCAGGCAGTGCAGTAAGAATTGAGAGTTCGAGGGGCGATCCCTAAGAGGATAGTTTGCTGGGCCAGCTGGAGATGGCGATGGAAAGGATGATTCAGAGGAACGCGAGTTCCGAATAGGGAGGTACTGTGCAGGGGTTCGGTCTTGCATCTGGTGCCGAGTTCCTCACCTGAAAGCGAGAGAGAGAAGGTCAGCTATCTCATTAAGGTGGCCTGGAATGTGAGCAGCTGCGCGGATGAATTGATGTGAGAGAAATCCATTTAAGGCTGCAGAGGAATTTCATGATGGATTGGGATGAAGACCTTCCTTTGTTGATTACATGAACTACTGCATGGATGGCCAAATGGATGAGGACGGTTTTTGTTTCCAATTGTGGCCCCAAAGAGAAGCAGCAACGACAATTGGAAATATTTCTAACAAGGCTGATGACTGGTTGGCGAGAGGGATTGGAGAGAAATCAGGAGGCCAAGGGGCCGCAAACCATTGGCCTTTGTAATAGCCTCCGAAACCGACTGAGGGGGCTGCGTCTGTGAAAAGCTGGATATCCTCAGTGTCGGAGAGAAGGTCATTGTAGAAGAGAGATATGCCATTCCGGTTGGCCAAGAGAAGCTCCAAAGCCTGAGCTCGGATTTACAGTTGGCTGAAGGGCTTACATGGTGGTAAAGAGAGGGCACGGAAGAGGCGAGGTCGAGAAGGTAGACCGTCCTTGAGGAATGATATGCATGGCGTAATTGAGGTGGCCAGGCGGAGAGAGAAGTTCCCTCTTTGTGCGAAATTTGGCGGAAGAATAGATAGAGATATACATCTGGATCCTGTCGATTTTGTCGCGAGGCAGGGAAGCGGAGAAATTGATGGAATTGAGGGTGATCCCGAGGAATTGGATTATATGAGAGGGGCCAGTTGTTTTGTCCATGGCAAGGGGTACCCCTAGTTTCCTAAAACGGAAAGAAGTGTGGAGGAGGCTCTTGCAGGTGGGGTGTGAGGAAAGTCTATGGTAAGGAAATCTTCAAGAAGGTGGACGAGAAAAGGAAACTTATAGTTATTTGACGGGATCCAGCCGAGAGCTTCGGCTAAGGAACCGAAAATGTTTTGGGCTACTCCTACGTCCGAAGGTAAGGCGGACTGCGAAGAACTTGTTCCGCCAATGAACTCCGAAGAGGTGCCAGAGGTCTGGGTCAGGAGGCATAACTTTAAGGGCACTGGAGATGTTGGCCTTAGCGAGCCGGGCACCCAGACGGACCGCTATACCAATGGGATTGATGTGGTATGCAGGGAATGGGGAAGAGTCAAGTGGGCCGATCATGAAACCAACCATTCTTGACTTTGGATGCTAGCAAGGAATCAACGCACTGGGGATCGGTGGTGGCAGATTGCGAATTTTTGCAAAAGACGAAGGAAGGAAGTGTGCACGGGCCTGGTGAGAATCCGAAGGAAAGGCCGTCGAGTAAGATGTGGGTGGAAGAGGGGTCGGGGTGACGGGGCAGGCCGAAAGCAAGAGTGGGGATGTCGATTGGGGTAGATGGAAAAGCCAGTAGTCTTTTGGGAATGCTGAAGGTGGAGCGAGCATGGAAGGGCCGGCAGGGGCAGGCAGAGCGAGCGAGCATGAGCTTTGCCGCAGAAGCTGCAAATGTGAAGGAAGCGACGAAGGGGAGAGGTACGTGTAGAGGAATTGAAGATGTTGGAAATTTGTTGGCCTCTGATCATCACGATGGGGCGACCGCGAATGTCTTTGGACCGGGAAGGTTTGAAGAAGACCTGGCGGGAGAATAGATGCTGTGGGGGAGAAGGGGCGAAGTCAGGGTTGGGCTTGTGGACGGTATCTGGGCAGAGATTTGATGAATGTGTCCAAGAGGAACAGAAGTCGCAAGAAAGAGCTTTGACACCGGTGAAAGTGTGGCAGTAGAGCGCAATGTCGAGGGCTCCCCAGTAGGTGCGCTGGTTCCATTGGAGTAGGCGGGCAGCGGCCTCGGCCAAGAACTGCTTATGGTAATCGTAGGACAGGGAGCCCTCGAAAAGGACAGATAGATCGGGGATGCTGTGCATGTAATCGTTCCTGACGACATTGGGGAAAGGCGGAGCACCTGATGTCGCAGAAAATGCTGAAAGCCAAGCAGAAGTCGAAAATTTGAAGGACTGAAGCGGAGTGAGGGTCAGAAGATTTGAGAGTAACGGAAATCGAGCCGCAGTCGACTGTTCTAGAATCGGAGTTGTAAGTGGAGGAAGAGAGAAGGTGAGCTAGATTGACATCCGCACCTCAGAATTTGCTGCCGGAGTGAAAAGGGGATGGGAGGAGGACTAAACTTTAGTGTTAGGAGGAGCTGGGAGAGGAATGGCTGTTCGGAGAGGAAAGTCCTTAGTAAAGGGGAGATTGGAATCCAGGGCCAAAGGCATGGGGTGAAGGATGCCGTGTTGGACACCGGGGAAGGGAGAAGATGAGGAGGGAAGAGGAGCAGAAAGCAGATTGTGGTAGGAGGGGTTTGACGGATCTGGGGCCTGGAGCTCGGTGGCTTGGGATATGGAAGCCGAAGACTGTTGAGGAATTGAAGCAGGGGCGAAGGCTGCGTTAGGGACTGAGGAGGCTGCCGAGTCGTCTTGGACACCAGGGGGTGGGGGAGGGTAAGGGCCGCCTGCTGGCTGAGCTGGGGGTTGTTTACTAGCCGGCCTTCGGGCCGTGGAGACAGCAGCAGGGGCCGAAAGAAAAGAAACCGGGGCCGAAGGCACCAAGCTGGCGGAGCTTGAGCCGTGTTGGACGCCGGAGGTAGAGAGACAGAGGAGAGTGCAGAAATTAGATTAAGCGGAGAAGGGGGGAGGGGCGTGAGCCTGGGGCCTTAGACTCGGCAGCGAGGAGATTAGGGCAGGAAGCTGGGTGGAAGAGGCTAGGTGCAGTTGTTCAGCAGAGGAATGGATTGCTTGGGAGAACAGACAGACACGGATATATCAGGACAAGACAAGACAGGAGATGCGACAGGCAGAGGCGCGGGCGGCCTTGGGGTCCTCACGTTGGGATGAGTGGCGGCGGCGCGGGTGATGTCATCAGAGGGCGCCGGGGGAAGCTGGGGAGTTGATGTTTCCCTGTGTGGACTGTGGTTAAGTACAGGGAAGACAGAGCTTTTTTTTTTTTTGGAAGCGTTTCTTTTAAAATGGACGCCATGTTTTTGAAGTATCCTCTGGAGGCTTGCTACGGTCCGGTTGGAAGTCACGAGAGATGATGCAGGAGAAGGGGGAGCCGATGTGCGTGAAGCGCGGCGGCAGGGACATCCTCGAGAGAAGCGGGGGTTATTTGGAGATTTTGCCGTGGAAGAACGGGAAGGCTGGGTTTGTAATGAGAGAGGGACTACGACGGCGGAGCACAGCCTGCGGTGAGGAGTTGGATCTTGTGAGGACTGGCTAGGAGATGAGCGGCGTTGATGTGGCACGGCGGCTGAAGGAGGCGATGAGACGGAGGTGAGGGGAGCTGTGGGGGGTGGACTGGACGAGAAGGGTAGGAGAGTCTCCTGCGCTGCAGAAAAGGTCTTCATCGGAGCGACGGATTTGTAGATCCATGAGAAGGGAGCACGGATTCAAGCTACTGTAGGCGAAAACAAACCATGCAGAAAACGAACGAGGAAGAGGAGAGGGTGACGTTTGATATTTATGGAGACCGGTTGCTTACGTCAGGATTAGTGAGAATTGCAGCAGCTGTGTCGAATGAGCACGGCTGCCTTCATTCCTCCCAACTTTCATTAAAAACTCCATTAAAAAAGTAATATTTAGCAAATAGGGAGGTAGGAGAATGTGCGTGATTTTGGAATCACTGCCAATCTTGTAAGCACAGGAAAGCGTGATAGATAACAGAAAAATATTTAAGGACTGTTCTAGGTTAATTTGACCAAAAAACTTCTGAGATAGGCTCCTGACTGTCTTTTAAGGCGAAACGGGGAAAAATGCAAGCTTTTGGACTGCTGAAGCAGGTAAGCCCCACATTATTGGTGAAGAACACGTACTGTATTACGAGTGGAGAAAAAGCTGCTAAACAGGTCGACATACTGCCCCTTTTGAATGACACAGTCACTAATAGAATTATTGATATGGCATTGATGTCAAAATTATTGATGATGTCAAAAGTACGCTGATAGTGCGCATTAAGATGTACAGATGCTTTTCACTGCAGTTAGACGAGTCTGTAGATGTCGTTGATTTGGCCAATTTGTTGTTTACATTAGATATGAGTTTGAGAGCATGTCCCATGAGGACTTTTTGTTCTGTAAGCCGCTACCAAGAAGAACTATAGGAGAGCACATATTTCAGCTTCTGAATGAATTTATCGAAGAAAATGGCATCGACTGGAAAAAATGCGTTGTTTGTACAGACGGTGCTAGAGTGATGACAGGCAGACACAGCGGTGTAGTTGCACAAATTAAAAAGGTTGCTCCAGATATGAAGTGGACGCACTGCAGCATCCACTGCGAGGCCTTGCAGTCAAAGAAATCTGTTAAACTCTGCCATCAAAGCTGTGAATTGTGTAGCCTTACACCTGGTCAAAACATGGAGACGACACAGGTTTAATAAGAACAAAACGAGAGATACAGTGCCTTGCGAAAGTATTCGGCCCCCTTGAACTTTTCAACCTTTTGCCACATTTCAGGCTTCAAACATAAAGATATACATTTTTTATTTTATGTGAAGAATCACCAACAAGTGGGACACAATTGTGAAGTGGAACGAAATCTATTGGATTTTTGAAACTTTTTTAACTAATAAAAAAATGAAAAGTGGGGCGTGCAAAATTATTCGGCCCCTTTACTTTCAGTGCAGCAAACTCACTCCAGAAGTTCAGCGAGGATCTCTGAATGATCCAATGTTGTCCTAAATGACTGATGGTGATAAATAGAATCCACCTGTGTGTAATCAAGTCTCTGTATAAATGCACCTGCTCTGTGATAGTCTCAAGGTTCTGTTGAAAGCGCAGAGAGCATCATGAAGACCAAGGAACACACCAGGCAGGTCCGTAATACTGTTGTGGAGAAGTTTAAAGCCGGATTTGGATACAAAAAGATTTCCCAAGCTTCAAACATCCCAAGGAGCACTGTGCAAGCGATCATCTTGAAATGGAAGGAGTATCAGACCACTGCAAATCTACCAAGACCTGGCCGTCCCTCTAAACTTTCAGCTCAGACAAGGAGAAGACTGATCAGAGATGCAGCCAGGAGGCCCATGATCACTCTGGATGAACTGCAGAGAACTACAGCTGAGGTGGGAGAGTCTGTCCATAGGACAACAATCAGTCTTACACTGCACAAATCTGGCCTTTATGGAAGAGTGGCAAGAAGAAAGCCATTTCTCAAAGATATCCATAAAAAGTCTCGTCTAAAGTTTGCCACAAGCCACCTGGGAGACACCCCAAACATGTGGAAGAAGGTGCTCTGGTCAGATGCAACCAAAATCGAACTTTTTGGCCACAATGCAAAACGATATGTTTGGCGTAAAAGCAACACAGCTCATCACCCTCAACACACCATCCCCACTGTCAAACATGGTGGTGGCAGCATCATGGTTTGGGCCTGCTTTTCTTCAGCAGGGACAGGGAAGATGGTTAAAATTGAGGGGAAGATGGATGCAGCCAAATACAGGACCATTCTGGATGAAAACCTGTTGGAGTCTGCAAAAGACCTGAAATTGGGACGGAGATTTATCTTCCAACAAGACAATGATCCCAAACATACAGCAAAATCTACAAAGGAATGGTTCACAAATAAACGTATCCAGGTGTTTGAATGGCCAAGTCAAAGTCCAGACCTGAATCTAATCGAGAATCTGTGGAAAGAGCTGAAAACTGCTGTTCACAAACGCTCTCCATCCAACCTCACTGAGCTCGAGCTGTTTTGCAAGGAAGAATGGGCAAGAATTTCAGTCTTTCGATGTGCAAAACTGATAGAGACATACCCCAAGCGACTTGCAGCTGTAATCGCAGCAAAAGGTGGCTCTACAAAGTATTAACGCAAGGGGGCCGAATAATTTAGCACGCCCCACTTTTCATTTTTTTTATTAGTTAAAAAAGTTTCAAAAATCCAATAGATTTCGTTCCACTTCACAATTGTGTCCCACTTGTTGGTGATTCTTCACATAAAATAAAAAATTTATATCTTTATGTTTGAAGCCTGAAATGTGGCAAAAGGTTGAAAAGTTCAAGGGGGCCGAATACTTTCGCAAGGCACTGTATTTATTCCAGGGTCACATAGCGGTATACTATCTTAGGTCTGAAGACAATTCTCAATTCTCAATAATTTCTTCCGCACACTTGTGTGTACATGTATAAGGTCGAGTATATACAGTATGTACAGAAATCATAAAATGTAAAGAACTCAACAATAAATTAAAGGAAACTTACACAATAACGGAAATTATGTACACCTATTTTTGAGTAGGCCTACTCACTGCGCTAAACACTTTATAAGAGCTGCAGCTTTCTCATTCTACATTGCACGTGGAAAAAACAACAACTTTTTGTCCTTCCCCTCCTAAGAGTTGGCTCATGCTCCGCTGGTGGAGCCTCCACTTTCAGCACGACACCTATCAGGGGTAATATCTTTGAGCATATATACATGCAGGCTTTGGTAATGAGTTTCAGACAAGCGGGAGAGTTGCTGGCTGCTCTTGCACTGCTCTTCAGTAGCTCAGTAACTTCACTTACAATGCACTCTGAAAATATATTACAAAAAAAATTAAACTATACATAAATTTGTAATGCACCCCAAAAGGGATATACTTATCAAGGAACTTGAATAACGGCGCTAACTGATACCAAAAGAAAACTAAACGAATTGCACTACACTCTATAATGTCTTTAAACAATCATTACAGTGAATCATTGCTTACCTATTATTGAGAATATCTCTTAGTATTTATACAGTACATGCAGGCTTCAGCAGGGAGTTTCAGACAACCGAGAGAGTAGCTGGCCGCTCTTCAGTAACTGAAGATTTGGTGCACTTGTGCTCCTATTTATACCCTCTCCCTGTGATTTGCTATAAAGTGTGTCACTGATGTGAACCATTTTTATTATATGTGTGTGAGTGTTGTTGCTCGTGCTCATGTTGGTCATTGAGATTTTCTGTGGTTCCTATGAGAAGAAGACTTGTAGGTGGTACTTGGATGTTTTGGTTTGATCAGGGGTGGTACTTGGTCTGAAAAGTTTGAGAACCATTGTCTTAGTTCCTTGGAAACAGTAGGAAATTACAGTAAAGGCTTTACTCTTCTGGTTTGGTAGAGAAAGGACGTGTGCCTTAGCTTCAGTGCTAGGCAATGTTGAGTCCAACAAAGAGACAACTGCGTGAAAATCTTATGTAGCTACTCCTCTGAGCGGCAGGGGCCTCTGGTAATGATTTTGTATTTAATTCCTCTGTAAATTCTGAGCTGAATTCTTTGCCTTAGTTTGCCCTCTAGTGGTGACCCATGGATTTTCGGCTCGGTTAGTCTTTGCTGTGCCACACTGTTAATTGCAAGAATAGATACAGTACCTTATGGAAGCCCGTTTCCGCCAGGGAGTAAAAAAAAACGCTTTATGGATCGTATCTCGCAATTGCGACTTAGTATCTCAGAATTCCGACTTCATATCTCAGAATTACGACTTCATATCTCGCAATTGCGACTTTATATCTCGCAATTGCGACTTTGAAATGGCCCACATTTCATTGTCTGTCCTTTTGTTATTGTAACGGATTTGGGTTCTAGGGCTTGTGCCCTCGCCGCTCCCACCGTAGTTCGTGCTTCACTGCATTGGCTCGAACCCAGGTCTTGCCTGACAATGATATATGGGCTGTTTCGGAAAAGTTTCTGTTTTTCGGAAAAGTCGGAAATGTGAGATAAAAAGTTGCAATTGCAAGATATAAAGTCGGAATTCTGAGATACTAAGTCACAGTTCTGAGTTACTAAATCGGAATTCTGAGATACCATAGCGCATTTTTTTTACTCCCTGGGGGAAACAGGCTTCCATAGAAATGGGCTTCCAGAGTACTTGCCTTTTAAAGGGGAACTGCAGTCCAATTTCTCAGACCAGTTATTAAATCTTATAAAAAAATAAATATAGCAAAATTATTTTACAAAACTTTACAAATCCCAAATTGAGCACAAACTCATGAACTTTGAAAGTACTGTATGGTCACCATTTTAAAGTAGTTCAAGTAGGTACAGTAGCTACTTGCATCAGCATGCGTAGGCTGCAAAGCAACATGTAAAGGTTTATTCCACAATGTTTCGGCTGTGGAGCCTAATTCAGGTGTGTCCACACAGTAAACAAATGCCCAATAAATTAATACTTATTGAAATTAAATATAAGTAAACATAAGTATTAACACTTTATATCATTTTCCATAAGGATATCTAAATTCTTTCTTAGTCTTCGTTTGAAATTCACATAAAACCCATTCAACTCAGGCAGTCTCGAGGAATGTGACAATGTTTTCCCATTATTAGAAGGAGAAAGGAATAGCCTCTGTCTGAGACAAGGTTATCAACTAGCCTGCTAAACTCGACTAGATAAAGAAATGAATATAGTTCTCTTCTTGATTAAAACACAAGCAAATGAGAGAGGTATATCTCATAAACTGACTGAATAGACATTATTAACATCAATATGAAGGTAAAAAAAACATTGGTTTTGTAATTTTACTTGAAAAATATATTTTGATTTGAAATGACTGATATTAAAAGGTTAATGAAAAGGTTAATAAAGTACAAAGTTTAGAAGTAGTAATTCGTTGAGGAAACAGTTTCTTTCTTCATAACATTTCAGCAGGTAACGATAACAAATTACATTATATACACAGTGAATACTAGGTTTAAGAGATGAGGAACCTCACACAATCAGTAAACACATTCTTTAAGTTGTTATATGTCACCAAATATAAACCTGTTTTTTCAAAAAACAATCTGCATATAATAATTACTGTAAATTCAATTTCTACTTAAATTATACTACTTATTTAGTACAAAAGTATTCCCAAAAGTAAGAAAGTTAAAATTGAATTTGAACATTTGTTCTTATGTATGGCTCACCCACCTATACTTTTTTTTGTTTGGTCAAAGGGGCCTCTGATAAAGTCCTCATTTCTTAGGCTGGATATTGCCTAACTAAATTTAATGTAAACTGTAAATGTTTGAGGAGCTAGTCCTTGCCTAATGGAGTAAAAAATTGAATTAATTACAGTTTATTAAATTGCATTTAGCAGAGTTGTCGTTTGCCAAGAAGTTCTGTAATAAATTACTAAATATATCAAAATGTAAGTTATTTATCATCTAGAAACAGCTAAGGACAAAGATAGAAGAAAAAAAAGGTGTTTGTAAGTGAGAGGAGGTGGTCTGCCAGTTAGTAATCTGGGGATTTAATTCAACCAGTTTGTTTATAGGAGCTCTAAGGAAAATGGAAATTTATAGAATAAAATAAAATGGAAGCGTCTGGTAACATTTGCAGAGATATCTACAATTAAAAGGATTAACAGTAATAGGTGTAGCCACAAAATAATTAATAACAAACATACTCTCATCATACTGTGTAGATCTTGTGTGACACCTGTAGAAAGCTTCACAGCCAATACATTGCATCTCTTTTCTTTTCCTTTCAGCATGGAATAAACCATTATCTGTTCCTTTACGTGTATCATATAATAACAAAATAACAAGATTGGATTTTCAGTATGTGTGAACATGCATACAATTAAATTCAACTATAGCCTTCACAGAGTTACTCATACATAGTGTAAAACAATTAGAAAGGTAAAAAATGGCTTTTTAATATACTTAAATTTCCCCTCCTACTACACAGTAATAATTGTCTTTTTTGTATTTTTCCATAATGAATCAGTTCGAGAACATTTTAAGCAAGCAAAATTGAAGATGTGATTAAAAAAAACTAAAAAAAAAGACTTGCATCCCACAGTTTTGGAACATAAGTAAAAAGGACCTTATGACCTTATGTACTTCTTAATCTGGTCTTAGAACTACAATTGGGCAAATGTCAGTAATATAATAAGGGGGTGAGGGGGGCAAACAATTCTAGATCTTGCAAGTCAAAAGTAAGATTTTAGTTTAAACTTAAAAATCAAGTCGATGGCAACAAAGATTCTCCAGAACAGGGGTAATTACAAGCAGCAGTTCCTGAATGTTGAGTTTACAACAAACTGGGATAGTAGCATTCTTGGGAACCTCAGCAAGCAAGGCATTACATTGTCAGTTGTCCAAGTCACAAAAACATTAACCAGTTTCCAGACCAGGTCACATAATGCTAGACCAGAATATGGCTTGATTGTATTCCTAAGGTGGAAGAAGGATTTTTTTAATGTTCAGTACATATACTGTACAGTATAAGCTTATTCTATTTTCTTATATACTGTAATACTGAATGTGGAATAGAGAATCATCTCCTATGATGTCTTTACTTATGATGTTGAAAACCCTCCACTTGCAGAGGCAGACATCCTGTTACCCCAAAGCTGCCTGACCCACCTTGTATTCATCACCCCCACTAGAAACACCTTAAGTGATAAAAAGTTATCAATCATAAGCAACTAACGTGGATTATATTGTACAATTAAATGTTACTGAATGTTTCTTGAACAAATTCAAAGTCATAGTAAAATACAGTATCTACTGTACATGCATAACATTATTTACTGTATATCACCCCATTGTGCTACTTGAGAATATAGGCAATAACAGGGACGGGGGAAAGTACAAAGCTTCATATGGATAGCCAAGTTTGAGTTTGTTTTAATTATATTTTAGAATAAAATGATTTTCTCTAAAAAAAGAACACTCGAAATTAAAATCACAAGACCATTTAAAAGTCTGCTTTTAATCAACCAAACTAAAGTATGTTCATCAAATAATTTACTGCAGTCTTTCTATTTCTCCAAATTTAATTTGGAATTCAATCAACCTCCCTCTTTTCCATCTTAACTTAGGAAATTGCAAAAGCTAATGAGTGACAGAACAGAATAATTCAGTTAGTTTTTTAAGCCAAAGTAAACACTGGTTAATTTCTGAGGGAGATTAGGCTACAACACAGCTCTGCATTATAATTGAAAATAAATACTTGTGCATAAAAATGCCTCTGTATTCAGCAATGTCAGTTTCTAAAAAGTGTGAATCTTGTGTTAATTTGTATTGACAAGGTTAATAAATATTAAACTAGAGAAATCCTACATCCTCTTTGCTCCAGGATCTCCTGGCATAAAGGCAAGTCTATCTCTTCCATTGTACTTAAAAACAAAATGGACATTTATGTGTACATATGACTTTTAAATAAAGCTTATCTGTTTCATTCATATTAAAATGTATACTAAGCATCAAAAGAAACAGATGTAGTGTAATACTGAATTTTTCTTTTGCATGGTCTGTCTTGATGCACCTGTGGTTTTAAGTTTTATTTGAAAAATTGGGTAGTGCCTACCACTATCAAAGAACTAGTTAAAATCTGTATGTCGCTCAAGCCATTTCTCTTTGACACTTTCTTTAGTCATAGAGGTGGGAAGACACCTCCCCCTCCCCCATCCCACTGCCTGCCTCCCCTGTTCACATTTTTAACCATTCTGTGTCCGAATCGCAGCGGGTTGCAGGCTCTGTGTCATTTGTTCACAAATTTATTGACATCTGAAACATCGTGTCCCATTAATAGTAAGATAATAAGAGAAGCTTATGAAAACCAAAGAAAAAAATGACTCTGAAAAAGATACAAAAAGCTTGAAATTATTATTATTATTATTATTATTATTATTATTATTATTATTAAATTAATACTGTTAATAATGACCAGACACATTATTATAGTTTCAGTGGTAGTTTTAATTTTATTATTCTCGATTCTAATCTTAGAAAATTTTACAAAATATACTATTTCATTTTAAGGCTTGAGACGTCTGTTAAATTGCCCCACTGAATAAAGTGTTTTGAATTAATCCGGTTGACAGTATTCATGTTTTTATTTAATTGTTAATATAACTTAACATTGAATATGTTATAATATATATATATACAAAAAAACATTAATATAGTGTACATAATACTTCATCATGTGTCAATGAGTCAAATTAAAAATAAAACTTGTTTACAAAGAAAGTGGATTACCGGAATACTACAGTACCAGCTACAGTATATAAATACATGCATTAAGATAATTAAATTAATATTGTTATTACTTTCTTTAGATAACTGATTCCATATTATATTCCCTATTAATCAAATTAAAAAATATGCATTTCTTTTACTGTGATAATGAGCACAAGAATTTAAAGAAAAGGTTAATCACTTAACTCACTTAACTTTGAACGTGTTGTGATATTTAGAAATACCAATAAATTCAATATAATGTCGATAATATTTACTATTTTAGTTTTTCAAAGAAATGTTTATTTGTTAAAAGAAAACTCATAGCAACAGCTGGGTTCAACCCCCGACCTCCAGCATGCAAGGTGCATGCCTAAGCCATTACACCAACACTTGCTTAACAACTTAAGCTGTAGCTGAAAAGGGCAGGCAAAATGTTTTCACGTAATCACAGGTGAATGAGTTAAACTGATGCAGACGTTTATAAAGAAAGTGGACCATGGTAATACTTTGAGCTTACAGCCTGTCCAAGGTCATTCATTATTAATAATAATAATATCTTCCGTATTACATCAAAATTGGAACATTTTAACAAGTGTATGAGGCGATAGACAATGTGTCTGTTCTATAACTCTTCAGTGTACAGAATAATTTCTGCAGGGTTACACAACCTCGTCTCAACATAGTAATCAACAGTCACTGGCTTACTTTAAGGTGTAACACGTCTTCACTGTTATGGGAATGTTTCCAAAATGTTCAAAATATGTTTCCAAAATATTTTAGCTGCTTATTTACACGACTCCATATTAATATTACTATCAAGCGGTATTAAATCAGTACAACTTTTATTTTTTTACAGTAACAGCAAGTGGTGTTCTTACACCAGTACTGTACAGTATGTATTTTTAGAAAAGGATAAAACGTTATAACTTTTTATGAATTACACAATATAAGTGTATATAATGTCAGAACAAGCATGTTAAAACCAGAACCCATATAAGTTACCAAGTTAAAGACTTTGATGCGTAACATATTTATGCATAATTAAAATATTTATGATGAAGGTGGAAGGTTGTGTACTTTTGTCCAACTGAGCAATCTTACTTTTATAAAATATACTGACTTTTTAATGTTTAATGAGTAACATGCTGTAATACACAGTTTAAAATTATTAAAAGTCTAAAGAGTATGTAACTTAAATTCTTAATTGAAAAAAACTGTCCCTCAGCAGTGACCAGGATTCGAAACCGGGCGGTTTCTGGCGACAGCTCTAGTGAGACGTTTAGCTTTATTAGCTCCACCTGGTGGTTTTAAAAGGAGCTTCCAGATACTATTATCATAAAATGCGGTATGATGCCACATGGCTGGATGTGTATGTTTGCATATATTAGAATTAAGGCTTATTGATTAATTATAATTTGGTTGTGTTTTGTCACCCTTTTTTAACAGCAGAATATTAGACATTTTCTAAACCATGTATACTACTCAAATCCTGAGTGACTGGTGGTAACTATTGGAAGATTTGTGTCAATGGCTGATATATTGTATATCTGAACCTCTTCAGGCATCGGATTTTGACAGGTTACCCAAACCAAAAGGCTCGAGTGTGAATAATTCAAGATTGTTGATCAAAGCTCTTGCAAATAAATGAGATTCAGTAATGCTTGGTGACAACTATTGATCTGACCGACTCAGTTTCTTGATACAACTACCACGGGGTGCACTGCACAATCCAGGCCCCCCAGAGTTTCTGAAAAAAAAAATTCAGATAAGGACAAAAAAACACTCGTTCTAAACCAGACTTGGGCCCCAAAATAGGGTGCTAAGCAAATAAATGGTCTAAGTAGAGTGTAAAAGCTAACCCTAAACCAAGCTAGGGTGTCAACTGAGCATTTTGCGATCTACGTCTTAGCCTCACTGGACATGGGATTTTGACATGTTCCCCAAATCAAAGGCACGAGTGGGAAACATTAAAGACCATTGATCAAAGCTCTTGCAAATGAAAGAGATTCAGTAATGCTTGGTGATAACTATTGATCCGACCGACTCAGTTTCTTGATACAACTACTGCGCGGTGCACTGCGCCATATAGGCCACCCAGAGTTTCTGAAATGTTTTTTACCGATAACGACAAAATACCACTTGTATTTTGTCGTTGCAGAAAAAAAAAGTTGCAGATAGGAGTAAATAATGTAACGCAACGGGGGCTCAGGCGGGCGCCCTTGCCGCATCTGGTCGGCCCCATCCCGACTGGAGGCTCGAACCCGGGACTTCCGCGTCTCTCTGCAGCGACCTAGCCCCATGAGCTAAAGAGAGATCTCTTCACAGCCCAGTAGCTGTGGTCCTGCTATCACAGGGAAGGGTGGTGACGTCACCCGCTCTGGTACGCCGGCTCTTACACACAGTGCTTGTTGGCCGTAAGCGTTACACTCTCCCCCGCTCAAATCGCCGTCCCCAGCGAAGGGCTAGCCCACCCCGCTCTGACACCAATGTAACGCAACGGGGGCTCAGGCAGGCGCCCTTGCCGCATCTGGTCGGCCCCATCCCGACTGGAGGCTCGAACCCAGGACTTCCGCATCTCTCTGCAGCGACCTAGCCCCGTGAGCTAAAGAGAGATCTCTCTTCAGCCCAGTAGCTGTGGTCCTGCTATCACAGGGAAGGGCGGTGACGTCACCCGCTCTGGTACGCCGGCTCTTACACACAGTGCTTGTCGGCCGTAAGCGTTACAATAATCACTCATCATAAAGTTCCCTTGTGATCCAAAATCCAGCACTGAGCATAAAAAAATGTCTAAGCAGTGTGGGAATGAAAACCATAACCCTAGCTGGGATATAAACTGAGCATTCCTGTAAACTGTCTGTGAAGCCCTCCAGTCATCAGAGTTGAAAATGTTCCTCAAACCCAAATAGTTACGTTTATAAGAATCATAACTATTAAAAGAAGGTTTTGAAAATGTATTGGCTTCATTAAGTTGACTTCTTTAGGCAAATTCTCAATCAGCTGAAAATGGCTATCAAAATTGCAATGAATTGAGCGTGTATTTCAGGTATAACGGTATCATGTTAGTTAAAGACTTCAATGCTTAAAATATTTAGGGAGAAATTGAATACTGGTGTGTATGTTTTCTTTAAAGTACCGAGACCAGCCATATACTGTATGTTTATGTTCCAAAATTAATATTGTTTATGATACCTCATGAATTACAAGGTAGAAATTCTTCATATTCGGCTTAACGGAAATGTGTGCACCGAGCATTCTTATGAATGTATAATAAATGTTTCAAGTGATCTTCACAGATTCCTTATTTAAGTTGATGATTTTTAAGAATTGATTAACAGTATACAGTATATCATTTTGTTAAACTATGTTAATTATGTCATTAACACTTGAGACCCATTACAGATTGTGACCAATAAACTGCAAAATAGTAGCATTGCATCCTGTGAAATGCACACCCATTCTCTTAGAAATAAATTACAGCTCGTCAAAAAATCTAATTAAAATTAAAAGTTGCCTTTTCACATTATGAATTTTTCATTTAATTTATATTAATGTTTTTTACATTTCAAGTCTTCACAATTTGCACAATTTGCCAGCTACAGTATCTCTCAAGAATAATAACATTACAATCAAGTATGCAGGATTAAATTTAATAGACTGCAATTATTCCAGAAAGAATATTAGGTCCTTTTTATTTTGTTCTTCCAATGAAAGAAGGGTTCCTTTCGCCGTAGTCGGGAGACATTAGAAGCTTGCCACGCCCGGACTGTTACACCAACGCATTAGCATGTTAAAGCGATTTCATTGAGGAGCCTAGCTTTCTTAACTATTAAGTACTGTACTTACTGGGTTTTGGAGGGGGGGGGGTGTCTTTCGCTGGAAATCTCGCCCCCTTCTACTTTGAAAATACCTGTGAAACCGGTTTAATTCGTCACAGCCAGCACTCCTGCAGAGAAGGGGGTTGTACTTGCAGTGCATCGATATAGATGGGAAAGCCAGAGCCGACCGTTACGCCGCCCCCGTGTTATGCTTTTCGTTAATGTCGAAGCTGGAACACATCATTATATCTCATTTTGTATTTTTTTTTTTAAAAAATCATTTTCCCAGCCTAACAGTATTGTTGTTATTGTTTTATCCTGTAAAGAGCTTTGAGGAGCCACCTTTAAAGGCGCCATATACAATAAAGTTCATTATTATTACTATTGTTAATTTGCTGGACAGAGAGGTGAACATTATTACGCAGAAGACAAAGATAGCGATTTACGTTGCATTGTGCATTGTGCTGCTGTAATACAGTTTTAAATAATGAAAAGTCTAAACAGTATCAAGTTTATTTAAATCTTTCTATGACTGACCATCGCACCACGAGTACCCCTGTCAGTCAACCAATCATGTACCGCGGTATTTTGACACGAGAGGCCGTAGCCAATTACCTCCGGTACGTGTCTGTGCTGCGCACTTTGAATGGCTGCATCTGTACTGTATGTTTATGTTCCAAAATTAATATCGTTCATGGCCTTCTCACGCGCCTTCACATGCTCCTATTCTTTTTATGCTCAGCTACTTAGATTTCCCTTCAGTTGTAAAATTCCATATAAATATTCAATACTTAAACGGGCACAGTAAGGACATTAAATATACATATACATACTGTATACAGTACAATTTGCATACAGTAATATGTTCCTTAATCAATCTCTTTTATGAACATGTGAAAGGCATGGTGAATCGGCGATTCTCAAAAATTACTGTACTTTGCATGATTGGAAACAAATGCGTGATTGAGAAATGCTGTGGTGTTACTTTTACAAAGACGGTCAATGAAAAAAAGAATGTGGACCAGGGCAATACTTTGAGTTTACAGCTTGTCCAAGGTCATTCATTATTAATACTATTAGTAATATCTTGGTTAAAGACTTTGATGGTGGCAGCTCAAACACGAGAGGTTGAGCTTTATTAGCTCTACCTTGCGGAAATTCCGGATACTATTATTTTACTTGAGGTACTATACGAGGTAACTAGTGGTAGACTGCGTAAAGCGCACCGCAAAATAATGCAGTATCGCCTGCTCGTTTTGAATGGCTGTATCTGTATACAACATAGGCAGGCAAAGGTCTCTGAAGAAAAAGTCACAGATAGGAGCAAATCACTCATCCTATAGTTCCCTTGGGACCAAAACTCCACCACTGAGCGTAAAAAAATGTCTAAGCAGTGTGGGAATGCAAACTCTAACCCTATCTGGGGTTTCAGCTGAGCAATCCTGTAAACTGTCTCTGAAGCCCTCCGGTTATCACTTTTGAATATGCATCTCAAACCAAAATATGTAAGTCTAAAGCAATCAAAAACATTGAACAAAACTCTTCATCACTTTGATAAATGTGCCATCTTCAGATTCATTTTCAATGATCTTAAAAATGCTATTACAATTGTGATGAATTGAGCGTGTATTTAAAACCAGTGTAGGGGTTGGGTTATAAGAACCATTAAATGTTGACTCCAGTTATGCATCCAGTTGCACATTTAATGACAACATTAAAACAGTTTACTCAGTAGAACCTGTTTTCTTACAACTTTTGAAACAGCTCTGTGTTTTCTGTAGGCACATTTTCAATCGCCTCAACAATGCTGTAAAAATGTTTGCAATGAGCATGCATTTCAAGCCAGTGTCATGTTTAGGTTTCAAGAACCATTAAATGTTGACTCCAGTTATGCATCTAGTTGCACATTAATTTTGATGAGGAATTAAGCCTGCTTTAGTGCCTCCTTTGTTTTCTTAACATTTTGGTTACTTTGCCAGTATTCTTACACATTTGAAAACACTCTTTTTTCATCTCTTTCTCCACTGTGTCACTTACACTACTCTTGGTACACTTTATTTTTCTCTTTTAGTTTTTTATGAGGGAAAAAAGACAAACAGAGAGTGGGATCTGCAGGTTTCTCTGTATTGCCCTGTTTTTAAGGTCCCACCACAATCTTTCCACTTGCTCTTTTGTCTGTTTTTAGTCTCCTTTGTTCTCAATGTCTATAACTCTCTTTCATGCCTCTGCACATCTCAAGCTTTTGTCTAGGTTACCTACAGTGCCTCTATGCATACCACCTAAGTAATTTGTATCTCTATAAACATCAGTGTCACACAGAACCCCACCCCTGTGTCTCCATTCTTCACCACTTTTGAGTGCATCCTCCCCTGTGCTTCCATGTAGCTCAGTGATTTCTGTATGCTACATGCCTCCATGCATCTCTTATATATTCTGATTTCATACTCCTCTTCATATTTTGTGAGGCTTTTTCCACCACAACCACCACACTCATTATTGATAGCATTGAGGTAGCTAATTTACTCCAGACTTTCTGCATGATTGCCTGTAGGACTTGGAGACTGCTTAATGCTATCAGATGTTTTTACATGGGATACTACAAATATAAAAAAAAATAAAATGAAGGGAAGGGAGGGGACTGCATTGTACTTAGTGTATGCTGTATCTGGGACTCTGCTGGCTATTTGCTGATGTCCTCCAGTTTGTTTTTTATTACGTGGAGCTCCCTTTATAAATGAGAGGATGTTCCATTTACTGTTGGCTGTACTCAGGATTGTTCTGTGTTATTGTGAGAATTAAAAAAGGAAAGGGGAGGAGATAACATCAACCAGTTTTGTCTGAAGGTTAGATTATGTTACCATGCCCAGTTTTCACAAGATCTATGGGAAGCAGTTCGCCCCAGAGGATGACCTGGACTGGTATCCTGTGCCTGGACCCAGACCGCGCCACTAATGTAACACTCTTGATCTTATGGACTACTGTTTAGCTCAGGATTCATATACCATGGGATTGCAGGTGATGGTGTTGAGGCATGGCTTGGGTCCTCCACAGCGGCCTCTGTGCCCCACTTAATTCTCGCATATGCCCCAAGTGTATTGACGTGGAGCCACTCTAATGACGTCTTTGCAGTAGAAAAAAGAATAGTAGCTCAATTCATTAAGATCTTGGAGAAGCCCTCTTCCTCTTGAGTATATGCTTACAGGTGGAAGTAATAGGTATCACTGTGCAAAACCTTCCATGGCAAGTAAATCAGGGATGGCCACAGGATCATAGAAAAATAACCAGTACTGGCAAGAAAAAACATTTAACAAAAAAGATTAATTTTCACAAGAGCTCTGTACAAAAAATAAACAGAACTTCAGGGTACCCTACTTAAGAAATGCTATGAAAAAGAGAAATATAAGAAAATAAATGATCTTGTATTAAATTATAAAAGAAAGTGTCCAGAACACAACAAAGCAAACCCCCACACAACATTCCCCATCATCAGTACCCTAGGTTCCACACCCAGCTCCCCTTGATTGACAAGTTACCTCCATTTAAGCCAAGGGAGGGCTCAGCTTTGTAACCTGATGCGAAATGGAATCACAACAAATAAGGACAGACTGTGGATCCACATAATTAGGACACAACAGGACCATCAAACAATAAATGACAACCTCAAGAGAGGTCATGGGACCAAGACACTGCCTTTGTCATACACTGATTTTTCTCTTATAGCTAGAAATTCGCAGTCTTGAGGTTGAACAAGCAATGCTGTTTATCTGAGTAGCTCTGAAGAAATCTGTTTTTTCCAGAGTTTATCCCAAGCCTTGAATCCAATAAACTGCAGTTTGTGGCGAATATGATTTTCAAGTTGGTGTAAGCCTCTACCTTGGTCTTTAGTGGGGGGTTTGTAGCCAGAGCAACAGTTGAACATCACCTGAACCCCAAATGATGAGAAATTGACCTTTCAGACATTCCTATTACTTCAGGTTTTGTCTTTGACCTGGTGATGAATAATAGTCTTTGCCAATTGTAGATGGTGAAGGATTTCCTCTCAGTAGCTATGAAGGCTGCTTTCACCTTTTGGGTCCCTTAACAGATACTACTGGCTGAAAGGCTGAAGGTATTTGGGAGTTAGAAAGTGATTATAATAGAAAGTAATTATATTCCATTGCTGTAGGAATAATAGCCACATTGATTCCTGCAATCTCATTGAACTAGTATCAGTGTTAACTGATTATACTGTATATCTTATGGTGGTCATGATGTTATGGAGCAAGCACAATTTTTAATTTAAAAATAACTATTTAAGACTTTCATCCTACTTCTTTGATCAGCTGAGTTAATGATTTTGAAGTAAGAAAGGTGGAACAAAGTCGTATATGAAGGAAGGTTAGAAAGTAAGCTAGACTGATGACAAGCCATGTTTATCAGAATAAATGTAGGTGACTATACTTAACGGTCTAAACCTGAAGAGCATAAAATGTGTTTTGAAAAGGAGGGTAGGGGACGCAGACATCAGTGATCTGGCTGAATGCAGCAGAATAGATGAAGAGGTGTGTGATGATTCCATTAGGGCAGCAGATGTCAGCCCTAGCTGAAGGTAGGGGATCAAATCTGGAGCTGAGAGGTCCATGTTGACTGTACTGACACAGGTGGAAAGGGGATCAAAGTGCAGAACTACAGCAAGAAAGAGGACCTGCTGAAAGGAAGCAAGCATCCTAAGGAATGCTGTGGTACTGGGTGGAGAAAGTTTCTTTAAAATTTTAAGATAACTTTCAAATCAGTTGAAGATACATGATTAAATTTGTTGAAGGAAAGCAGGAGTTTTGGTTTTCTTTGAGTAAGCAAAAATAAAAAAGAAGCCTGTCTCTATCCGTGTCTCTATTCCAAAACTGAGTCAGTCAGATCACACAAGTAACCAAGCATGATTGAAACTCATTCAAATGCAAGTACTTCTATCGGTGATCTTGATTGTTTCCCCAAACCAAAAGGAATGAGTCGGAAACAATCAAGACCATGGATAGAAGCACTGGCATTTGAATGAGTTTCAATCATGCTTGTTTGCTCGTGTGATCCGACTGACTCAGTTAGGGAATACAACTGTAGCGCGGTGCACTGCGTCATCTAGACCCCCTGGAGTTTCAGAAAAAAATATTTCAGCTAGGATCACGAAACCACTTGTCTTGAACCTGACTTGGGCCCAAAAATCCACCCTGAGATTAAAAATTCTGTAAGTAGTTTGTAAATGCTGATCCTCACCCTACCTGTGGTGTCCATTAAGCATTTCTGCGAACTCTATCTGAACTTCTCTGGCCATAGGATTTTGACATGTTCCCCAAACCAAAAGGAATGAGTGGGAAACAATCAAGACCATGGATAGAAGCACTTGCATTTGAATGATAGAAGCACTTGCATTTGAGTTTCAATCATGCTTGGTTGCTTGTGTGATCCGACTGACTCAGTTTTGGAATACAACTGCCACACGGTGCACCGCGACATCCAGGCCCCCCTGGAATTTCAGAAAAAAAAAATTCAGCTAAGATAACGAAACCACTTGTCTTACACCTGACTTGGGCCCCTAAATATAACCCTGAGATTAACAATTCTGTATTTAGTATGTACTGTAAATGCTGATCCTTACCCTACCTGGGGTGTCCACTGAACATTTCTGCGAACTCTTATCTTAACTTCTCTGAGCATAGGATTTTGACATGTTCCCCAATCCAAAAGGTCAGTAGGATCTCTTGCAGCCATCTAGCAAATGCAGCTACATAGAAAGGTATGCATACATTAACATGTTACTTCAAGTACTTAGACTCATTGTTTAGAGTTGATTGTGTTAATGGCTTGTTCTGTAATCAGATTGCCTTTTCACTCTTCCCATCACCATGGCAAATATTAGCAGTTGATACCTTCTATGTGAATCCACATACTGAGTCCTGCCAATATGTCATCCCCTCATGAAAGACACATTTCCATATACAGTATTAAAGGAGACATTGAGAAAGTATTAAAATGTTTGAACTTTGAATATGGCTTCCGAGTTATTGATCTGAATTTCTCAAGTCCGTAAGTTTTAAGAGCTTTCTCATATTTTTACCCTGGTTAGTCCTTGAAGGAAGCTGAAACTGTAATAGTCCATTTCACTAAATGTTCAGCTTTGAGAAAGGTCATGGAATGAGACTGAAGCTCCTGAGACAAATTAACTAGTTCACAGAGCACATCATACATCAGGGCAAGGTCACAGAGGAATGCAGGAGTTGCTAAGGAGTAAGCTAAACTACTGTCTGTCTAAGGATTTCAACCATGCAACACATACCCCCGGTAAGGTACTATAGAGTATTAAAGGGGGTGCACAATCATGAGTGCAAAAGTAAAGAAAAAAACAGTTAAAAAGTGTTCTTGAATGTATTATTGAATATATAATTACAACAACACAAATATTTTGCAAACATTTATTAGGGTTGGATATCATTTAAAACGTTAAATTATATTTCACAGATGCATAATTTCAGTTGGGTTTACAGATCTACACACATATACAATTAGCTATATAGGAAATATTTCAGTTGAAATGTATGTAGCAATACAGTATAGTGTTTGGTTGAAAAATGTTGTGTAAAATATGCAGATAATTAAGAATTAAATGTTAGCCACCTGTCACAATTTCTAAATCTTTCAGTTAACAGTAGGTGAAAGATAAATGAATATGTCTCTTTTCTTAGGTTACAATTTTAGTATTCTAAAAAGTTACAAATTTGAGACAAAGCTTAAGAATTCAGATGGGACACAAATGCAGGAATAATGGAACATAATTTTCTCAAGAGTAAGTAAATCACAAGTTTAAAAGCAATAGCTTTTGACAGCTTTTGAAAGTTAGGAAAAAAATAAGGAGAAAGGGAGCACACTTTAAAAAACTCTAAAAAAATAACATGCTCCAGATAAAGAAGAGGAATCTAATGAATTCCAAGCACAGGTAAAACCAAATGTTAGAACGGCTAAGAAATAGACAGCAAGAATGGTAGTGGAAGATAAACTAATAATTCCAGATTCAAGATTAAAGATTTTTATTTGCCATATACAACAGGTGTATTGGGATGCTTATTCGTATAGCTGTACCAAGTAACAGTAGAGAAACAAAAATAGGCACAAATGACAAACAGACATGGACAATAAATTTAGACAAAAGACATTATAAAGCGCTTTGAGTGGAGTATCCAGAAAAGCGCTATATAAGTGTAAACAATTATTATTATTATTATTATTATTATACCGTAATAGCACTAGTCAGGACACTCTCAATGGTATTACAGTAAAAATTGGTGAGTGTTGTCTTGCTCATCCCCCACTTCATTAACTGTCTCAGAAAGTGAAGGCGCTTGTGGGGTTTAGTGAGGATGGCAGCAGTGTTCTCTGACCAGCTCAGCTTCTCAGTGATCTGGGGGCTCTTCTGTTTTCCAACAGCAGGAACAGTAAAGTATTTTAAAAAATGTATCTGGAATGAAGAGAGCTTTTTAGATAAAATTATAGAAAGGGAAACGGCTGATGTACTAAATTAATATTTCCCTCAGGAAATACCAGAAATGCCAAGGAAGCAATTAACAAAATGCCTTAGACTTCAGGACAAAGACAAAGATCTATATTAAATAGTATTAACATTTAAAAAATCTACAGGTAGTATTAAAAATATTATTGAACAATCTTCTGTAAATGTTGTAATCACTCTTACTAGAAAGCATGGAGTTTCAGCTCCTTATTAAGCCCGTCAGAAAAATATGTAAAAAAGATCAACATCTGAAACATTATTTTTTATTTTTTCCTTTCCAGTGTAGAATTAATCTCTAATTGTTCCCACGAGGAAATACTATACCCAAGTGTTGAATCCAATAAGCTTTCCTTTTAATTAAGATCTTTTCTACAAATAGTACTCTTTTTCTCACCGATCTTAATTTTTGATTGCCTTTAATTTTGAGCAATATATGCTAAATCACAGAGGCATTTCCAGAAATACTGCATAATACCTTAGAAATGTCACAAATAATTATGTTGTTAATTTGAAAAATTCTACTGCTGTATGGAAGGGCTGAACTCTTATTCCATAACACAAGTGCAGAAGCGAATCAGAGCATAACTTACAGTCAATAAAAATATGATATCACACATATTGTACATTCACCTGTTTTATCCACAAATTACAATTTTAAACATTTAGATAAACAGACATGGCACACCTTTTACAGTTTGTACTTTGCATGTTTCTTTTGAGAAATACACATTTGGCAGCAATTATAGCTTCAAGTCTTCGTGAGTAAGTCTCTACCAACTTTGCATGCTGACTTCCTGATGTTTATTTTTTCCATTTTGCCCTTTGCTTTTGGCAGGTGGGCAGTTTTATGAAGTTACTTGGGGATTGCATATGGACAGCTGTTTTCAAGACATTCCACATATTTTCAATAGGACTGTATGACTGTGCCATTCAAGGACTTTCACTTTCATAATTTTAAGACACACCAGTGTAACTTTGGCCTGGATCATTGTCCAGCTGAAAGGTGAAATTTTGTTCCAGTTTTAGATCTGAATCAGGTTATCCCACACGATTTTGAAGGATGTTGCCCCACCTATGTTCCCATCAGTCTTGACAAGCTTCCCAGTCCTTGCTGATGAGAAGCATATTTAACTTAATGCTTAACATCCACCATGCTTAACATAAGGGATGGTGTTGACTGAGTGTTACACTATGCTGAATTTGCATAAGAATTAACACTTTGCATTTAGTTCCAACTATGTTTTGTCTGTTAATTAAACATTTACCAGATGTTTGCCATATTAATGAATTAATTGTTTACACTTATATAGTGCTTTTTCTGGACACTCCACTCAAAGCGGTTTACAGGTAATGGGTACTCCCCTCCACCACCACCAATGTGCAGCATCCACCTGGAACACTCACCACACATCAACTATCAGTTGGGAGGAGAGCAGAGTGATGTAGCCAATTCATAGATGGGGATTATTAGGAGGCCATGATTGGTAAGGGTAAGGCCAATGGGAAATTTGGCCAGGACACTGGGGTTACACCCCTACTCTTTTCGAGAAACGCCCTGGGATTTTTAATGACCACAGAGAGTCAGGACCTCGGTTTTACGTCTCATCCGAAGGACGGCACCTGTTTACAGTATAGTGTCCCCGTCACCATACTGGGGCATTAGGACCCACATGGACCGCAGGGTGAGCACCCCCTGCTGGCCCCACTAACACCTCTTCCAGCAGCAACCTTAGTTTTTCCCAGGAGGTCTCCCATCCAGGTACTGACCAGGCTCACACCTGCTTAGCTTCAGTGGGTTACCAGTTGTGAGTTGCAGGGTGATATGGCTGCTGGTATATATCTGCTGGTGATATATCACTTACTGTAGGTGCTTTGTTGCAATTTCTATGTGGGATTTGAGATGTTTTTCATATTCAGTTTCATACAAACCCCTTTTGTGAAGTGACATTGATATTCTTGACTTTTGTACATTTTCTTTCATTATAGCCACTTAACTCTGTAACTATTTTAACTAAGTCCTTTCTGCATGAGGACTGGAATTCTAAGCAACAGGCTGGAGTTTATGACAGGAGTTTATGGATAAGGATTCCAGATGCCAGCTAGGAATACCTCAGGGAAGGTAATCTAACACTGACCATTTGGCCAGAGTCTGTAAACTGACCAAACACCGTGACCTCTCCCCATTACCATAGTTCTGAGCTACGTCAGAAGCGACAGGAAAATACTATATAAAGTGAAAGTTCTGTACCGACACTTTGAACAAGACTTCGGTTTTATTGTTCCTTGCATGCAATAAACTCATATGTTTAACTTCATCTCGGGATCCAGAACTTATTCTTTCTGTTACAACAATGGTATAACACTTTAGGAACTGGGCTCAAATCAGTGATTCAATCAGTAATTCTTAAAAGTTAATTATTTAACTCACTTGCTCCATGTATACTATTATTAAATACAGAACTGGAATGATCAACATTTCAATTCCTCAAGAATCTTCAAGAGAGTAAACTCGCACTCTCCACAAACCTGATCAAATAACTTTCAACTACATCTCACTGGTCAGGAGGCCTGATGAATAGGCCTTCATCTCAAATCTCTATTTAAAATAAAGTAACATTTCATGTAACAAAGCAAAAAAGCAAACTATATTATAACATTGGAAAAGTGGGCGGAGCTGCGGCGAGCACCGATAAAAAGTCAACACCCCTTACTGAGGGACGAAGGCACCCCTGTGAGCTTAGCAGAAACCAAAAATAACAGAAAAAAGGTGGAAAAACAAAAGGCAAAAAGAAATGTGTGCTGCTATGCATTGTGACATCCAGGCTGGGCTTATCCTATTTAACAGAGTCTAATCTGGGAAAAAGAACTGCTTTGCACAGCGGTAACCAGACTGGACTTACCCTATCTACTGAGGTCCAGTCTGGAAGAGCAGGGAGCACAAAGCCAATACAAAATAAGAACTTAACATGTGAAAAGGTCAGCCTGCCCTGGTAAAGATATGTGATGGGACAAGCAAAAATAAAAAGAATAAAAATGACAGCCTTATGCTTGTACAATCCCTACCGGGAGTGGCGGTGAAAGTTCCTCCCCTTCCGGAGGTTGCCCTGCTCATCCCTTCAGGGGGGTGTTCAGTGTGCTTTTATAGAGCTTCACAGCTGTGGGTTGTCCTCAGGAAGCCAGAACAGCTGTGGCTACTAAAGTAATGCGTCGCCCTTCCTCCAGGGCTCTGCCTCCACACTGAACATGCCCCCACGTAATCCCACAATATACACATCAAAATAATTCAAACATTTAGTATGAATTATTTTTTTGTGTACTCCAGTCATTCTTATAAATTATATAAAACTTAAATTTATATAAATATATAACGCTTATATAACACATCTAATTCAAATACTAATAGTGTCTTCACATAGCCCAATCAAGTTTTTGAAACCTAGAAATTTCATACATATACAATATAGAAATTCAACTGGTAATCTGCTTCATCAGAAAACAGCAAAAGAATTGGTATAGGTTAAATGCTTGCTGAAAAGTAGATAGAAAAAAGCATTACAGTTTGATTCTTGAACCCTCTTTGATTATGTGCATAGAACTGGAAAAAGTGAACACATGGACATTTTAATCTGTAAACTTAGTATATGGCAGAAGAAGGCTTGTTTTCTTGGCCTCTGGATATCTTTCTATGGCAAAGGCTATCTGTACAGATCTAATTACCATACAACATCAGGGTAGATTTTGCAGAAAACGTCAGAGAAAGAAAAGATAAAAAAGGTGGTATTGTATTAGATGGAGCACTTGATATTATTGTAACATGGATAAAGTAAAATGCACTGTCAGTGCATCCACTCTTCTTGTTAAATTAATACATGTTAACAATTACAGAAGCAGAGAAATAATTGTACAATTTCTATAAAAAATATGTCCTGTAAGTACAGTAGGAAACAATACGTTATTAATTATAATAGAATAAAATAATATCCATTCTATAACCAGCTCATTACATTAAACAGCAAAACATGCAATAAACAACAACATAGATTTTTAAAGAAACATAGTGCAGAAAGGTGCAAAAAATACAAAATGTAAATAAAAGAGTTAAACAGAGTGTTAACGTGAACATGTCATGTCTGTTTCAACTATGGTGTAATAATCACAATAGGAAAAAAACAGAAGAAAAGTATACTGTAATGCAGGCCACAATATTGCTAACACAGCAGATTACCCTAGATCCTGGTGAATACATTGTTTTTTGTACCAAAAAAGGCATCTTTGTTTAGGATCACACTCTACAAAAAAAAAGAAAAACTACTTGGATGGTCTTTCTTTAGAGTAAGGGGGGTCTTCATAACATTTTCCCTAGGATAGGGGTATGTGAGTGCATAGTCACTACATTTCAAATTTATTTTATTGCATTTTAGATCTATTTTCAGGAGTCTACTGAAAGGAATCTAAAACACCAGACACATTCGTTGTGCACTCTCTGGAGATATTAGTACATATGATTACCAGTTGATTTCCTTCATTGTGTCTTAATCATGCAATTGAATCAAATCAATCAGATTTTAATTTTTCTCTTGCAGTAAAAATGCATTTAAAAAAATAATTCAATAGAGAAAAAAACAATTGTGTATTCTTTGATAAAGTGTAACTTAAACTAATAAAATATGTAATGCTTTAATCTTTAATAAAAGATATGAGTTTTCCACACAACCAGTGTAATTTTTCCCTTAGGTAGAGTCTGTGTGAAAGCCATTTATTAATACAATGCTGCATCCAGATAAAGAAGATATACTGAGACTTCCAATCTCCTGGGGTTAATTGAGGTTATTGCAGCTCAATATTTGACCCTGTAATTCTACTGTCTTGAGTTCCAAACCCTTCTTCTACATATCAGTTGTCTAAACGTAAACCAAAAGTTATAACACATAATTACCTGACGGTTGTATTGCAAATATTGCTAAGCCCATTTCAGGGTCTGCTTGTCCCAGAGATTTGCTAATTTTCCAGGTTCTACAATTTATTGTGTGTATGTTTGTTTGGGAGATGGTCAGAAATAATTTTCCATTAGTAAAAAATGTTAAAGGACTGTAAAAATGTAAAAGGACTGAGGAGACATAAAGCAAAGACCAATTGTGGGAAAGTGGAGGCACAGGTGCAGTGCACTGTTGTAGTAGTAACTGGTGAGATGATGGAGGGCTCCAATCAGGAAGCACCCCACAGTATTGGAGATCTTCCAGCAACCATGTCATCCCTAACTATTAAAGGAGGTTGATGGATAGAAGAGAGAGAGGTACGATACATGAGAAGAGAGATCAAAATATTGGACAAACAATTTAAGAGAGCTTAGGCAGAAGAAAAGCAGGGAATAGAATTTATGACCAGCCTGAGGCAGCAGCTCTGTGGAGTGAGAAGGGCTGAGGATATATGAAAGTAGAAGAAAGAAAGGGAGAGGAAGAGAGCACAATTCCTCAGACCCATTCAGGTTTGCTAAAACCCTTCTAGGGGCAGCCAAGACTGGGCAACTAGTGTGATCTAAAGAAGAAATAGAGGAATTCCTTAAAGAGACCTATGGAGACATCCAAAGGAAGGATGTTTTAGGAAAGAACCCAAGTATCAGTAGAGTAAAAGCACCAACAAAGGAGTTAAACATTAATGAACCTTCCTGGAAAGAACTCTAAGAGGTGGTAAAAAAAGGAAAATCATGGTCCACTGCAGGCCCAAATGGTATATGGTATATGGTATATAAGAACTGCCCAATGCCAGGTTCCATCTGATGACATTGATTCCTGGCCAACAGCAATAGTCAATATTTAGTTTATTGACTAAGTAGAGCATCAGTAAATGTTTACAAGAAGTTAAGAATGTGTGATATTACAATTCTGAAGGCTCTAATAATTGATGCTTTGTATATTTCCAGACCTGAAGTGGGGGAGTCCAAACAGGCCTCAGTGTCTCATGTAAGGGAAAGGCTCATTCAGCATCTGTAGAGTTGAACTGAAAGAACTGAAATATAAAATATGCATACAGTATAAGGACAAGACTCAGAAGAATAGACTCACCAGTAATAGGACAAGTACATCCTTATGAACTCGTAAATCCTCATACTCTCCTATAAGTCTCTGCATTGCTTGGCACCTCAATGCTATGTGAGCCACTATCCTCCTACTGCCCACCTCGCAATCTTCACTCTTCTATTCTGGTCTCCCATCTATCCCCCAGTCCCATCTACACTCTATTGGTGATAGGGCCTTCTCCTGTTATGCCCCAAAGCTCTGGAACTCTATCCCTAAGGATATCAGAGAGTCACCTTCCCTAAGCTCTTTCAGATCTAGATTCAAACCTCCTTTTTTAAGAGGAACTGGTGCTATTATATAACCCTTTGCCCTGACCATATTCTGTACCATCTACTATCTCCTCTCATTGTGTATTTTATATCATATATATATTGTGTAATTTTTGTTGTCATTCTGTAAAGCGTTTTGAAAAACCACCTTTAAAAGTGCTATATAAAATAGAGATTATTATTATATTACATCTGTTTATTCCCTGGAGAAACTAGGTTTTACAAAGTAAGGAAATTAACTGGCACCTATTAATATAATGAGTGTCACTTGTTATATTTAGTATTTTTGGTAACAGGTAGAAATGCAACAGTGGTAAAATTTAATTTAGTCCTTGTTTATACTGTTAGCTACTCTAAGATGACTCAAACATAAAGGTGGTCAAAAACGAATTGAAAGTTGAATGGCCTGCCACCTGGATATTTTGCTGTTGACAATATAAAAAATAATGTAGTATAGAAAGCCAAAATGTGAGTAATGACTGTTTCATGCTAAAGGTCCTTAACACTTTTTTGAGCTCTTAATATACAGTATGTTACTGTTTTAGAAAAAAAAAATTGTTGTACTGTCCTAACCTGGCAATAATTAACAGGTCATTGAAATATACAATTCCTTTGAAAATCAATTTCCAAGATTATATACATTCCAAATCTCTGTAGAAAGAAATATGAATTTGATCATAGCTTCCTTGATGAAAGCTTCTGGGGTACAACAAAGAGCATAAACATTCAGAATAAAGCTGAAATTCTCTGAATTCAAATTGTATTGCTTTGTATCGCTCTTTTAGTGACAATGTCAATACTAGGAGCTTAAATATTTATCACAACTATCTGTTAATTAAAACAGGGAGAGAGGCTTCAAATGCCCTTAACTCTAATCCATTTTACTGAAGTTCTGCCAGTATTAATTTATCTGTCAGTCAGTTCAGCCCTTAAGCATTATGGATGTTGTTTTTTACCAGCTGTAATTGCCTTGTGTTAGAAATGCAAAAAATATTTTTTTTTCACCACTCAGACTCTCGTACTTGACTCATAAATAATTATGGAACCAAAACTTGTTTTAAAAAAGCTGAAACTAGCATAGTATGCCTCTTTCCATTTCTCTCAGGTGCATTTCTCAACAAGGATAACAATGAATACAGTAAATTAATAATTGCATTTTCTGGTTTGTACATGATGTTCTCATAAGATATTTGGAAACACAAAGTGCTTTAAGGTATTATCTAAAAATAAACAGAATAACACAGTAGAAGTTGTAAATATCAGCATTATTCAGTTACCAGTTCTTAAAATTGTTTCCTATACATACAGTATATGACCAGCAACCCACTGCAACACGTACAATATTTTACTTGGTAATTTGAGTAATGGAACCTGGCATACATAATTGAATTGAACACCTCAGAGGTAAAAAGCACTGTTTATTTCCTGCTTCATTTGATTTTGCTAAAAAATAAATAAATAAATAAATAAATAAATAAATAAAGGAATCCATTGAGAGACAGCTTGTTCATTCCCTAGCATTATTTTGATAGGAAAAGGCTTTTTACATCTTTGTATTTAACTCCCTTATGAACTTAATTTTGAACACTCAAAATCACAAATCTAACTTTTTCTTTTGTTTTGTTACAGTAATAGGTTGCTGGAACAGAAACATGGAAAGATGAGCATATCCAAAAACACCTATACTGTCTACACTTACCTGCTTTTGAACAGTGGATGGCTCTTGTTTGCCCATCATCTTTATATACAGTAGTACAGTTTTAAATGATTAACCAAAAAGGAGTACAAACATTACGGATGTTATAATGAATTGGTTAAGATAAACCATACTTTATTTTTTGTTATGCAAAAACCCACCCTTGACTTGTTCATGCAGTTGTGGTAACGTGTTTTCACTTTCACATAAAAAGTTTACTAGATTTAGGAAACAAAAACAGTATTCATTACTAAGCCATGACTTTAAAGTAATGGTAATCAGGTTAGATAAAGTACACTGTAAAACTTCCTCTGGACATACTGTATGATTGTAAATCGCCCTCAGAATTTCTCACCACTTTAAACAACACAACACAGTGTTTTTTATACACTGAAAAATTGCACTATATTAACATCTAATCATTAAGACTAACCCATCATTAAGACTAACTCATTGCTTTATACTCACTTTTCATTAAAAATAATTTCTAATTCTACATTAGTATACTAAGACTGACTGCATCATTTAGTAATAATGAATAGATTTTGATGGCAAAAGGAGAAATGAATATATTGTGCTAATCAAATTATGGCAGCCTGCATTCTTATTAAAACTGAATCTTGAAAACGGTTAAATTTATTTTTTAAGAAAAAGAAATAAAAATAAATGTTATTTTTTAAAATAAGAAAGGTCATATCTAGACATGGATAGCCATCTGTGAAACTGGCTTACTCTTCTTTAATGATGTAACTTATTATGGTGGCAGCAAAATGAATTTTAAATTGAATTCTGAAGTTAAAATAAATATTTTGTCTCTTAAACAGAAGATATGTTTTTACATACATATAGGGCTGTGCATCACATGAAGAATGCAAATGACCAAAACATACAGTATAGTGTATATAACCATACATATATACAGTATAACCAAAATGGAAAAATCTTAGACTAGTCTAGAAGTTAATCTCCAGATTTAATTTCAATTGACTGTTTTTTACATGTCCAAGAATAGGACGGAACTCAAGGTCTCTGAAAGCTCAATGAGTTGCAGACTTCGATAGAGGCAGTTATTGCCCCAAAAGGATAATCAGCCAAATACTTCCTTTTTTGTTCTGAAATTTGCTTAAAGTAAATACAGTAGGTCAGAATGTTGGTGGACTCTTGAATCACCAAAAAGTTAAATACAGATTCACAAAGGGCACTGTGTTTGTGCTAATGCTGGGGTTCTTAGTAAGGCATGGATGTGGTCTGTAAAATTGTGTATGCAGCTTGACAGTTTGTTTTCAGAAAATTTATAGATTCACTAGACCATCTAGAGGTCTCAAACTTCAGACTACAATCTCAAAAAAGATTTCCTGAGATCCATAGTGTACCTCAAGAATATTGAATGATGCCAGCTATTGAGCACCTGAGGCATTGATACTTGACCAAAATCTGAATTTTGCTGATCTATGTAGTAACAAATGAAAATAAAAAATGGAGTAAGTAGTCATTTAGGTCAATTGTAAACACTAAAAGCAGAGTTTAGACAAGAAAGGGAGAGACAATTCGTGTCTAAATATGCAACCACTGGAAAGTTGGGGGGTAGGTAACTGGTAAACCATTTTCCGATTTTCAGGCTTTGTTGTAGATGGAATGGGACACCAAGAGCCAGTAGGTAATTATTTAAAATACAGTAGATTCTAACCTCAAAAACAAGTCCAAGTGTGTGAAAGTACAGTATATAATATAGATTGACTACAAAATGTAGCTCAGTTTAGAGACATCATAATACATAAACAGAAGAGAACTTGCTTTTTTTCTTTTTATCCTTAGACACAGTAGACAGACTTGTATTTCTGAAAGATTCATTCATTCATTCAGTAACCTTAGTTTACAGTATTTTCATCATGACTCAAATATCTATTAAGCTTTTCATTATATATGTTAATCTAACATGTGACCTAATTTCAATAATAATCCAATAGAAATTTAAATATAGTATTTTGGTGAATATACAGAGTGACAAGTTCAAATGTCAATACAACCGAACTCAGGGAAGGATACAGATTAAGCTACGAAACACACTAGTGCAATATAGGTAAAAAAAATTAACAAGAAAAAGGAGTTAAAACCTATGGAGACCTAATGTCAGGGAACTGATAGGTAGAATAGGAGAATCCGTATGTGTAAACGTGAATCCTGCAGAATGCGGAGTAGCACAGGGACAATCCAAAACACGTAATCCAGGGTCTTGGTCGATTGGAGAAGCAATGAGTCCGGTAACCAAGGAAATCCGAGAAAGACAATCCGAAAAACGAAATCCAAACAGCATGGTCAGAAAGGCAGGAGCAAAAATTAGGAACCTGGAGATCAGTCAAAAAGGTTAGAAACACGCACAACACAATACTTCGGGAGGCTTCTCAATAGTGAGCATGGATTGGTGTGTGAGAGAACTTTAAATACTGAAGGGACAGGGGCGTGGTTGGATAATTGGTCTGGGTGTGAGCATTTTTGGAATGTGGTGCATGTGGGAATGTGATGGATTCAATAAGGAATGGAATTGTAGAACCGTGGGTTTGGGAATGTAACGGCAGTTGCGAGGGAGAGTGTGGGATGTGACACCTATTTATTTTTAAGGTGGTTATTTACTTATATATAGTGCCATACTAAAGTGTTCAAAACCTTGCAGGATTTTTCACTTTGTTTTTGTTTTAAAGCTTACAGTATTGACACTTTGAAGTACAGTAAATTAATATTTATTATATTATACACAACCTTATCCAAACATACAAGGTGCACCACAAAAAGAAAGAAGTAACTAGGTAATATGTAAGAAAAAAAAAACATGATTTCATAAGGTTTCAACTTAAGTGTAAGTGTAACCACAGCTGAACCTGTCTTCCTCCTTTAAAGTCACAAAAAGAGCAATTACAGATGACAAAAGAATAAAAAAGAAAAAGACAGTTAAAGGTATCTCTTCTTTTCATAATTGAGAAGATAATCCCACCGAAAGACAAATGTATGAACATTTTTAAGGTCAAGGTCTGCAATCTGCTATTAGATACAGAATACTCTTAGGCTGTGAAGTGTATAATTTTAAAAACATTTTACTAAGAAGTATTCTTCTTTTTCATTTTGTTATTTTACTTTGAATATAATTTTTACACACAACCTTCAAAATATCTGAAAAGGTTTGTTTTACACAGAAATTAAAATTTTAAGTTATTTACTTGGCTACTGGGATATTTATTATGCCGGCAAAACTTGGAAAAAGTAATATACAAGAGAAAATCAGTTGTCTTTGCCACATATGTGTACCTAACTTGTGCCGAATAGTACTACCCTTATTTCTCAAGAAAACCTTTGTGTCATTCTTCATTCAATAATTCAAACATGCATAATATGAAGAAAGTAGCTATAAAAGCAAACACTTTAAACTGATAAACATACAATATCCATTTTCTTCTGTGTACAGATTTAAAATTAAAACATACCTATATTAGTATAAATTGTTTCATATACAGTACATAGAGTTGTTCATGTATTTACAAAATGTTATGCATTTTTCATTTATCAGATATCCTTGCATAAGTTTGGGTTGTCAAAATTACCCATAACCAAAATAAAGAGGTGTTTTTTTCACCAATGACTGCCGTTGCCAGTTGGGCTTATACAGTAAGTCAACATGGTACTCGCTGTCTTTGCCAAGTGAATAGGAAATCTATCACTATCTTACGAGGATCTGAACAAAAGTGAATTTTTATATAAAATGTAAAGGAAAACCACTCTCTATCACCACTGGTCTGGTCACCAATACATCACAAATTCTCATAGGTCTCTTCCAAAGCAGAGACAATTCACATTTATTTTTTTTGTTTAGAACGTTAGCTGTAGAAAATGTCATTCCTAATTTTGTGCAGATGGAGCCTTTTTAAAATCTTAATTAAAATGTAAAAATTTGCACTTTTAAGAGAAAAGCATTAACAAATATTTTCATTTTACATTTTACTGACTGCAATGACATATTGTAGCCATTGTGATGCCGCAAGGGGCACTGTTTTCCCTATAGACTTGTTCTTTTTTAGCATTCCTCCTAACTAAGATAGCTGTATGCAGCTCACAGGAGACAGGACACCAACAAACACTGGAGCAGGCATCAGCTGTGCATCCTGCTCCACTCTAGAGCAGGGGATCAACCAGATGAAGAAGTCTGAGGACAACCTCTGATGAATCCTCACCTTAGCCCCTGTCCTCTCACAGGCTGAAACATAATATGAAGAGCCACTTTTCTGCCATAGTACAGACTGCTTATTTTTCCCAGCTTTAAGGCTGAAGAGCAGTTTTCTGCTACAGCACTGGCTGCCGATTCTTTTTGCCAGCTTCAGAGCTGAAGACTGGCCAAGTGTCCAAGTTTGGCTGCCCAAACTGCCACTGCTACTGTACATCCTGGACTGCCTTGGAAAGAACAGCATTTTGCTTAATGTCAATAAACCAGCATAGAGGCCTCAAATTAATGAACAATAACTTAAGTATACAGAATAATGTCAAAATACACCATGCAGTGATTTACTGCATTTTTAATTTTAAATTTTAAATATGCATTGTATTTTATTTTATATTAACATATATTAATAAAGTAAATAAGAAACTATGTTTGTGTTTAATGTATTTGAATATTACACACAAGAACTTAGAAATATAAACGTAGACTTTTTATTTGCTTACCAGACACTCCAGCTGTCTGGAATATCATAAAGTCATAAAAAATTACCAAGGCATACTTGTTTTTGACAATGTTGAGTTAAAAGACCAATTTGACTTTAGATAGGTACTCTTCCAGAACCATTCTGTTATAGATTTGATATATCTAAGCCTTCTTCCTAAGGGAACAAATTAAGGAAAAGCTAGATGGGAGTGGTCACTGATGATTTTTAAAGTTTTCAAATTTAAACATGTTGCATACATGGAAACAACAGATAGTAAGTCACAGCCAGTTATTTTAGAAGCTGTGTGGACCATTCTATATAACTGCTTTTTCTCTTTAGAGGCTTAGTTCCCAAACCAGACTGTAACTCACTCTTTCTATTCAGAAACACTTTTTTTACAGGGCCCACAATAATTGTGGAATCTAGGAATATATTTTCCATTTACTGTGAGCAAGGAGCTGAACCGCTACTGTAGAGGACACATGAGGTGCAATGTACTGTACACACCACCAAGAAAACTGGAGTTCAGTCTTGAGATATTCATTTAGTGTCTTTACACTGTCAAATTATCATGAAAAAACAGATCCTTCCCCTCCTGATATTTCGTGACCCCGGTTTCTCAACCACTATGTCAGGTACGCCTGCATGAAGCCAGGTTTCCCTAAAAAACACATCACTAAGCAATCTTTGAAAATGTGTTGTGACTGTTGTGAGTAGGGCTACAGTACCTCTTCTGGCCACAGTGGTGCCAGAACACCTGGTCTCTTTCTTTTTTTGGCAGATACAAGGCTCGCAGGTATAGTTTGTAACCCTGACTCCAATAACAAAGTCATGAAGGAAAACAGTTATGGTCATGTTGATACCAAAACACTGTTTAGCAAATCCAATCTGGATAATCCATTTGAAGCAACAATGCAAACAAACAGAGCAACAGCTTCTTGCCATAGGACTACACCATCTTGGAAAAATAATGCACAAAAAGACTATTAGATTCATATGGCAAAAAGGTCATGTTTTACCAAGGTGAGGTCTGCAGCTTTATTCATTATTTTAAAAGAAGTATCAAATAATCATGCATTTTCATGTAGCAAGCACTTGTAACACACAACATACTTTAATGGAGCACTATCACAAAAATAAAAGCAAACAATCATCTAAATAAATTGATTGCTTAAGCTTTGTGCTTATTTAATGAATCAAATCTGTAAGCAGAGGCATTTATCTTTTCTAGGATGTACATATCCTAATCAACAAAATTCTGAAAACAGCTAGCTTTATCTTAGAATTGGGACCAATTAAACATAAATTAATCAACAGCAAGATTAGGTCTGGCAACAAAAAAAATGTATTTTGCCTTTAATAGCCTACTTTAGGTTAAACTTAGTTAAGATCAAAATACATTTAAGTGGCTCTGAATACACTGCTTAGCCTAGGTTTATTTTGCAAGAATTTGATCGGTGACTTTCATATTTCAGAAAACACAAAAAAATGCATTTTCTGTTGATGTAGAAACAGCATGTGATTTACAAAAGCACTGCATATTGATATGCAGTGCAACACATCTTTGAAGTCTAAAATCAGAAAAATGTAGTTCTTCAAACTGCCTCCACCAGCTTTCCCAATTTCTTGCAAAATCCTCTGAAAGATGTCCTTATTTAGCACTATATCTGAATAGTGCTAAATATGTTTTTCTCAGAATGAAGAGAAACAAGTGAAAACATTCAATTGCCTAGTCACAGAGGCCAAACATCAACATATTGCCATTCAGTAGCTAAAGTTTTGCCATATACTGCAAATACTATATCTGGCAGAAACTTGTATTTTTTATTTTAAAGAAACTCATAAGGTTTTTATGCAATATTTGTATTCATTTTATTTTATTAGTGTGATTACATTAAGATTTTTAAAGGCTGCTAAAAGTTTTGATACAAGTGTGCATTGAGTCCTCCACAGCCAGACCAATTCATTTGGCCTCAGTGAATATTGAGAAATTACTGTACATGAACTGGTAAGGCTGAAATAAAGGATGTCTGGTAACAAGTGCCTAGACATCTGCCTCTCTCAGTGCACATAAGGACAATTACTAAAATTGCAATTGCCATTCTTGGGTTCTTGCAGTTTGTCTGGTAATTAAACAATTATGTTTTTGAAATCATAGATTAACAAACAGATGGGTACATCCATAATCATCAACAAAATTTCCTGTCACATTAATGTGTAAATAACTTTACTGAAGTGCTCACAATGCTCAATACATTACATCTATGTGTTTCTTCTGGATGTACTCAAAATATGTACAGTATAGGTCTACCAAAGTGTTTCTTCACAAGAATTTATGTAATATGAAAATATAAATTGCTCTACTTTCATATCATGGCAAAGAACACTAAAAATGAAGCAACTATATATATATAGGTGAAAATTGTTCCCCTTAAACATTTGTAAATAATTATTTGTTAACATGATTAATTTGGCAATGATAAATTAAGCTTTAAAAATGTAAAACCATATTAAATAAACAAAAAAACAATCTTTGTACCTACTGTAAGTACTTTACCTGTCGTGGTTCCTTTATCACCATTTTACCATAATGAGAGAAAATAAATGTGACCAAAACTTTCCTGTGCGCAGGGGTATCAGTATAATGCAGGCCAATCCATGAAACAGCTTCAGGCTCTTTTGTTGTGGAAGTGAGATGGAAAAAGACACGTTTGCTGGACAGTCCGAGGAATCAAAGTGTTCGATCCCAGTGAAGGCTCAAGGGTACAGTGTATGAAAGCTGGTGGAGATAGCTGAACAGGATAAGTGCTGTGAGCGTGGGCAGAGATTGCTGAACAGGATAACTGCTAAGCAGTTGGGCTGATCAAAGACTGAGGGCTAGGCACAGCTAACAGGACAGAGCGGAACAGGGAAGTCAGGGGTTCAAAACTGGGCTGAAATGGCAATGGATGACAGACGGAGAGCTCGCTGACAGCGCAGGCTGAGAACCAGAGAGATACAAGGGAAGAGTTCAGACTTCCTTTTCTGAAGTGGATTGGTTGTACTCTGAGCATTTTCCTAGAAGAACAAAGCTCAATGACAGAGTACCGAATAATAGACAAATTTAGGATTTAAATATCCTGGACAAAATGAGATGATTTGTCACGCCCTGTACACCTAGAGGGCGCTCTACTTCTGTTCCATTCCTAGTTCGCTGTGATTATAAGTGTGTCGTGTTGTGTAGTCTATTTACTTCCTGTGTCTGCTCTGCTCCTGGCTCAGCATTGAGGGTACAGATGTCCTGAGACCTGCCTAGCACCAGGTCGCTCCTGTCCGTGGCCTGAGGGTATAGGTTTCTATAGCGACATCGTCTGACCCCCTGAGTCTGGGCTAACCTCCCTGTTGCCCCCTTTTACCGCTACGCATAGGGTCTCTACTGCTCTCCTGGACATTCCATGGCTTGCCCTTCCAACATCTATGACATGATTACCAGTTAAGTGGGGCATGGTGGGTGGAAGAAGTCTGTGATCTGTAGAAAATTTCACAGCTTTGCAGAATAACCGATGAGTGGGATTACACTGTGTAAATTTTTGTTTCTAAAATGTTTCATACTGTATGTAGGGCAACTGTTTATAAACGTTTTTCCTAATTATTATGTTTGAATCATCTTAAATGGAATTCAAATGTACAACCCATAATAATTCATGTTTTCAAATAGAGGTTAGGGAGGACATCACTGTCACGCCCTCTGCAGCCAGAGGGCGCTCCTTCTCTGTCCTGTCCCTAGTTTCCAGTCTGCTGTCCTTCCTGTCCCTCTCTTCCTTGGGCTATATATTTCCGGGTCTTGCACTCTGTCCTCGCTCAGCATTGATGTTCGGATGTCCTGAGACCCGCCTAGCACCAGGGCGCCCCACGTCCGCTCCCTGAGGGCATAGGTTTCTATACGGCATTCCTGAACTCTTTGCACTAATGAGCCCGGGCCTTTTTCCCGTCTCGCCGCTACGCATATGGGTCTTTTTCCGCTCTCCTGCTCCCCACGGTTAGTCCCTTTGGACGTCCGTGACAATCACATTGTAATCTCACAGTTCTGCTTTTACTCATAAATATCTAATCGGCCAAGAATCCTTGGTGTCACAATTTGTCTTTTGGTCTCGTCAGTGTCCAACATGTCTCACACTCGAAATTGCTTAAACTTGCCCTTTCATTGTACATTGCTCCTCACTCACCTTCCATTCTATCATATCTTTTCACTCCCTGGTCTTCCAAGAACAGTCGAGCTTCAATTCAATTCAAAGTTGGTAGAGCTGTTTGTTCAAGATGTAGCGAGAAATTATTAGGAGTAAATTCCTCACTCCATCCTTAACAAGCAGCTCATCAACCTTTACCACTCATTGGAAAATTAGCTCTCGGCACTTGCCATGAAATTTGCTCTTCTCATTACTCTCTGGCACTTTAAATCTCCTGCAGCTCTTAGAATGAGAGCAATCAGTTAATTGGGCTCTGATGTATAACGAATTTGGGCCAGGAGGGGTGCTCACCCTGCAGTCTGTGTGGGTCCTAACGCCCCAGTATAGTGACGGGGAAATGATACTGTAAAAAGGCACAATTCCTCGGATAAGACCAAGGGCTCTGTGGTCATTAAAAATCCCAGGGCATTGCTCAAAAAGATTAGGGGTGTTACCCCGGCATCCTGGCGAAAACTTCCCATGAGCCTTTATTAATCATGGCCTCCTAATCATCACTATCTATGAATTGGCTTCATCACTCTGTTCTCCTCCCCACTGATAGCAGATGTGTGGTGAGCGTACTGGTACACTATGGCTGCCATCATATCATCCATGTGGATGCTGCACATTGGTGGTGGAAGGGAGTCCCCGTTATCTGTAAAGCACTTTGAATGGAGTGACCAGAAAAGCACTATATAAGTGTAAGGAATTATTATTATGAATGAATGGACACAGGAAGTAAATCTATTGCAGAAATAAACAAACAGGTGAACTACACACTAATTAAGATGTTAAAAGACGTTCATGTTCAAATATTGTGGCAATATAATTCAGATTCTAATGACTTAATTAGTAGATTAAAGTAATGGGCCTTGCTGTCTCACATGTATCCCTTACTCTGTATATTATATTGCAGATTACTTCTCTATATTGAACTACATTTTGTTTTCTTTGAGAATGTGTATTGTGACATCTGCATGCTTTCCCCCAAAAGATATGTACTATTTATAAGTAAAAACAGAGATTTTGCATCAAAAGCTAATTTACAGCTGGAATTGAGAACAAAATAAATCTGTTGCTGTGAAGCAGAGGCCTCCCATCTGTCAGGTTGGATGCAAGAGATAGTTTGACCATCTGTGCTAATCCTGGTTTAACAGGTTTTTTTTAATACATTACAGCACATTTTGTAAAACATATTTCTATATACTTAAGAGCACTTTGCATAAAATGATAAATGTATCATGTTTTAAAATAACACAAAGTGAATCAAAACTCATTTTATGCTGTGATCAAAATTGCCTTCATTAGTTTAAGAAAATGTATTACCTGTTTACATCATGTGTTTTGTATTATGTTTCAGGAATATTTTTATATGCAACAGGCTTTGTCACAAACTTATTATTGTGCCTGTGCATCCATTAGAAATTATATTAGAAATTAGAATTGTATGTGAATATAAATCCTTCATAATATGCATTCCTCTTTTCAACTGAAATCAATATATTATTATTATTATTACATGTTATTAGCTGTTATTAATCTAACTCATATTAACAGAATATGTAACCTTGATGAAACAAATGACACAAAACACAATACATTATGTAAACATTTTTTAATCCTCAAAAGACACAACATTTAATATCCATGACAATGAAACTTTTGATTCAGTAACTGGTGTAACTCCCTTGTGCAACTAGAACTGCAACTATACATTTCCTGTAACCATTTTTCAGTCTCTCACATTGGTTCTGAGGCCCTATTCTTTCTTACAAAACTCCTTCAACTCTGTGACATTTGAGGGCTCCCTTGCACGGACAGCTTGTCTAAGGTCCTGCTACAACATTTTGACGGGGGTTAGATCTGGACTTTGACAGGGTCATTCTGAAACATTGAACGTCTTCTTTTGCAGCCACTCCTTTGTCAATCTTCTTGTATGTTCAGGTTCATTTTCTTGCTTTGAGACCCACTTTTTGTTCATCTTCAGGATACAGACTTATGATTGCCTGACATTCTACACTAGACTCTTGTGATACAATGCATAATTCATGGTTGTATCACTGAAGGTCCATCCAAGACCTGAGATAACAAAGCGGCCCCAGATTATCACACCACCATGCTTGACGTTTGGGATCAGGTTCTTTGGTTTGAAAGAGGTTTGGTTTTCATCAAGCATAATTTTCTTCATTGAGGCCGAAGAATTCTACCTTTGACTTGTCTATCCAAAGAACATTGTTCCAGAAGCCTTGTGGATCATCTACAGTATGTGCTCTTTGAAGGACTTCAAATGGGCTGGAAATGTTCTTTTTAGAGAGCTGTGTATTTTTCCTTGCTATCCTTCCATGAATACCATTCATGCTCAGTGATTTTCTAATAGCTGAGTCATGAATGGTCACATAAGCCAATGTGATCTTGGCTACATCTCCAACCTTCCAATCCTTCTTAAAAATGAGCTGTATGGCTCACGCATCTCCTGGAAGGTCTAGCCTCAAATCTTGTTATTACAAACCGGCAGCCTGGCCAGTGGCAGAGAGCTGAGACCCACAGCGTATGACAAATAAAAGAATAAAGGAAATAATATTATATCATACTGTTGCATTAGAATGAAAAATAATATTTTTCTGTTTATCTGTCTTATCACTTTCTTTCTTACTGTAATCAGGTATTTCAAATGAAGCCCATTTCTTATGTTGAGATAAATAGAAGGTAGCCCATGGTGTTATAAGTAATAAAGTGATCCATATGCATAATACAGGCTGGTTTATTGAGGGGAAGGTGGTTGTACAGGGAGCAAAGGGGCAATTCAGCTGACATGACAATGAGAAAACAGGACTGGACTGGAAAACAGGAATGGGATTGCACAGACCTCCAGGTAAGCAGGAACTGGACCATGGATAGAAGTGTTACTGTGTAGAATTGCAAGAATGCAAGACAAGACTGAAACACAGAACTCACGGCAAACCAAGACTTAGAGTAGCTCAATAACTGAACTCCAAGCAATGGTGCTTTGAGGCTTAAATACTGTGCTCATTAACATTAACAGGCAGCAGGTGGCTGGGAGTGCCTTCTGAATCTGGTGCATATACCGTGTGAATGTCATCAGTCTCCAAGGAGACCTGGGGCTGAGAGCTCATTTCCTGGACAATTGTCTTAACATTAAAAATTTTAGTATAATCCATTGACTCCCCAGACATTCCTTCTTCTTTATCATTTCTGCAGTTACGAAGCTACAGTTTCAATAACATTTAGAGTAACACAAATGGAACCTATTGATCTGTTTGGAGCTGTGAAGGGCAGAAAGCTGCATGTCGGATGAAACTATACTGTAGTACGCTGTAGTTTGCTTTCCCCTGATGTGTGTTTTGATGCATATTCTAGATGACTGCCTCTGTATACGTAGCAATAAATGAGAATAAGCTATTCCAATACATCCAAAAAAACATAAACTCAACTGGTTTAAGTCTAGTTAAGAGCACTTGGAACAAGTTAAAGACATACTTGAATTTAAAGGGAATTGAGGGTCATTTTTTCGACCAGAAATTTTGGAACCATTTGTATTCATACAGCAAGTGGTACTGTAATTGTATTCCATCAGGATTCACAATCATACCAAGCCATGAAGCATCCTACAGAGCTTTTCTGACTTTTTACTTGACATTATGTCTACCATTACTAGGGAAATGTTTTTGAAAATATTTTCTTTTCTTATTTTTCCAAATCTAGTTTAAATGGATTTTGCAAAGAAAGTCCAGGACGGCTGGCAGCTCTACCTTATAATCATTCTTTAAGTCATTTCCTAAATAAAAAGCAAGAAGCCTGTGAATACTACAAATGATTTTTTTTCCCATTCTTTTGCATCCCTCATCCCACTGCATGTGCACCTTTGCAGGCATCCTTTGTTAACTCCTCACTTAGCTCAGGGGCCAAGACCCCTCCCATGGGTTGAGCCAAATCTTATTATGACTATAAGAACTCAACAGACATTTTAAATACATTAAATTCTCAGTTGTTTTCATTATTAACAATATTCACATTCATCCATATATACAAAACATGTATTTGTGTAAGGGTTGAAGGTATAAATCCCAAAGATTTGCTTACATTTGACATGTACAGATACTCTTTGGGACACTGTTGCTCACATACAGTGTTCCCCTAATTTATTACTATTCCCAATGAAATACAAAAAAATATCATATAACAGAAACATTTATAGATTGAATAATGTGTCCTTCTGAACAAATTAAGAAAAATGACATAAGCAAATAATTAAGTTCCATAAAACATGAATATTTCGTTTATTTACACCTTTAAGTAATATATTAAATACAATCAAACAAAAGCTGTTCCACAAAAACATTCTGCTCCTTGAAATCCTCCAAAGGTTTCCTGTTTCAATGGGGTGTAAAAGGAGGTACTGTAACATACTGCATGCATTCAGTACTAGTGTGCAACATCCATGGTTAAGGTCATAGCGCATTACATTTTTTATGACAGTTTAAAGGAACTGTTATCCAATCTATAACACATCCACTATAACACATACAGGTAGTTTCCAATTTTTTTCTATTTCATCGGGTGTAAAAATAAATCTGGAGGGCACTGTGTAAGTATGTCTGTGAAATGATTTTATTTTAGAGCTTGTAGAATTATTCCTAACTTCATATATTGCCAATTATTTAATAGGCACGTCTATAAAAATATTCAGATTTCACAAAGCATAAAATATCAATTTTATCTGTCTATCTTATTCTTTAATTTAATTGTTTATGGTCTAGGCATATTTAACATTATTTCACATGGAAAATAATGTCTGTCTGTCATCGACTACTGTTTGCTTTGATTGTGAAGTCTTGATAAAATATCAGGAACAAGTTTCAAATAATAATAATAATAATAATAATAATAATAATAATAATAATAATAATAATAATAATATGTCATATGCCAGTATCTTCACCTGTAACAATCTAATTCTTATAATACATAATTTTCTAAGAATTCTGTATCTATTAATTTCTGTGTCCTATGATCCTGTCATGTAAGCATACAAACTTGGTCATCATTTCTGCAATTTCCCTCACGGGATCAATAAAGTATCTATCTATGAGTTCTCATTCCTTCCAATGTCAACACCCTTCCTAGGATCTCTGCAGATCTGCTCTTTAATTCCAATATTAGCCCTACACAGCTGTTTATTCTTATTATTCCGTTCTCTTATCTCATTCAGTCATTTTTTCCAATGACTGACAAGCATATGAAAGTCATATATTTTGTTTTAGAAAAACAATATGTTCTAAACTTATTAATTTTAATGCATTTTGCAGAGTTGTGATTAATAAATAAATATGAATCATACAATTATGAGTGTATCATGAGTTTACGATTTAAGAATTAATAATATTAATTTTTTAATAGTTGTGAAACATTTGAAATGTGAAAATTAGCTTTTTAATTTTTTTTTACAAGAGATATGATTCTTTAGATCTTTAAATTTAGATTTACTACTATTTTGGGACTTATGAAAACTTGGAAAAATATTCTATACCAAGCTATTGAATTCTCTCATAGGATTTTATGGAAATTTAAGCACCACTTTTTATATTTTCACATGGAAAAACAATTAAGCTTGTGAATGAATTTTTGTTTTGTGTTGAAAAGACTTGTTTTCCTTTTAAACTCATTTCTTTTTATATTTCTTTTTTATAGAAATTGAATGTTTTAGGCATCTGATCAATTTATATCTGGAATGCCTACAAAGACTTTGTGCTGCAAATTCAATAAAATTTTTGTCCTCTGCAGTGCTGTCTTTTTTCCTCTTATCATAAAAATAGATCTGTTGATGAAGCCACTCTAATGTATATCTTATTTGAGTGACAGTATACATCATTAGAATAACACCTAAAAATCGATTTGTGTTATCTTGATGCCTTTGACAGGGTAATATGTTAGTTAAGAAGTTCCTCCTTCAAAGAACGGAATAAGTCATAGTTTAGTCATGTATGTAGAAATGTATATAATGAATAAACCTGACCGATTACTCAAATCTTCAGCACAGTTCTTGTTGTTACCTAACTTTTTTTCTAGGCTGAGAGACCCCCTTGTCAGCTGGACTCTCAGTTTTGTGCCAGTTCCCAAGACACATGATGTCTCACAGAATCATATTGACCTCATCTGTTTTTATTGCTGTATTCGCCTCACAGCTCACTTCTCAAATGAAGGTCCCTTATTAACAGTTGATAGCAGCTCTGTAACTGACACCTTTAAGAAAATGAATTCCAAACCTCACTGCTGTGCTACCACCTTGTGTAACTTTGTTTCAGTTGAATTATTTAATCTACTAATATAAATCCAAGCTCCCTGTACCAGAGACCACAGGTCCAGTCTCACTTATGTAGAACTCCAAGCACTCTACCACAGGAACAAATTGTTATGAAAGTAACAGACAGGTGATGCTATTTTTCTGTGGTAAAAAGTACAGTAATTGTATATTGCTGAAGTCTCAAGATAGTGTTGTAACATTCTGGATACTGCCCTCTTGTCGGATTAACTCCTTTAAAGCTAATTTCATGCAAAATATACAAAAACACTATGTTTTGTCATATTGTCTGGAGTAGCTTTGTTTTCACATATATGGTAAATTTAACACTTCTACTGTATATAGAACAATATACAGAAACAAAAATAAAATAAAATAAAATGATGAGTCAAAAATGTAGCTAAACCTTCAATGTTAATTTTGTGCCTGTATTTGTGTTTGAAGAAGCCACTTGTGAAAAGATGTAGATTTAGTGTATATGTTTACATATCATTTACATCTTCAAAATAATGTAGAAAAACAGAGCAAAAGGCAAATAAAATGCATTGGCAGACAGTTTCAAGTATAGCCTTTAGGTCAAGGGATGTAAAGCTAAAATAATACTAATGCATTGTAAGCAGCTCTTCCTCCACAGCTTTCTGGGGAATTCGGTTCAGAAAAGGATCTCCATCTCCATCTGAAATCAATGGTCTATTACACTGCAGTATGTATTTTAAAGATCTGTTGTAGTATTGTACAAGAAATTAGACTGGTAGATAATTTCCTCAAGGGGTGTGGTCACAACTGCGAGTTGTATAGAAAGAGTATATATTTGTTATTACTAAGTAAGTGTAGAATTTGAAGCTTTACAATTTGCATTCATGCTAACCTGTTTTGTACATTTTTTATGAACATTTGTAAGTATGTCATACAATACATTTAATTATGTTTTAAAAAGTCCTACAGAAGGATAAGCAAGTTTTATTTAAAATAAAAAATGGAATTTCCATTTTGAATTACATCTGGCTCTCTACTATTGCAGTTCCTATTATTTCTCCCTCTTTCTTCTTGTATTGTTTATTTTACATAAACTTTGTATGTAGTAAAATAATAACAATAAATATGATTTATTGACTGATGATTGATTTAATAATATGATTTATGCAGATAAGTAAGAATTGTTGACAAAAGTGATTTCAGAAGTATGAGTACATTTTTAAAATAGTGTCATATCAGTTTTCGTCATTACATTTACAATATCAGGTTTTGTTTAGTATTTTGTAGCAATGTGACTTTTCATTGTATATGTGGCAAAAAATGTGGCAAATTAAATTGCCTTGAATTCATGTACCAAAATGACTTTGTAAATACTAGAAAACCCAAGAGAGTTTTCCAGTACTTGTGTTTTCCATGTATGTGAAAACCTGCTGAATCATAAAATATTTATGCTAAAAACAATAGTTTTAGCTGCTTGCTTACAGACTCTGTACTTCTTTGAGCCTCTAAATCTGTTACATTATGCTTTAGGACAAACGTGGTTAATATAAAGCTAAGTGCATCCAATGTACTTCGCATGCCAAAGGGCACAATCAACAAATTCAGCTTTTTAAAAACTAGTTTAATGAGTAAAACTGATGTTTGCCCATGGCATTTTGAATAATAATAATTACAGAAATGTGTATGAACTCATTGCACAAGAAAGAGCTTTTGAGTTTCTGCTACAATAATCCAAATGTTAATAAGAAATAAGATATTTTTAAGATGAAGTGAGGCATATTAAGAACGTCTATCTACCACATACAGTATGTAAATGCAGTGGAAGCTCAGTAGATTAATTCTTCTGTGTTAAGTTTTCATATTTGTCAAACTACAGTGTAAACTAAATCACAAATTAATGGCCAAAATCAGAAACCTATTACGTGTAACATGTCTAAAAGAACATTAAATGACTGCTGAATTAAAGCCACTACATTTTAGCTGAAGCACAATTGCATTGCAAAAAAAAAAGAACTCACCAAAATGAAAAGGTTCAAAACATGGAAATTTTGATTACACATAGTAATATACTGGTTAAACTATAGAGAAGCAAAAATATAAATATTTTAACAAAATTGTGTATCCTAGCCACATCACATGTGTCACGATCGTAATCCCTCCGCTTAAGGGCGCTCCTGGAGTGACCTGACAGCATAGGCTTCACCACGGCGTCCTGACCATCTGGGTCCGGGGCTCGGATCACCTGGTCTCGTTAACTTTTTTTTATTCCCTGTACCTGCACTGGACCCTGTTCCAGTTTTTAAACCTTGTCTTGTTTTTGTCTTGGATCAATAACCTGGTTCTAGACTTTTGGACTTCTCCCTGGATTACCCCCTGGACTCCTCTGGACTTGTTTGCCATGGCCATGGCCAAGCCCCCCGAGCACCAGTGCACAATCGTCACACCCCCCCGTTTGTCAACCTGCCCAGTTCCTCGTTGTCTCCTCCCCATGTCCGTTTTCACTTACTTCTGGATTATATCGTCTGCATAGGGTCCTGACCTCCACATTGTTACAAGATGAGGATGTAAGAACAGTTACAAATGATCTGCCATCTTGTTTGAGTTTTCAATAGTTGATTCTTCTCAGGATCTCTTCCAGCTGTGTCCTGAAAGAAAGTTTGCCTTTTTCATTTTGTCCCTGTAGTATCTTGAGGATGTCTTCCTCATAAATAGCCTCTTCATGCTCAGTGTTTCACATTTTATCTTTACAGTATTTTATTTTTGTTATAAATACCATACATACCTACATTAAACGACATCTACCAGGGATTTGCCATTTCCTGAATTTGGTCTATTTTTAATGACATCTTTAGCTTTATCTTTAAAATTAGTGAAATGGAAAATAACATAGCATCAGTAACATATCCGGTTCTTGTTCTCAAGTTTTATATTTAAATGCTATTGCTATCATTCACTTCAGATAAATCATTCTGAAGTGATCTCTAGCTTGAAATTGATTATGCTTAAGGAAAATGTCTTTTGATGTTAACCCATGCATTACTACTGAAATATTAGACTGATCTTATATTACAGAGTGAACTGTAAATAGAAATAAAAATATCCCTTCTTTCCTATCCGCTTAGTCTAATACAGGATCATGGAGGAGTCAAGGCACAATGGACAGGACAAATGTCAATCATAAGACACACACAGATATGCACACACTCACATCAGGGCCAGTAGTCCCTGAAGCTAAGTAACTTACCAGTATGTCTTTGGACTGTGGGTGGAAACCAGAGCTTCTGGCAGAAACCCATTTAAACAAAGGGATACTCCAAGCAGACATCACGAATTGATTCCAGAGCCCATTACAATAATGCTAAATAATTCTACTAGTGAGGGATCTCGCCTAAGTGCAAGTTAGTCTATTTCACCAGATGTCTGAACCTGACTGGGGCTTTTACAAGTGACAACACATAATTGGCAGAGTGTGCTGAGGTTAGAAATTAGTATTTCAGCAACACCTGCAGGCTCCCGGGCATGTAGAACTGTTAGTGAGGGATGTTTCCCTCTTCCAATCAACACTGAACCTCCAGTACAAGACCTGTGAAGAGTTAAAAAATCATTCTCTCAAAGATACTGTAGGTGTTTCAGTGGAATCTGCTTATACTTTCCCTTTTTCCCCTGTGCGTGATCACAGGATTATTACTTGTGTGCTGAGATGTAACAACACACTACTGACTTTTCCAAATTGGGTAAGTATAAAAAACAAAAATTGGCAATTCTAAATTAAAATAAATATACTGTAGTCTCTCACTGAGCACCAATCCAAAACTATAGATAAGTCTTTCAAAATATTAATTTTTTTATAAGCCAGTCTAGCAGATCTCCCTGTTCAAGAAGCACAGTCTGCAGAATCTACAGTACATGTATATACTGTAACTACTTTTCCTGCTGTATGGGAAAGTAGGTAAGCAGTTGGACCAATAGTGTTATCTAAGTCTTCCCTACTGTATGTGGTCTGGTCCTTAACCTTAGCTGTTCCACTTTCCATACAGGTAAAACTTCTTCTTCCTTATTGGATCCTATTTGGTCAGGGACAAATATCAACCTTGTGATATTTTTTATGCCTCTGACACAGCAACTGCCAGTAACTGCTTCACTATTGTATATCGCAGTTGACTTTGATCTTCTATTCTGCTTTCACAGTGTAAACACATTTGTCTACCTCAAAGAGACTTAACCAATATATACCCAAGGGGACGAGGCAACTTCTGTCATCCTTTCCACACTTTTATAGAGAGAAATCAGGTCACCTTTAGGTGAAGCATATTTGTCTAACACCCTCATTCGAACTGTGAGTTATTTTGTTCAGTCTCTGGAGTTTTTATACACCATCTCAGGATCTAATCCATGACTAACACTACAGATCCCTCTGGTCAATTACACCAACAAAGAGGCATAGCACTTGAAGAAGACAGAACAAAAGATTATTACTACCTCACAATTGTAAACCAGAGAATTATAGGCCCAAGTCCTGAAAGGGATGCACCAGTTGTACCTTTGAGAAACTTTGAGGCTTCTCATGAGGTACAATGCACATGTAGTAAAATGAAGTATATTGTCTTCTGTACAAACAGGTACTTTCCAAGTCTTTGTTGAAGATGATAATTTGGGTGAAATAAAGTATGAAATAGAAATAAAGAATAACATTTACCCTATAGGTACGCAAGCACGTCTGCTAAGTAGTCTACTCTTCCTCCTTTATTATAGTTTTCCAACAATTATAAATATATGAACATACTGTACAGGAAACAGGTACCTAGTCCAACCTGTTCAAAGCATACAAAAGATATTGTACACAGTGTCTATTCACAACCAACCCTTAAATGGTAAAATAACATACAATATTTAACTCTGATGTACACATATTTATATTGCCTTTTTTCTCCACGTGACCGGTAGCATTGTTGCTCACAATGAAAGTTGTGTAGCTGTCCCAGTCACACTTCAAATTCCAAATACACTTGGGATAAAAATTAAAAGTTTTGCGACACATTATGTTGTCTGTAGAAGACCCTCATGGATTGAATTGCATTAGTTATTATTTTGTGATGTGCAATTCTGTGATTGTGAGTGTACAGCATTGCATATATGTGAGTTGTCACATACTGTAGAACAGCTAGTATTTATATTTGTTCAAAGCGCCGTCTTTGTATTTTTTGCTGCTTAGTCCCTGAACAACACAGGTCTATCCACTCTTATATATTTTGGATCTGTTTAGCATAGCAAATTATCTGTACCAGTGTAAAAAAAAGAAACCAATCTTTATTCATGAATTTCTCTCTCAGAATATCCTGCAACTTAGTCATGTAGATATTAATTTGATCTATAATAAGTGCCAGCAGGCAGAAGGCACTCCATCAGTGATTATCTCTCAATCCACAGATTTAATCAGAGCTGTTTTTGTTACCTCAAACAGTATGTGGGAAAATATAACAATACTTCCAGCTGAGCTGAGAACTGGGACTAACAGTCATAATACCTATATATGATACAGCAATTACAATATCTGGCATGCTGCCTCTCCCAGTGGAGAAAGACCATTGCAGAGGTTTTCACTGCTGTAGATGATGGCAGAAGAAAAGACAGATGATAAAATAATTCTAGAGTTTACAACTATACTACCCAGCCTCATAGAACCTTTTCAACAGGTGCTTTTGTAGCCCTGTTCAGACATTGGGTGAGGATAATGAGACAGGGAGATAAAGGAAAACACATGCTATTGAGCTATCCACACAGGGAATTAAGTTGAATTTGCACAAGAGGAAGACATGAAACAGTGTGTGGTGTTGTATCGATCAGTTCTTTCGGGGCCCTATGCAGACGACATGATCCGGAATTGTGAGGATACAATAGGAAAAATAGTCATGCAGGAGAAGGGTCTGGAGACGGGGGGCGTGTCTGAGGAGTGCAGGTGTCCAGGGGGAGTGAATCCAAGGCAAACAATCCAAGGGTATATCCAAAGGGGGGATCCAAAATGGGAGGCAGGGTCCAAGGCAGGGAATCAGGAACTGGAAACTAAAACCATGACGGAGCCAGACAAGGCAGGACGCCGGGCTCTCATGAAATGGGATTCAATGAGAAGCCTCGGGCAAACGCCTATGTCTGGCTTTAAAGGTGGAACTAAAGAGGGGCTGGGCAAAGGAACAGGTGTAAGCAATGGGGGAAAACGAGGAAGGGCTGGAGCGCCCTTAAGAGGGAGAGTAGCGATCATGACAGGTGTTATATCATATTGCACTACAAGATCATGTGCTGTTTTGTATTATACTGTATCATATTATATTGTTTTGAATAGTTGAATTTGGGAAATATATATATATTTTTTCCATTTCAGCAATATAACATTGTTTTGCAAATACAGGAGGCAGGACAATCACTTGAGGGATTTGCAAATACTGACTCAGAAGGCTGCAGTGAGATAATTAGTTACAATACATTAATATCTTCTGTATAGATTGGAATATTTATGTTTTCAGGTTTATTTTAAAATCTAATTTCCCCTTTTTAAATTTGAAATTGTATGCAACTTTAAATTTGGGAATTTGACAGTATGTCAAAATCATAATGTACAAAACATTAGTACAAACTTATTTAGAATGATATATATGATTATTTATAGGTGTACTGTATATTATTTATATTATTCTCACAGTGGTTAACATTGTTGCCTTGCAGCATGGGGACTCGGGATTCAGTTCTGGACCTGGAGTGCTATCTGCATGGAGATGCAGTTTCTGTAGTTTCTCTGTGTTCACGTAGGTTTCCAGATCATCCAGTTTCTTCCAAGAGTCCAATATAATGTACTGGTAGGTTAAGTGGCCTCTGGGAAAATTGGCCCTCTGTGAGTCTCTGTCTTTGTGGCTGTGTGTGCCCTGCAATGCACTGACAGCCCATCCTGGGTGTATCCTGCCTTGTACCTGTTGCTTGCTAGGATAGGTTCCAGTGTCCCCAGGACCCTGTATTGGATAAAGTGGTTAGAAAACATGTGGATGGATATACAATCACATTCACCACATTAAAACTGTATTTTTTTACATTGTGGAGTAACTGTACAGAAGAGAGACCAGGGCCTAAACAAATATCATGTCCTGATGACTAAATGCACAGAATATGTTTAGTCTATAATATAGAACAAATTATGAGGACTTGATGTAAATATTCAAAATCCTCAAAAGTACCCCAATGTACTTCTCCAGAATCAGTAAAGCATAAACCAGAGATCATAAAAAAGTAGTTTAAGGTTTTTAAACTACTGTACTTTAAAGCTGAAAACAGAAGGAAGAACTGAATGATAAAATAAAAATCCATCCATCTCTGTTACAGCCTCGCCACTGTTTGAAGTACTGATGGAAATTTAATGAAATAACATCTAATATAAATTATATATAAATTATTTCTCATTCAATTATTTCATGCTTTACGTCATGATAAGTAGAATAAGGATCTTAGATACAATCTTAAACTTAAGGTTCAATATTCAATACAAAGTACATCATCAAACACACTATACCAGAAAAGGGCTATTCACAATGGGCCTAACTGACTGTGTTTTGTCAACATTGTCCAGACCATCACCATGTTTTTTGGCATTGTTCTGCAATATATCAGTTCTGGGAAAGGTAATAAACCAAAGGTAATAAAATAAATTCTTAGATTGTACTGAACCATCCCATTATCTCCAGGTTTCTGCTTAATTAGAGACTTCTCATTATTAACCCCATCCACCAATACCATTGACTATTTCTTTTGGCTACTGCGTTTGTAAAAAATGTTATATTACTGAAATGAAAGGAAGGCAAATACTGTTTATATAATTAACATTGTGTTGATTTGATTAGGCTTCCATTGAGAAAATGCATATCAATACTACAGGACAAAAAAATAACATTGTTATTATCATTCTGTTTGTTAATTTGTCAGATTAACAATTACAGTTATAACTAAAAAACATCTCTTACCCTTTCTGTCTCAGACTGAAACATTGGGTCCAAAGCCCATAACATCACACAAAGAAAAACAAACTTCACTGATAATGTAAGACAAAATTAACAGTGCTTATTTCAAAGATCGTTTTAACTCCTCTTTATCTTGTATGTTTTCCACACTATCCCTGTTCTCCTACAGTAGCTTGTTCTTCCCCTTGTTTCCTTAAACATCACTTGTTATATCTTTTATTGAGTTGTAAGATATTTCTACAGTTTTGTTTTTTGTCTTATTCATGTTGATTCCTTACTGTTGTACTGTATATATTTGTATTTACTACTGATATAATTTAAAGATTATTGAAAGACTGTACTAAACTAAAACTGAGAACACGAGGCACTTTTTCAAACAAAGGGGGGCATGAATTTATAACAAGCTACCCAGCTAAATTGCAGGTTCCTTGACCATGGATGGGTCAAATGATGTGTAGTAATAATAATAATAATAATAATAATAATAATAATAATAATAATAATAATAATAGCTTACACTTATATAGATATTTTCTGGACACTCCACTCAAAGCGCTTTAATGGGTAATGGAGCATCCACCTAGATGGCAGTCATTGTGCACCAGTACGCTCACCACACATCAGCTATCAGTGGGGAGGAGAACAGAATGATGAAGCCTCCTAATTATCCCCATAGCTGGGGATAATTAGGAGGCCATGATTGGTAAGGGACAATGGGAAATTTGGCCAGGACACCCCTACACTTTTCGAGAAACACTCTGGGATTTTTAATGACCACAGAGAGTCAGGACTTCGGTTTTACATCTCATCCTAAGGACGGCGCCTGTTTACAGTAAAGTGTCCCCATCACTATACTGGGGCATTAGGACCCACATGGACTGCAGGGTGAGCGCCACCTGCTGGCCCCACTAACACCTCTTCCAGCAGCAACCTTAGTTTTTCCCCAGAGGTCTCCTATCTAGGTACTGACCAGGCTCACACCTGCTTAGCTTCAGTGGGTTGCCAGTTGTGAGTTGCAGAGTGATATGGCTGCTGGAATAACATCTAAAGATATGTAAAATAAGGATGCGTAACGTCTACTGAATGTAAAATTAGGATGTGTGATGTGTAAAGATTTGAAAAATAAAGATGTGTAACTTGTAATGATATGTAAAATATGGATGTGTTTTATATAAAAATCAAGATGAGTCCCAGGAGGTTCAACAGCAGGTGGCAATATAGGAAGTTCCCCAGAGGTCAAGCAACAGTGTGGAGACCCAGATGCTGTTGAACACAAAGTTGGGGCAAGAAAAATTTAACTGTGGTGTTTTTTTGTGTTCTACTACTCAGGATTATCCATCAGCCCAGAAATAATTGCAAATATCCTAAAACAGTTTTTAATTGACTGTCTTGCATATGAATCTGCCTATGATTCCTCATCAACCATCCATCTATTATTAGAAAGCTGTAATACTCAGTAAGGGTTGTGCAATACAAAGCCTGTGCAGGAGGGTGCAAGGCAAGACCACATCCTAGACAGGATACCAGGCACACATACACAAGGAGCGATTTCCATATTCAAACATTTAAGTATTCAAAGGCTTCAGACAGCATTTGGAGCATTTGGAGATTGTATATCACAATATTTGTTGATTAAACTAAATGTGGAATATTGCTGATTATTGTATTGTGCAAGACCATTTTTACGCTGTATGGCTCATAATGAATTGTTTGTTTCTTAAGTACATTTTGTGTGTCAAAAGACCCTTTAAATTATGTAATATGTCAAATACAACAGGATATGTACTCAAAATCCTTTAACAAGAGGTAGGCATCTCCTGGCTCAAGAGGTAACACTGAAGACAAATTTTGAGAGATGTAGAGTGGCATTAAGAAGATGTTTATAATCTTCTAACAGGGTGCTATTTATCATGCACCTAACATTGTTTAAACCATGTGAAATGTCCAAAAGTGGGAAACATTATGGACCATAGTTGAACAAATAAAAAACATCATAATGTTAAGAAAAGAAAAAAGTACAAATCCAGATAGATAACAAAAAGAATGTATAAAACAGTTTTGTGTATCTTAGAAGTTTGATAAAAAGGGACAGAAACTGCACCTGTAAAATAAAGAAAACACACAAATAGCATTAGGGACTTTCAGTACATAGTACAAGATAAATAACAATGGCAAGCTATCTACCCAGAGAAGATGACTAAATCCAAAAGAGTGGTGCAAAACAAATCTTTGTGAAGATCTAAGAATGGCACAAGAGGGAAAGGGGTTTTAGAATCCACCTGCAAAAGTACTATTTTTCCTATACATTCATGAGCTTAAGTAATTAATAAGTAAAAATTTAGCTTGCCTTAGTTTTAGGTAATTCCATGTATACATTAAATCATATTAAAATACTTTGCTTTCATCCCAGTGCTTTCGAGACACCATGGATATTGGAACACATTCACTCTAATCAAGTTTCTGTGAAAAGTCAGTATTTTTTTGTTTATTCCTTTAGGCCAATAGCTGCACAAAGTATGCAAAGTAATTTTCATCACTACGGTGTAATTATTTGATATATTTTGCTGCAGCCAATTAAAGTTCTTGCATGTTCTTGGGTGTTCTGAATTGTTTTCTTTTCATCATAAAATGCATGCTCTATTGCATTTACAGTATATCTGGAGATTGATTTTCACTTTCCTCAGTACCTCCTTGGTTGCACTAGTTATATGTTTTGGGTCATTGTCAGGGTGAAGCACTGCCCAATATGTAATCAATTATTCTATATAAGTAGACAAAATGTTTCTGGAAATCATTAGTTACTGTACATCATCAGTAAAAATTAAGACAGTTCCTGATTTGGCCATCCATGCCCAGGCTTTTCCTTACCTCCACCTTGCTTCAGAATATACTCAGAAGTTCAATGGGATAGTTTTGGAACAATGTTTTATGGAAAAATTAGATCAAGATAAACGTTTGCAAAAATGTGGAAATAGAACAGTATGCAGGTCCTCCAAAGCACACATACCCATATGTGAAGGATGGTCTGGTCTTGGCACCCTTTATCAATTAGCTGCACAGATGTGTTATACGGTTTTAGTACAACTTTTCTATATTGAAAAATTACTGTTTCTAGCTACAAATGTTATAATTCTTCTAGACATTTGATAATAACTGTTTTATAATTTCTTCACAATGTGTAGTCAACTTTTATTTTAATCTACAATTGTGCTATCTGACAGACAGTTAGGGAAACATTCAGTACTGCTTTTTGCTAATGACAGCCAAAGAAGGCTCCACAGCCAAAACTTTATGTTTCCTTTCTTCTCTTTTCAGCATGGAATAAACCTATTTCCTGTTGCTTTGCAGCCAATGCATGCTGACGCAGCTTATCTCATTTTATTGATTAGTCCCAGTAGTTTCCTCCTTTAAAACCCCTTTTCCCCTCTAATCTGAAGTAAGTGCTACATAATAGTGTTAAAGCCCCATTTCACTTATAGTGTAGTAAAACCAGTAGTAGATCCATTGCAGTGGCATCATACATATCTGCTCTCGATGCTGGATCATCCTGGGCTATGTACTGTAAATGGAACATTTTACACCAGAAGAGTAGTGTAGAATATTAGCTTTTTATTCTGTTTATTTGTTTCTTGTAATTTGAGTGTTTAATTTACTTGAGAGTATTCCAGGCTTTTGAATTATTAATACATTTACCTTTATTATTTCCTTATGTGCAATTAAAACGTTTTTATTTTCTTTTATAAGTGTGGATAACATATCAGTAAACAGCAGTGCTTGGTTTCCATGGGAATTTCTAACATAAGGCAGTGAAATGTAAAATGGGTCTCTCAAAAGGCTTTCAGTGGCTGGTTCATTCCCACCTTGATCTTTGCTTAAGTGTCCAAATAAAATAATAAGTTTGTTCTCTATATCATTTTCTGATATCTGTGTGAACTATACATCCTGTGGAGTGAATAACAGTACTTTTATGACTGCACAGTTGAGGTCAATGTGTCAAAAAGACAGAGCTGTGTAGCTAAATGGTAGTGAAAGCCATGCTATGATTAGGAGGATAATTAAATTGTGGGATTTGAAGTATTTTATGTAGAAAATTACTTTCAATTACTCATGGTTAAATTCTGGATCTTCACATTGGAAAACTCCAATTGCAAAGAAATCAGCTATAACATATCCTTTCCCTGTAGACAAAGCATATTTGTGATATGCAGTATAATGCCTATTTGAAGTTTTTAATCTCTCCCCACACCCCTTCTTATCCCATTCACTTCTCCTCTTCCATCAAACTCTCCATTCATCTACATTCACATATTTCCAGAGCCTGCTCATTCTCCACTATTGCCATTCAGTAGTGCAAAGAACTACCCTCAGAAATCAAACGTTCTCTGTCCATGACTTCATTTTTAAATCTGCTCAAGACTCATCTCAAATACTTGTGCCCTCCCAGCTCTAAGAAGCATCTCCAGTAACTGTTATTTTTATGTTTTTAATTCTCAAACTGGTAAGGAAACTTATAATTTGCACTTCTCTGCAAACATTAAACACATAGAACGAGGTGTTTACATTTCTGCTTTGTATCCACACTATTTGAATATACTTTCTAGTTTTAGTTCTTGCTTTTTCTTTTTTAATTTTATATGACTCTTGTCCTGCACCTTGAGCTTTATTGTACCAGTCGTATTGTCATTATATGAATGAAATTAATTTAAGCAAATTTCTTTTACTCTATCTGCAAGTTATTATATTTGCCAAATACATCAAATGTCCTCCTTTTGTCTGTGGATACACATTGTAAATCACCCTGTGTAGTGGTGTCTGCCAAAAAAGCAAACCAGCCAATAAAACAACAACAAAAAATAGCTAAATAAATATAAAGATTGATAATAACAGCTGAAACATTGTGTTTCCTTTCTTCTCTTCTCAGCATGGAATAAACCTTTTACTTGTTCCTTTGTAGCCTACACAGGTTCTGTTTATTGTGCTCATTTTTGCAGTCCATACTTGGATTCTGTTAATCATTTTATTTATTGCTTTATTTTCCCTAATATTTTTCTTTCCTGATTTGTTGAACTATTTAGTCACTACTGCTCACTAGGCTCTCGTTATACCATTCTACTCCTATACCATTCTATGTTTCTTAAACTGTATCTCATTTTCTTATAGCCTCTTTTCCTAAGATTGTGTACCTTTGTTTTTAACTGTACCTGTACACAATGTATTTCACTGCATATGATCATAGCTTCCTAATGCTTCTCTCAGCTCTGTTTTCATCATCCTGTCTCGCTTGCTTGAAAACACAAGATTAATGCATGTCTATTGAGAATGTTTCCGTGGCCTTTTTATAGTTTTCATATGAATTAAGACAATAGCATTAAAATAAGTCAAAAGGTACAAGGTTGCACAACTGGAGCTTTGCAGAATAGGGCATGTTTAATTCCGTCAGCGTGGTAAGTTCTGCTTTGATTTTGAAATGCAAACAAAATTATATTATTGAAAACTAAAGAAATCCATGCCTCTTTTCACGTGGGACTGAATATTTCTATGTCAAAAAGATTCATGAATTACCCAGAGTTGATTCCTCCTGAGGGTCTGATCCCTGTGGTTCTGACCCAATTTTACCTTTTTAAATAAAATTGGGCCACATTTGATTTTCTCACCCTTTCTCCCTTATTTTCACCCTTGAATCTCTTCCTCAGAAGATGATTATGGGACTCACACCCAGGACATGTACTGCAAGTTACTAAACCAATTAATTCAAACACATAGAATCTTAAACAGGACTCCTGGTTCATGGGTCTCAGGTGGATCAATTAAATATTCCTTTTTAGGGATTTTAGAGACTTTTACATCATTCAAATCTGTCTTGTAGCACTCCTACAGTACATACTCCTGGGAAAGGTTGATACTTGAGTGGCAATAAGATAAGCAGGTCTGAAAGCACATAACAAGAGGTGAAAAGTCTATAAACTAATATTTTTCCCATTTCTTTGACAATGCTATTCAAAAACATTGATAAAATATAGTCCTGGAAAACAAGTGCATCAGAATGCTTAGAATTAAACATTACAGCAGTGACCAAATATCCAAATTAGTATCAGAATTGTGTGTCACTTAAAATACAGCGACTATTATAATCAGGAGTATTAAAGTTTTATTCTTATGTATATCACCTGTCTGTGTCATCCGTTATCTATTTGTTATAATACAATGAGATACACAGCTGCTTTATTCCTGTAAGATTATATACTGTAAATTAGACACTACTAAGAATTATATAATGTTCTATACACTATATATTCATATAGTTTTTGTTATTACTTCAGCAGCACTTTACTGGAAAATATTATAAGGCTAGTTAACAAAACCTTAATAAAGTCAACATGGAATCTAAATTTGAAATTTTACAACAGGTGTACCTTTAACTTAAAACAATATAAAATAATCATTATTTAGTTGAAGAAATTTTGTTTTTTTATCACTTTAATCTTGTTTTGATGGTTTGATAAACTTATATTATAAGTGTTGTATTATTATATAACTATATTTAGCAGTAATTGTAAATTGTATCACTTTGTAGTAGTGTTCAAAACTCAGGTTAAGCAAAGATATTGGTAAATAATTTCTATGGAACAATGATCATATTCAACATTTCTTTTCACTCCAAAATCAATATACAGTATGAGTATGGTTAGAGTTAACCAAGGTGTCTCTAAAGCTGTATCAAAAAAGTGAAGAATGTGAAATCAATGTTTTTAGAAAAACAAGAGTGAAAAAAAAACAAATTAATGTGTTGTGACAGTGACAGATTTTGTGATGTATATGAGTATCAGCTGGTTGGCGATGTTTTTAGTTTTGCAGAGTATAATTGAGAACTGAAATTAGAGGACATTAGCTTAGGGCAAACAAGCTATTGTCTTAATTATTTTATCACAATGGCAGAACAAATAGGCAAACGATATCTAATTTCTGCAATTAGCTAATTCATATTAAAAGTGACAGATTGAATTAAAGTGAGAAGTGATGTGTGGCCATAAAGATCTAACTTCTTTGACTCAGAAAGCACAGCTGGATATATATTAGCTACAATTAAAGTGTTTTTATTTTTTATTCAAATAGAACTTGCTTTTGATTATTGAAATTCTATTTTAAGCATTTATTAGCCACTGCACATTTAGTTTATGCACACCTATAAGATAATATAATATAAAAAATTTAAATGGTTGAAGTAAAGCTAACCTACAAGATTCAGAAAATTTGGTTTAAGAAATATCATTGTTGTGAGAATGTTGCACTAGAGCAACTCTGTTGTCAATCACTTATACCAGTTATTTAGTAAGAACCATCAATATTTCATTTGAATTCAACAATCATTTTTGTTTTCAGTTATTAAATAAGGTCAGTGTATAGGTGACTGTATTGAAATTGCAATTTCATTAGCATGGGTATGACTGTATGTTAATTGGCAAGTGTTGTAGTATATTTATTTTTTTCCTTAGTTTTTCTCTAACTCAGATCTGTAATTCTCCTGCACTCCACATACCTAATGCAATTAGCATCTCAACAACAGTGTGTAAAGAGGTTGCCAGAAGGTATGCTGATTTTATTAGCATGATGAGAAGCAGACATGAGAGCGATATAGTCTGGAAGTTCCCAATAGCACAAAATGCACAAAAGCACCCATGGAGTCATTTTCATAGTCAACCCAGGGATCTCCTTAAGTTCAGTATCAACAGTGAAAAATGAACCAGTGAACACAAGTGGAAACAATGTCAAAGTCTGATACAAAGGGTTGTGGGAGTATGGAACAGGTTTTCCAGTCATATTGTTGAAGTACCCTGGCTTTCAAGAAATAACTGGATGAGATCCTTGTATCAATGAACTACTAACAACCAAATGAGCTAAATGGTATCCTCTCATTTGAAATCATATATCATTAAAGTCAATTGCCAACTTCTGTAATGCTGTGATAAGGAAGGATAAAAAAGAAAAGAGTAATGAGATATGACTGAGAAAACTTGGTGTGTCATAGAAAGGGGTTCTGCAGTTAACCACTAGAGTAATATAATGATCTCATACCAGGCTGTCCATGGAAGAGACACATTCCCATTTACATGTGTATTATTGAATGGGTAAACTTTTCAAATGTGATACAATGTCAAATTCAAATCTAAATCATGTCATACATACAGCATTTAGATTTTCATATTTTTTTTAGATTTTGATCAAATTTCTCATCAAATATTCTAAAATTCTTAAAATACTAGTGTTTGGGGTGATATTTGAGTAAAGATTGAGATTTGGTTAATTGGTAGAATGTGGAAAGTACAGATAAAGGGGTTGGGCAAAAATCAGAGCCTACAGGAATCTGTCCTAGGACCACTGCACTTACTAACTTAAATCAACGATTTAGTAGATTCTGGAATAGTAAACTAGTTAAGCTTGGAGCTGAATTTCGAGTTACAATTGAAGCCAGGGGAAATGCCTGTTTTGTCAACTAGCAAAAAAGACAAAATGTGAAGCACTAAGCTTAAAGCGACTTCTTAAGAAAACTACATTGGTATTTGTGTTGACATCTCATTTACAAGCTGAAGATGTGGAAAACAATATAAGGATGTATACCGTAGTTAAAATTGTAGAATTCAAATAAAGCAATGTTATCTTAAAATTGTACAATGCACTAGTAAATACTGATTTAGAATATTGTGTACAATCTTAGTCATGCCTTTATGTAAACACTCAGGAATCCACAAAAGAAGAGCAAATAGATACAGTAGGTACAGTAGGGCTTAAGGGAGTGAGTGTCGTACACTGACAGGCAAAAAGTACTGAACCTTTTTACTCTTGAAGAGAGATGACTACATGGGGACCTGATTCAAATATTCAAAGTCCTCAGTGGCATTAATATTGTCAACTCAATACATTTCTTCAGATTATTTCTTCAGAATCAGCATCAACAAAACCAGCAGACACAAGAGGAAACCTGTGCTTGTGGGGCCTTCTGGCTGTGCTATTATATACAAATGTCTGGTTATAATAATAATTTTTGTACCTATACTGTGTGAATGGCAAGAATATGTACAGTATTAGAAATGTCCCTTATTCAGTTAGGAGTATGGATAATTACTATTGCACTAATACACTTTTTTTTTCATTCCTACATTTTTTGTTTTGGTTATTCTCTTTATTTCTATCCCATATATTAACATTAAATGTCTATTTCAGTAATATTGTTTAAAATGTGTACATCTACCATCATGTTTTTTTTCCGATATGTATAGTCACAAAATATTCTTTACATTTTCTTGGAAGATGAAATTAGAAATGCTTTTGCTAGTTCAGTTCCATTAGATCAATCTGTATACAGTATATGCATCACTTGGAGGATTACAGTACCAAAGCTGTAAAATGAGTTGTAATGAAGATATTAACATTAGAATCACAAATGCAAAATAGCAGAGATTATCCTTTCATTCTGTGAACTCACTACTGCAATACATATTTTTTACAAAGTAAATACAATTTCTAGTGCTCATTCTAACTGGAAATACCTTTGTAATATGAAAAAACAGTGTTAACAGATATGCTCAGCTATAGAATATAGCAAATTTGACATTTTATAAAAGCAGTACAAAATTGAACATGTTCTATTTTCTAAGTAGCTTTTGGACTTCTTAATTAATAAAATTATTCACGTGTAAATTATAATGTAAGATAAAGCTTGTATTAGTTCAAGTGGGTAGCTGCGTCAGCATGTGTAGGCTGCAAAGGAACAAGTAAAGGTTTATTCCATGCTGAAAAGAGAAGAAAGGAAACACAATGTTTCGGCTGTGGAGCCTTCTTCGGGTCTTGCTTATACACGAAGAAGGTGCCACAGACGAAATGTTGTTTGTATTAGGTTACATTCTGGGAATTTACTAGTGCAAGGGTGCAAATAAATAAAGCTTTGCAAATAAATAAAGCTTTGCTTTATTTGTAGTCAAAATGAGTGAAGCTTAGAATAAACCATTTGTCAGCTGCTATTACCCTCAGTAATCTAAACTAAGTTCTTCTTATGTGTAATATTTTCTGATTCTCTTTAACAGTGTGAATTTATTAAATTCTACTATGTGATTTGGGTCTGTGAATACCTTTTAAGCTTGTTAAAACTTCCTTTGTCTTTCTAGCTATAAAATGTGTATGTTATATACTTGTCTATATTGCATGCATTTTAATTAAAGGTTTTTTGGTTTAGTCAATTGGGAAATCAGAGGGCTGTCTCACACACACACACAAAATGGTGGATTCCATTCTTTGCTCTTTAGCGTGTTGTGTTTTTTGATACAGTAAGCCATCCCGGTTACAGTAATAATTTTCAAACCATTATGTTTTCTAACCTTTATCCACAGTTCATTTGGCTTCCATCAACCATGTGAAATTGTTTTTGTGTATTTCATTCACATAGCAGGGTATGGAGGAATGCACATGATTGCAGCATTACATACCTTGCCAGTTTCCAAAGACATTGTTCTTTTCTCATAAAGTGACACAAATGAGGAAGACATGAACACTGAGTGGGCTAAATTCATGTGTGCCATTCCAAAATAGGGCAAGCCCTTGTATAATTGTACTGTATGTTTTCCTTAACTTAAGTACAGTAATTGCTGTAAAGAGTGTCATGCATTAGCTGCAGATAATATTTCAAGTAACATTGTTTCATTTTATATAAATATATACACAAGAACTGTTAATTATTAAACATTAAATGCAATATACTGTAGGAGAAGAACACATACTTTATTTTACTTATCCTTAGTATCATAGAATCTATGAGGAAGTGTGTTTCCTAAAAAGGCTGCAGGGTGTTTATCAAACAAAGCTCATCAAGCACATGTTTATCTACTGTAGGTTCAATCCAGTGACCAGCTAGGTAAAAAGTACAAAAAAAAAGATAAATAAAAATCAGATAAAACTCTAGTGATAGGCAAAAAGATGTATTTGTAAATATTCTAAATACTATACAGTATATGACACTATAAGTACACTTTGTTAAATGAACACCATTTACTTAATATAGTCCTTATGACAACCATCTTACTTTGTCTCCTCTAAACAATAACCAACCTATAATCTCATCCTTTTAAATTCTACAAGTAAATCCTGGTGAGAAATAAGTCTCCTTTCTGAAATAACCAATAAAGGTCAGTCATGCTCTAGAAGTTAACTTTACACAATGCCAGCCAGAGCTAATAGTCCTTTATGGTAATGTGAAGCCTGTTTGAATTACTCTACTGAGTAGAACCAAATGTGCCAAATATGGCTGTTTTGAAAAGCATTTGTATTGCATATATACTGCAATATAGCCGAAGATTGAGCAAAAGAAACAAGGTTAAGTGGAGTGGAGCCGGGTATACTTATCCAAGTAACGTAGTCTATATTCGTGGTCGAGAGCAAGCGTGGCCCAAGAAGCCAGAGGCACAGGACGAAGGATTTCTTAGACATAGAAGTCGAAGAAAAAGTAGCTCGATGAGGGTTAACTCAATACTGACCATGAGACTCTAGGTGAGTAGCAGTTAAGTAGTGGTTGTCGGAAGGTGTGGTGCAGGGTGAGGGACATAATTGGATAATTAGGATGTGCAAATGCAGTTGCGGGAAATAGTCTGGGCTTGTGTCTGGTCAGTGAGATCCGTGACAACAACATTCAAATATTATAAATATGCACTCATAGAAATATATCAAAACAGTAATGCATATTAGTATTCCTTGTACAATAAATCATGCATACATAGTTTACAAATACACAAATTAATATTTTTATTTGTTGAAAAGATATGCTGTCGGTCTTGGTATTGTTACAGTTATGAATTTACAAGAAAACACACTTCATGACTGTGAGTTTAATAGAAATCTGCTAATGAGATGAGTTGTGGTGGCATCTTGAAAGTGTTAGTTGAACCAAGCTGCAAAGTATGAGTAATTTGTGTTATGTGAAATTCTGTTTTTGCTGAAGGCTTTCAAAAATTCCATTAATGCTAATGGAGCATTGATCATTAATTTTCTACACTTATGTTCAGCTTTGATAACAAGCTCTTTCTGTAAATTATATTAATTTATGATTAGGCTGTATTAAACATCTTGGGGAAAAAAACCTGAAAAATTAGTATGTGTGATTTCATTTATCCCTGTTGACACTTGCAAAAGAGATTTAATGTAATCTCTCATACAATGAAACATTCAACATCTTATTTTAAATCTTAAAAAAATATTACTAAGATTATTTTTATATAACTTTTAATTAAAATGCTACAAGTATAGAAGTCTCAAATTCTTGCAATTTGCCAGAAGATGGATCTCTTCTGAGGTGTGGGTAAGAGACTTTCTAGCTTTTATCAAGCAGTTCTATACCCTTCTCTCTTCAATAAGCCCTTGTCAGTAAATGTGTTTGCCTAGTTTGTACTTGAGTTGCTAGCTGTATCTCTTAAGTCTCTTTAAAATTCTTTGAAGTTTTGGTGGTGCCTAAAGGGGAAGTTTCTTAAAAATGTCTCTATAAGTTTGTGGTCCGATTCCATCTACACCTGTTTTCTGTTGTGGAAGACCGAGTCAAAAGGTCAGGACAGTGACTATGCGAGGGGAAAGGTTTTCTGTTCGCACCTAAGACCGCTGTCTTAGGTGCAAACTAAAGCCTGTGATTTCTCACACCCATTCAACCAGAGAGAAATGAAACAGATTGTAGGATGCCAAATGGCATCTCCCTGTCCTGTTTGTTTGACTTCTGACACCGCCCCTTTCACTGTACAGATGCAGCCAATCAAAATGGGTGGGGTAATTCCCGGTATACCCTGGTGGGCGTGTCGCAGTATCACGCAGTATCATGGGGTTAATCACGTCATTTGACGTCATGCCGGAAAGTATCTGGCATCACCTTGTAAAACTGCCAGGAGGAGCCAATAAAGCTTAACCTCTCATGTACAGCATTTGAGCTTTTAAATTTAAACTGTGTATTACAGCATGTTAATCATCAGTCATTAAAAAGCTGGTATATTTGCTTAGTTGGACAAAAGTACACAACCTACCTTTATCAGAAATATTTATGCATCAAAGCCTTTACCGAAGATATTACTAATAGTATTAATAATGAATGACTTTGGACAAGCTGTAAACTCAAAGTATAATTTCCTTAGCACATTTGTACAAGCACTTGGAATCTGTCCAAACCCTACTTTGTCAGGCATTTTCTTTTACTGCAACGGACATAAAAACTCCCTTGCTTTTAACAGAGCATTTCATAATTTCTAACCACGAAAATTATTTAAACTGCGACACTTACAGTATCATTCAACCAGAGCTCAAAATATCACAAAGATCCTCAAGAGCACAGCAAAGACTGTATTAAAAGATAATTGTATCAGATACATGAGAATCCAGGCTTTTTCATCAACGCTTTCTTTTTCGTATCCCAGATATTATGGAACCACTTCAGAAGGGTGTCAGCCAGTCAGATTCCAGGAATCGGTACTTTAAAGAAAAAATACACACCGGTATTCAATTTCTCCCTAAACATTTTAAGCATCGAAGTCTTTAACTAACATGTGAAATAGCGTGTAAAAAAGTGGTAGTTTTAAGCTAATACAATATGGAATCGCGTATCTAAAGAAATTAATAACGATATGATTATATTCGTGTACTGTGACATTTCTTTGAAAAAATAGAATAGCAATATTTTGGACAATTAATTGACTTTTATATTTCTAAATATCACAACATGATCGAATTTAAGTAATTTTAATAACAATGAATAGTCACCTATGCGTTACAATATAAACATTTGAATTGACTTAAATCACGTTTTGATTTAAATTGCAAACGCGTGTTTAAATATATGTGTTTTTTTATTCACAATCAGACAAATGCAACATAAATTGATATCTTTATCTTCTGAGTATCTTAATAAACTTTCAGCATAGCTTTCTCCCCATTTAGATTTATTTTTCTTGGGATCTTGGGATCAAACGTGGAAAGATTAGATTGTAATCGTTTTTTATTTTTTAAATACATTTTAGAAAAGTGTAATCTATACTAAAAAGCTGTACACCACCTGCTATAAAGATACATATTGTAATACTTTCGGGCCGGATAGGACAGACACAAAAACTCAGACTTGTGGAGTTAAATCTCAACAAAACAACAACAAATCTCAATATCTTGTACGAATTATTCATAATACAAACCAAAAACTCTCTCAAAGTCATCAAATTATCATAATCCCCCCCCTTATGCAAAACCAAACCCTCCTCCCATCCCAGTTTATCCTCTTTATCATAAACAAAATCCAGCTCAATTTTCAACATAAAGCATTACACAAAATCAATACCTCAACACTCTATACTCAACAACAATAATTCACAAAGAGCCAGAACTTGTAACTTCCTCATTTCCTCTAGCCCCGCCCCTTATGCAAAACCAACATCCCTCCCCTGTTCTCTCTCTCCGCTGGCGTTTGTAATCGTTTTTATTTTTAACTTAATTTTAGCAAAGTCATGTATTTTAAAAATCTTATTTAGTGGTTTCATTAGTGACAAAGGCTAAACTTTCTTGGAAAAATGTCTTTTATGTAAACCATGTTTGCTATTAATTAATTTAGGGCTAGAATATGTTTATTGTCTTCCAATGAAAGAAAGGTTCCTTTCGCCGTAGTCGAGTTGACATTAGAAGCTTGCCACGCCCGGACTGTTACACCAACGCATTAGCATGTTAAAGCGATTTCATTGAGGAGCCTAGCTTTCTTAACTAGTAAGTACTGTACTTTTGGAGGGGGGAGGTGTCTTTCGCTGGAAATCTTGCCCCCTTCTACTTTGAAAATACCTGTGAAACCGGTTTAATTCGTCACAGCCAGGGTTGTACTCGTTAATGTCTGAGCCGGAACACATCATTATATCTCATTTTGTATTTCTATAAAAAATCGTTTGCCCAGCCTAACACTATTGTTGTTATTGTTTTTATCCTGTAAAGCGCTTTGAGGAGCACAGCTTTCTCACCACTTAGATTACTTTTTGATACCATCTTTACACAAAGCAGAAACTTCTTGTATTTTCCAATGACATACAAGTGGAAAGATTACAGATTTTAATCGTCTTTTTTCTGAACCAGGGAAAATCTGATCATGTTTCTCTATAACAATAATAAAAAACTTTATTTTACATATCACCTTTAAAAGTGGCATCTCAAAGCAATATAGTAGATGTAAACCACAGATTACAAAGTAAATACCCAGACAAATGCAAACGCATTTTTAATAAAATGCTTTTATTTATTCAGCAGAGAGAAAGCGTAAAACCTGGGCGTAACAGCTGTTCCTTTTTCTGATCACTCGCTCTCTGGATACACGTCTCACCTGTCCTGTTCTTTGTTTTCCTAATTTGCTGATTATGCCTTCTGCGATCCACTCCTGCCCTCACACCTAAAGAAGACTATTTTAAATTTCTTTGCGCGGTCCATTGTGCAATTAACCCTTGTATGTGCTGTCCTTAAGGTGATATCACATAAAGGTGATATGTAAAATAATGTTTTTTATTATTGTTATAGAGAAACATGATAAGATTTTCCCCGGTTCAGAAAAAAAAGATCTAAAGTATACTAGTTTGTCTCTAGTATACTTTTAATACAGTCTTTGCTGTGCTCTAGAGGATCCTTGTGATATTTCAAGCTCTGGTTGAATGATAAGTGTCGCAGTTTAAATAATTTTCGTAGTTAGAAATTATGAAACACTCTGTTAAAAGCAATGGAGTTTTTATGTCCGTTGTAGTAAAAGAAAATGCCTGACAAAGAAGGGCTTGGACAGATTCCAAGTGCATTTTTGCAATTTACGTTGCATTGTGCATTGTGCTGCTGTAATACAGTTTAAAATAATTAAAAGTCTAAACGGTATCAGCTTTATTTATGGGTTGCAATTTTAAAAAAGTCAAAAACCGCACTCAAAATGCAATTTAGAGCTTTCTGGAAAGAGGAGACACCCAAATTAATAATGTAACATGCCACTGTTTGTGCATGAACAAGGTTATACTGCTATTTCCTTAGATACGTGATTAAAAAAAAAACATTTGAATATCCGGCGGAACAGGGCATCCATAAAAATCAAGTAATAGGTTTATTCCATGCTGAAAAAAAGAAGAAAGAAAACACATTCCATAAGAATCAGCGCTTTTTAAAGGTGGCTTCTCAAAACGCTTTACAGGATAAAAACAACAATAACAACAATAACAACAACAGTACTGTATTTTATTGCACTTTGACAGATCGTCCTTAAATCAATTGTTGACTTTTCTCTCTTTACTACTGTACTTGTTTGGATTGACTGAGCTCCGCTCAATACCACACGATGATCCCCCCAGAGTCTCTGCTCCGGGTGATTTGGGTTTTTTTGAGGGTAAAAAACTCTCTCTCTCGCTCCCGTGTATTGTCTGTTTTTTTTGTGCTGTCCTTTGACAAAACAAGGCTCGCCAGATAATGTGAATCGAAACCTGTTTTTCTAGCTTTTAAAGTTGTGCGATGTGTAAATGGGAACACATCATTATATCTTACATATGAAAAATACATAATATAGCTCCGTAAAAATGCAAATGTGTTTTTAATAAGATGCTTTTGTTCACTCATTATCCGACAATTTCAGGAAGACTAAGGAAGGACTAAGGGAATTGTTATCTGTTGTTGAAGTTCTGTGAGCTCGATGACTTTGAGACCACTTGTTATCCCAGGTTGTTTGAATCGCCACAATTCAAATAGAGAAAAAAGAGCTGACTGACAAGATTTAAGATGTGGCTGTCAATGTTGGATAAAAAAAAAACACATTGCCCGACGTTTGTTGCATTGCTTGAAAAATAACTTTATTTCGAGAGACTGGATAAGTAATTCAAGTGTTTTTTTAACTTCCTGAAAAACAGCTAATAATTTAACTATATGTGCAAACGTTTTATGATATGTCGCTGTTGTGAATGTCTGCGGAGTGTATCTTATTTGCCTGTCTGTCCTGGCTGTGCTCCCTCCCTCTCTCTCTCTATCCCAAGAAAAATAAATCTAAACGGGGAGAAGGCTATGCTGAAAGTTTATTTAGATACTTAGAAGACATATATTTAAACCCACGTTTGTGATTTAAATCAAAAAGCACAGCCAGTCTGTCCTGGCTGTGCTCTCTCGCTCGCCCTCTCTCTCTCTCTCTCTCTCTCTCTCTCTCTAAATTCAATTCAAAGTGCTTTATTAGCATGACAGATGGGTACAATCAGTGTTGGGTATTTACTTTGCTTTGAGATGCCACTTTTAAAGGTGATATATAAAATCAAGGCTTTAACTTGCTTTAACTATGCAAGTCTGAGTTCTTGTCTGTCCTATCCGAACCCGAAAGTATAACAATATGTATCTTTATAGCAGGTGGTGTACAGCTTTTTAGTATAGATTACACTTTTCTAAAATGTATTTAAAAAATAAAAACGATTACAATCTAATCTTTCCACGTTTGATCCCAAGATCCCAAGAAAAATAAATCTAAACGGGGAGAAGGCTATGCTGAAAGTTTATTTAGATACTTAGAAGACAAAGATATCAATTTATGTTGCATTTGTCTGACTGTGAATCAAAAAACACATATATTTAAACCCGCGTTTGCGATTTAAATCAAAATGCAATTTAAATCAATATAAATGTTTATATTGTAACGCATAGATGGCTATTCATTGTTATTAAAATGACTTAAATTCGGTCATGTTGTGATATTTAGAAATATAAATTTGTTTGGTGCGAGTGAGGTTTTATTTAATCTCTGACCAAGGGAAACATTTCATTTTTTCAAAGAAATGTTTGTTAGAAGAAGAAGTCATGGCTCCAGTAGGATTCGATCACAGACCGTGTGACGTGGGAGTCAAGAACCTAACCCACAGCGCCACATGCAGAGTGCTGAAAAAGCACTAAAGAAACATTATCAACAGACAATGTACAGCGTGTACTATTCTTGTGTTGCGGTACATGAATATAATTATATCATTATTAGTTTCTTTAGATACGCGATTCCATATTATATTCCCTTTTAATCAAATTCTAAAAGTATGCTTGTTGACTCCGGTATCTCGTTAGTTAAAGACTTCGATGCTTAAAATGTTTAGGGAGAAATGGAATACTGGTGTGTATTTCTTCTTTAAAGTACCAAGCCCAGCCATATACTGTAAGTTTATGTTCCAAAATTAATATTGTTTATGGCCTTCACACGCGTTACAGTATGCTCCTATTCTTTTTATGCTCAGCTACTAAGATTTCCCTTCAGTGGTAAAATTCCATATAAATATTCAATACTACAACGGGCACAGTAAAGACGTTTACTATAAATCTTTCTACGACAGACCAACGGACCACGAGTGCCCCTGTCGGTTAACCAATCACGTACCGCGGTACCGCGCGTCACGATGTGAGACGCTATAGCCAATTACCTCCGGTACGTGTCATTACCGCGCACTTTGAATGGCTACATCTGTATGTTCCTTTGATTTGTTAAAGTCTTGCCTACTTTTAATGTATAAAAAGGAAAGTATAACCTCAGTCCAGTGAGCATGTCTTGAGTGCTAGGGGAAACCCTATCTCTGTGATGTGCTCCCCTTCAGCTGATTGTATTAAAGATCTCTGTTGACAATCTCCAAACCTGAGTGAAGACTGAGTTTTCTTCGACACTGTTTAAGTATTGGTGAAGCTTCTGACATCTGCACACGATTAAGCTTCTTTTCATTCTGACCATACAGGTGGGGAAATGGAGCCATTAACATAGTACATGTAGTATTTTTAACTGCTCCCAATCTATCACAGTTTACATCCACCAACAACGTACCCAATTACTGGGTTGATCACATCATAGGATTTGAGAATAGGGCATAATGTTGCTAGATTTTTCAGTTCTTCAAAGGTTTTTTTTTCTGGATCTCTTTACAATGCCACTGGAACTCATTTAAACATTTGTCTCAGAGTTGCACTTGAATCAGACAAATTTGTAATAAATTTCAATCTGTTCTTAACATTCCCATAAACCTCATCATTGTTGAATTGTGTTCTGGATTGGCATCTGCTGAATTGCTTTCTTTACCATGTCTTTACTGTTTACTGTTACGCTGTTTAATGACATGTTTTGGTAAAGGCTTTTACCATTCTGGTTTTGCTTTTCTTTTATGTTACGTTTCAGATTGATGCCTCTTGCTCTTTACAACAACTGAATTAATCCCAATCCATGTTGTGTCACATCTTCACCTCACACAATAATATTAATCACGATGTTCTTTATGTTTGCACATCTTCTAATATATGTGCTATGCTCTTCTGGAGTACTTTTGTTATAGATGAAATTCCAAAGGCCAGTCTCTTCAATCTTTATTTTCTAAAGGGTGTAATAAATGAACTATCTGTAATGTTCTTCATACAGCAAAATCTTCTAAAAATCATCGGGCACTTAAAATTCCAGCTGGTACTTTTTCCACTTTATGTTAAGGTCAATATTCTGTTTTATATTCCCTTATTGACATATTTGGGATTAATTAATTGGGATTTGGGATTAATTTGGGAAATATGATTTCATTAGATCTCATGACTTCCTTGGCTTTAGCTTTTATGAATACCATTCTGTTTATCTGTAGACTCAGTGACTTCCAGTTCTTCTATTGTCTTGCTCTTTAATATTTTTTCCAGGTTTATAGTACTTTTATGGATGCAGGTAACTAGCATGTATCCTAGATGTGTAAACAAATCCTGATATCTCCTTTATCTCAAGTTGAAGGTTCTCTTCAAGATGCACAATAGCAAACAGGTTCTGCGGTGCTATATTATTGGTGCATCTTGCTAAATTATTCAGAAAGCAATGCCTCGATTTTGATCTTTGATTTTGATCTTTAGTGACATCTAGTGACACAAAGCATATGCCTCTTGATTCTGTCTCTTCATTCATTTCAGGAATTTAGCAAGTTTTCAGGATCATGGTGTTGCATTCAACTCAAGTATTCAGCTTTAAATGAACTTTTCTGTTAATGTTGTTGAAGTTTCTGTTCAACAAATGTGCCAGATGGGCACCATATAACCTTCATTGCTACATGTAGCATTATATAAAAGCTTTTGTTCATTCAGCCAAGAATGTTGTATATCTACGTTGTACTACTCAGTCCTATTAAGCTGTAACAAACTGATTGCTAGCTTTCTAAAACTCACAATTTATGCTTATCTTGGACTTGCATGTTTCACTTAATCATGCGTATTGACAAAGTAGTAATTTAAGCATTCAGTTTCAGTCTTGAGCTTTGCAATGCATCTTTTTAAAGAGTGCTCTGCTTGTGTTTGTGCAAAAAGGCATTTCTTATAAACTTTATATCAGTAAATGTTGGTGTAAATCTCAAGATATAAAAATGTATTTGTTGATATTTCAGTGATAGCAGTAATCTTATTTTTGGAAACTGCTAACAGCCCTTAACATGAAGTTTCAAGTAGAAGTTTATTGTATTTAATTAATTGACTATATAAATACTAGAAACTGAAATAGAATCACGACAACCATGAGAGAATAATTGATTTACCACAAGATATTTCTGCATAGATAGAATATATTTTTAAAGACTAAAGACAAGATAAATAACCAGAAAAAAAACTATAATACACCTCTAAGTAAATACTTAGCATAGCATAGCATACTATACATCTACATAGTATACTATATATGTAGTATATAGTATAGTATACACTACATAGTATAGTATAAGTCCAAGTAGTCCAGCATATTAATGTAATATATTGTATATAAATAAATATGTTTTTAAAATGTAAGAGTAATTATCAATATGACTGTTAATGCAGTGTAACAATTAAAATACAGCAATTATTATTAGAAGGTATCAGGGTTCTCTATATATAGTACATTTGGAAATATTGTATCCCTTTTGTGTGATTTCTTGAGAAGAAGTCAGACTTTCTGGTTCATTTTTATTTGCATCATACAAATATTAATATATTATATACAATATTAATATATACAAATATGAATATATTTGTATAGTCTAAATACAGTGCTGTAATACTTTTATTTAAAACTGTTTTTGGAGTATGCTTACAAATATAACATAACATAACATAACATAACATAACATAACATAACATAACATAATACGTTGAACTGTTAAGTGCCAGAAACTAGTGAGTTCAAGCAGATCCAGTGTAGCTGCATCAGCATGAGTAGGCTGAAAAAGAACAGGTAAAGGTTTATTCCATGCTGAAAGGAAAAGAAAAGAGACACAAGATTTTTGCTGTGAAGACTTCTTCAGGTGTGACACTGAAACATTTAGTCACTTTTCTTTTCCTTTCAGCATGGAATAAACATTTACCTTTTCCTTAGAACCAAGTGAGTACCAGTCAAGATCTCAGTAAAAACCAAACATAGATATTATGTTTTCTTCTCTTTTTACACCATGTATAATGTAATGTTTCCTGCATAGGGCTCAGCCCTCACTGACACATACAACTGACACACTACAGATAACACAGCCCAGGGTGACCAAAGAGATAGCAAGATAAACAGATACACTGGGGAAACTCAGACAAGGACAGAACTCCATGAACAGAATCAGAATAGCATCAATGTAAAACAGCTACATACTGTCTGGTGCAAGTTTACAGTCTTAGTAAATGTCTTGTCCCCGGAGCAGTCCCAGTGTCCTTAACAATCTACTGTATCTTCAAATGAACAGTGCCAGTAGATGGTGCTACACAATGTAGAAAAAAAATGTATAGATTAATTTTATATTTAAATATAAGAAGAAGTAAGGTTTCAAGTTAAGAAAATAATATTTTTTGCCAAAAAGCAAAAACTAGAAGAAACATTTTAGCAGTGTAGCCACCTTCAAAGTGTGTACAACATCTGCTGATCAGCGATGTTTATGACGAACTAAATCTGCATAATGGATTTACCTGTGTAGTGCCTGTTTAATAAAATGGCACCTGCTACAACAAAGATTTTTTCATGTCCCTGATATATAACTTTGTTACAGTTACAAACATGTTTTTTGATGCTCGATATATATTTCATTTTGAATGTTTTTTTAATTGTATGCTTATTTAATTAAATAAACACTTTACAGTAATCTATTTTTATCATGTATTATGTGTTTTAATCTCACCCACTATGTCTTTCAGATTTGAAATAATCATGCATGCAATCTGCTTTGCAAAATACTGTATTTAAAAATCAAACCAAAATGGAAAATAAGGAAATCATTTTAAACTATGGCATTACAGTATGTGTTTATTCTTGCACTATGTTTATGTAGGAAGGGAAATACTGTTCTCTTTGTATGTTCTTCACAGAAATACGATAAAAATATAGAGCTAATATTCCAATTCTATAAATTAAAAGCAACTCATGTCGAAATAAATGAATATCAATTTGGCTAGTTTGTCATGGATGAGAAATGAGGTAGTTATCAAATCAAGGTCTGATTAGCTAAAGAAAATCTGTGAAACTCTATTACAACCCACTCCATTAACTGATTATTCTACCATTTAATCAAACTGTCAGGAGAATAAAAAGCTCTAAAATGCACTAATTAAAGTTTCGTTGGAATAATTTATAAATTGCTTTTAATTTCTTTAAAGTTAAAGGGCTGTGAATTAAAAATAAAAGAGTAAAAAATCATATGTAAATTCAGATAATCACGTGATGCAGGATTATAGCAAAGATATTGAGAAAGGTATATTTAATATTACCTCTAATATACAGTATAAATTACTAAACCAGTATAAAATTGTAAAGAGTTTAAATAACTTTTAAAAGTAATATCTTCTTAAATTTTCTAATTTAATTTCAATATTTCTAATTGAATGTGTTTGAAATGTTTAGAGGGTTCACTGCTGGGATAATGGACATCTCAATGGCAATGGGTAAAATAATCACCATTACATGATTCAGGTTCTGTACGAGCTCTGTCTAGTTCGAGAAATGAACCATGCTGCGTTATGACATTGCAAACTGCTGACATAAGCATGTGCCTGGGAATGGAAGCTATGTCATGTCAAATGGCACTTCTGTGATGGCCAACCTGACCTGGAACAGTCATAATAATTTTCAGTCTGTTCACATTTCTGGGTGAGAAAATGTACAGTTGACAGACTGCATAAACTGGGGCACAGTTTTTTTTCTCTGTAAAAGTCACGTACTGTAGCTCTCAGGTTGCACTGTTACCCATTTTCAATACAGTTGTATGAGAAACACTTTACAGTGTATATTGTAAGGATGCCAAAAACTATTTAATTATGTTCCTTTCATAGTTCAACCCAATGCGTTTAATACCTTTCACATGTCAACCAAACTATTAACTATAAATTGGTTTAAAACTGAAAGGGATCAAATAAAATATATTTCACGTTTCAATATACCCATGGTAATTGTTTTTTTTTGTATAAAAAGCTATTTTGTAATTTGTGCAGTATATTAATATTTAATACAAAACATTCAGTATTTTACTTTTTAAATCTTTAATAATGTGAGCAAAAAATTATGCATTTCATTGTTTGTTTGGAATAAATCAATATGTTCTTTATATGCTGTATGATTTCATGATATTTCCGATTTAAGTGATGCATCAGTCTGATTAATTTTTAACTTTTTGATTTCTTACTGGGAAAAATATCTTTTCAAAGTTTCATGCAGCCTACCAACTAATTTTCTGAAGATTAAATAGAACACATACCAGAAAAGATCTAAAACACAAGCACTATGGAGGTTAATGAGATAAAGTTTTTTAAAACAAATTACATTTGTGCTTCCTTTAAAATTTGCCACAACAGGGTTTGCTAAAGGGCAAAGTCAAAATAATTGGAAACAACATGTCAAGAAAGTGAAAGGAACTGAAGTAAACCATACGCCTTACAGTATAATATAAATAACACCTTATTGCTGAGTGTAAAATCTTTAGTGGACAGAATACTTTACTGGAATTGTTACATCACAGTAAATGTATTATATTCTATACAAATAAAATATGTTACCCTAACAATATCTTTACAGAGATATTTAAGAAATTGTATTAATTCTTTGTATTAGTGTACTGTATTTTCATAAAATTCCAGTTATGTGGTACTGTACAGTATGTCTAGAAAATGTACCAAAGGTTAAATAAAAAGTGCATAACTGTATCATTTTATACAGTTCATCAAACATTGCCTTTGTGAAACTTTATTATTTTATAGCACTGTCCCCAAAGTAATTAATCATACTAAAATTAAAATAAAAGGCAGAGGACTTAACGTGTCTTAGGTGCTCTAACACCTGTCTGTTCCAAAAGACTATTTTTATTTTTTTAATTAGTGGTTTAACCAGGCAGGACCCCCTGAGGCAAGATAGCCTCATTTCTTTGAAAGGTTATACATCTATATATGAACCTGGCCACATTTTCAAAGATTAAGATAAGTAAGTGATCTTGTAATTTAAAATATTGGCAAGGACTACTTATTTTTGTGCACATCTGTTATTCTACTAAACATTATAATAAGATAACTGGTAAAACTGTTTTTATTATAAAAATATAACTGAATTAAAAACAAAACTCCCATATGCCTGCAACAAACATAATTAGTTTTACATACAGGACACAGAAAACATTGCAAAAATTATAATTAATAATAAAATTGTTCTAAACCTAGCTTGTGAAACTTATTCAACTTGAACAAAAAACATTCCAAATGCAGGAACAATGTCCTCAGGGGACATACTTGCCTTATCTAGTGATTTAAAAATGCTCCAGTAATAGAACAATGTTTTTCTGTACTGATGTACAAAAAGGATAATTTAAAAGGAGGCATTCATTTTTTGCAAATTGTGAACAAAAAATATATTGCAGTGTCAATTAATTATATTCTTGGTGTTCTACTTCTATTTTTTAGTTTCATATCATACTATTTTTGTTATATATCATATTCTCATATTTATTGTTTTGTAGCCTGTTTATGTACTTACTGTATGTATTGATTACATTTTGTAACATTTTACCTGTTAATTGTTAATTTATACTTTAATGACAATTTTTTTCTATTGAAAGTTGGTTTGACTATAATTGTCTCCTTTTTATTTTCATTTCTGTTTCATGTCTGAAGAGAATGAAACACATTTAAATGCATTGTTGAATTCAGAAAGATTGAACAGATAGCATTTAACATTTACTTGTACTACTCTTATACAGTATACAGTAGTAGTCACATACATCATGTCTGAAAAGTCAGAAATGAATTTATGGTTGATAGAATTTGCTTTGCATGTTGAAAAAGCTTCAAAATCTGCATATGTATATATTCACAATGCTTTGCATGACTCACTCCATAAATTCGGAGTAAAAAAAACTGGAATTGTAATAATTGTATAAGTATTCAAGCTATATCTTTTTGCAAATCTAAATTAATTTAGGTGTACACAATTACCTTAACAAGGCACTCCACTAGTGGAGTAGATTTAGTCTGCAATAATAGTGGTTCGCATTATTTCAGAATAAATACACCCATATCTGTAACATTCCTCAGTCAAAGTTTAAAGCAAAGATTCAACTAGACCAAGAAGACCAAGAAGCTTTCAGATCAACTCATGGATCAAGTTGTATAAACTTAGAAATTTGGCCAAGGGTATAAAACATTTGCAAGACCCTAAATGTCTCTTTGAGCTTGTTGAAGTTGAATGTCCGTGAGTCAACCATGTCCTGGTCACTCCATAAATGTGCTTTGTGTGGGACAGATAAAAAAAAAAAAAACATTTTAGATCCTTCATGGGGATGGTTATAACAAGAAAAGTTACAGCTGACCTTTTATACACTTATTTGATAAGGAAGACAAACAGGTTGAGTCTCAAAAAGTAAAACTTCAATTGTATTTATTTTCTATTGGTAAGTAAACTTCTAGGACAATTGATCATAAGATGCCTGCAATCATAAGATGTCTACATAACTGAGCAACTGTATGTCAGTTTTCTGAAAAGAAGTACAGTTGAGATTGGTCTTTTACACAAAAACAATTCTTTGGAATTCTTAAAACAAGTATTCTTTGTGTCTGCAGGCTGTTGTTATAAAAACATGCTTTACATTTCAGCCTTTTAATAATTTGCACTCATAAAACGTGCTTTAAATTACAAACACAAAGTGTTGAAAATGTCTTTATTTTGTGAAGTCTTTATAAAAATGTCACTTTAATAATTATATTTAGGGACACTGGTATCCATGATAATTACTTCAGAGATATTGTCTTGTTATGCACCAAATGCTTCTTAGTTTAGTGCGACAGCACCTTAATTATAATGCTCCTAAGGGATTTTCAGAGTGGTCCTACATACCGGAATGATTGACAGATAAATTAATATTGTCAGACCCTGGAGACAGATAATACATTCCACTTTATGCCATTGTTGCTTGTTTCAAGGACAATTTACCCCCTGCCAGTTTTACTGATGTTTCATATTAACATAATGTATCGTATAACTATTGAGCTTTGTTACTTATGTGCAGAACCCCAGAAAGCTGGATAACTGAGACTAAGATTGTAAAGGCATTTTAAGAAGTTTAGAAATGTACTGCTTTCAGTTAAATCCAAATAACAGAAACTTTGACATTTCCAAATCACTGTTTCACAGTCCAACGTTCATCTTTCATTATCTTCAAATTTTGTTCAGAATTGCTGGACAGCATTTTTGGTTTTATAGTTTCTGGGTTTGTCAATCACAGATGTTTCTTTGTGTGTTTCAGTTAAGTTTTGTTAACTCACATCTTGAATATTGAGAGATGCTACTTCACTCAGTCTTTTTCCTTTGTTTTTTATACAGAGTTATTATTCAGTTTTACAGTCTACAATGGCACATTTTGGAATATTCTAAAGAAACATATAATCACATCAGGGGCTGTGTCATGTACCTCATGTACAACACATTCATAGAAAGACTTAATGGTTTAATGTAGATTTAGCCCATTACATCAAAGGTTATCTTGCATACTTAATTTGGAAAGTCTATCAGTTGCAGTCATTCTGTTTCCTTTGAAATGGGCTCCATTCTGTTTATTTACCTCTGCCGCAGGCTAAGCCACTGGAGGATTGCTTTCCTGGGTGATCGGCACCTTGGGGATAGACAGAAACACATGTTCTGGTTATTTGTTCTTTGTTCTTTATTCAAGGACTTTTAAGCAGGTTTTTTCTTTATTTTTTATTCCCAATACCACTTTCAAGAATGCTTGCATTGTATTAGAAGAGTCAAACTTACAGTATGTGTTATAAGAACTTTCTGGGAAACATTAAACAAAGCTATTTTCTTTCTTAAACAATAATAAATCAAATTTCCCATTATGTGTTTAGAAGGCATTTACAAATAAATATAATATATAACATTCAACTTGTGTTTAATTAAACAGTATTTGTCAAACAGAAAACATTTGAAGAGATTGTCATTTATGTGTGTAACACAATTTTATGTCCCAAATGTAATCTTCTGCACTTGATTTGTGGATCTGGAAGAAAATATATTTACCTCTTGTAAAGCAATAATTTCCCCTATCATCCTAAACATTTAATTAGTATCACAAATCCAAATTACTCTCTACAGATACACCATTTGTAATCACTGGATAGTAGGCATTATAGCTTTAATACCTGTGTCTATCATGAATTATTTCAAAATGTTTGCTAAATAATTACTTTATAAATCATTGTATGAAAACCTGAAAGCTCCTTAGAGCTCCAGAAAACTGACACAATTTCATTATTACAGACTGCAAAATGAAGATGATAATTTCATAATGTCTAGAAAAGTTTCCTCTCTCCATTTAATTGAGACATTCTCATTGAACTCCACTTCTGGCATTAGGAATTACATTTCAAAAATAACCCTGAGATACAGTCTTGCTGCTTCACAAATAATAGGAGATGGGAAAAGCAATATAATACTTTGAAATTAACTTCAGCTATCACGTATTGTAGTTTTGACAATAGGTTAGTGAGTGCAATATGAAAAAAAAAATAACATCAAATTATAATCAATATGTGTTTTCATCCAGGTGGGTGCTGAAAATTGGTGGTGGTGGAGTGGAGTCCCCATTACCTGTAAAGCGCTTTGAGTGGAGTGTCCAACGATATATAAGTGTAAGAAATGTATTATTATTATTATTATTATTATTATTATTATTATTATTATTATTATTATTATTATTATTATTATCCAGCTGCTTTAACCCAGTGATCTAAGGTAAAAGACTATCAACCTCAAGAAACCTAGAGATATTTTTACTCATGCATTTTGATGTTTGAAACCTAAAGAACCCCAGTTTTGTCTGTGCTTTCCATCATCAAGATGTTCATAGCTAATGCATTTGTTGTAACCAAATATGTGAGCAGAGAAGTCTCAGGGACAACAAATAGGAGTCTCCCGAAGCACCTTGGCATCTCCACAATATAATGTTTCTCAGTCTACCATTTGAGGTTGACCTCATTGATCTGTGATCTGCAGCAGAGCTCTATCGCATATACAGCCAAGTATGTGCCGACATGACAAATTTGAACAACTTCACAATAGCCTGTCGTAGATATATATCCCATTGTGCACTACCAGCAGAAAATATTTGGCAGCAATGTGATTTTTTTTCCTTTAGACATTAATAACAATTTAAGTATCTATTGCATATTTTAAGACTTACCAGATCTTATCTACTGTAAATTTGTTCTTTCCATCCAACCTTGTACAAATTGGTTGGACGGCAGCCAGATCAATAAATAAAACACTTGTGTGTTGACAGCAATTTAGACATTTCCATTGATAAGGAGCATTTGAGGATTCAACAGCACAGTCTTCTCTGTCACCTATTCAAGAGTGCACTAACAAAGGATACTCCCAGAACATACTGTATATAGATAGGTACTGTATATGACAGACAGGGACAGGAGCAATCTCCTTCTGGAATAACAATGACGGTGTACAAACATTGTATGTGCAATCTTATACTGGATTATCTGATGTGCTACCTTTAGGAGGAAGAGAATGGCTGTTACATTAGAACCAAAGTGTCACTATCGTCATCTCTCCTAGAGGAAGCCCCGACCCTTTTGTGTTTTTAGTTTCATTATCACGTACACCTTTCCCTGGATTCACCGTACTATTTAAACCCGGTGCTCCGGAAGCTCCAGGCTCTGCATTGGAAGACGGATACCCGGAGGCCCCGTCAGCATCATCGCCTTACGTCTGCGGCTTGAGGGCTTAGGCTTCTGATCGGCGTTTTGGCCAAGCTGAGTCCAGGGCTCGGAGCGCCTGGCCTCACCATTCTGTTTTTAACCTCCTGTTCCTGTTCCGGATCCTGCTATGGATTTTAACCCTGTCTCAGCTTGGATGGATTTCCCGTTTCGGACTTGTTTGCCTGCGATCCCCCCTTGCACCTGATCACTGTCGGCACCACCCCCTGTTTACCATCCCTTACTTTCCTAACTGTGTAAACTTTCTTTAACAGTAGCCCTGTTCCAGTCACTTCTGGATTATACTGTCTGCACAGGGTCCTAAACTACATACTACACGGGAGTCAGGACCGGTTTCTGCTACACAAAGCCTGGGCAGTAGAGCCAAGTTTAGAGGTTTTTTTTTATTTAAAAAAGAATAGCTGTTCTCTTTTTATTGCACACTTGACAAACACTATAAATTTACAATGCATTTTTTTCTGTATTTTTTATAATGATATAGCGCTGTTGACTGTACAAGCAAATGTATTTTAAAAAAAGATTATAGTTTATATACTTGAGGGCTAGAAAATTGATTAAGATTTAATATTTTCACTGCACTGACGACTTTTTCAAAATTATTGTTACATCATTTCTGAACTTCTCTACAAAGCCCTCTAGCATCTTGGTCCACTGTACACCTTTGACCCTTTGACTTCTTGCTTTTATCAGGGAAAAAAATGGACACATTTAATCTTGGACAAAATATCTTTGTGTTAAACAGTATCACCTGAACTTCTGATATGTATTATATCTAAATCATTTGTAAATAATGTAATTAAGGCCATCTATTTTCACAACATTTAATTATTGCATATCATGTTCTATCTCTGTAACATACAGTAAATAAATACATAATAATTCATTTTAAATTTGTAAATATTTTATATTATTTATAAAGTAATGTGTATTTGTTAGTATTTTTTTCATATTGAAGTATTATTATCTAAAGTATTTCTCTTGTTAACATTTTATTTTTTCTACATTGAAGAATGTCCATGAATGACTAATATGCTACTTTCTGCTAGTCTGCTCCCAGTGCATCATTTAATTTTTGAAAATCCTGTTAATAAAATACCTAACACCACTGCCTTAACCATTTTTTTCTTGTAATCAATAAGTTACCTATTACGAAATTTTGAAAAGGGTTACATTTAATTTTTTAAATAGTGTTATTGCCTCTGCTGTTATAAATTCATGAATTTATTGTGCAGAGTGGTTCAGCTACAGTACCTTATTGTGCATTATTTGAATTGATATAATCACTTTATCTACTTTCTGTATTCACATTCTGCTTTTTATATTTAACAAGAAATGTTTTTTCTTGGTAAAATGAGTTATTTTATAGTGTAAAACATTTTCGCTCTCTTGATATAAAATGTACAATGATATCTAATACTAATAGAATAAAAACCTTGTGTTACGAAGAGCTGGCACTTTTGGTACTGTCAAGTAATTTAAATCATATTTAATATAATTTGTGGTATTTTAAAGTCTGACAGACTGAAAAAAATCTTTACCTTCAAAACTGCAGACCTATTCTTTACACACACACATACTGTATACAGTATAGATGATTTGAATTGTACTTATTACATGTCATTATATTGTCTCCCAAAATTATGAAATATTATGAATTATATATTACATGTATAATTTCATTTTTAAATTATTTATCCCTACCATGCAATACTGTCTTGGTCAATTTTATTCTATCTTCAAAAACAGCTGATATACTGTATACATTACAATAACATTTGTATGTTTAATATGTTGTTATATGTTGTATGTTTAATAATTCACTGTCACATTCCTGCATTCCAGAACTATAACTATTGATTGAATATGCTTTATTCTCTTATAAAACATAGTCTAAGAGTTCATTCACTTTGGTTACACAGAGAATAAAACAATCATCACTCCCAAAAGACCACGGGGAGGACTTAGAAGTTTGACTTAAAAGCTCATTATCCCCAGATAACAACCTTTGAATGTCTCCTTCTGAGTTAGAGAGATAAGAAATCAAGCTTTTATGCTAAAGAGACATTAAATTAATCATTACAACTTACATCATATTCTAAATCTTAAAATCTCTGCATATATTGCTGCTGCATTAAATCAAATAACAGAAAGGGATGGAAAAGGTCTTATTTCCTTTGATAATTTATCTACCATTGCAATTTTATTCTTTCAGAAACTAATTTACCCTAGTTTAAATCCATGGCAGGTAGCATCTTCCCAGAACAGATATTTAATCGAGCTCCTGGTATTTTAAGTTCTTGTCCATGCAGAAATTACTTATTGGATGTAAGATAAAAATGCCATGATTCTGCTATGCTAATGCTAATAAATCTAAGTTTTTAAAAAAATAATGACAAAAATAGTCAAATCCAAATAAATAAATAAAAAGTATTGTGGTTCCATTCCCTTATTCACTTTGGAATGAATTGCAAAACACATCAGTACTTATCAAATCATTTACAGATGTAAAGTTATTTTTTACCTTTACAACTTTCTGTGGTGTCATCACTCATCAACATAGTATTTACATTTAGTATACAAGCTGTGATTATAATTAATAAATCTAAAATTAAATGTATGGTCACACAACTCCATTTAAAGGTGAAAAGAAAATAATGCTCAGTTGTATTTTGCACTTAAGCTTTTGTTTTTGTTGCCTTTTGCTACTATTTTCATTTACATAGAACTCTAGAGGGATGCCTTTGACTCTAGGTTAAGAGCTCAGTCCTTTTTTCAGGCTACACGACAATGACAGCCTCCACCTTCATCAATCCTTTTTCATATCAGAAACAAATTCAAAACTGGCAACATTCTGTAGACTTAGAGGTTAAAGTAAAAAATAAATCCTAAAAAAAAGTAGTTGTTTTAACCGACATGTATGGATTGTATGACTTGCATGCAATGTATATTGACAAAGTGTAACAAGTGTGTTATTTTCATGGCTAAGAAACATTTCACAGTTATAGATGGATGAACAATCAGCCTTTTAAAAGCCAGGTTGCTAAATTTGGGATGCTCTGTCCTGGTTTTCATCCAGAATGATGGTAGCAAGGACACTGCATTAAAAATGTTTTCAGTCCTGTCATTTTTCAGTTCAATGAGCTGATGTTCCTGTAATGCTGATGAAGAAGATTTTGTGCAGGTGTTTTAAAAGGATCACCAAGTTGATCTGTTCTTGGGTCTTTTGCAGTTGAAATACATTACTCAGACATTTCTGTTAATGATGCTAGGCATTCTTACCTCAATTAGGAAGGTTCCTGCTTCTTTCATAATGTTCCTGCAAAATTCTGAAACATACAGTATCAAAGACTCTTCTATCCATATGATTATGCTGGGTTATAAGCTTTGTCTAAAATGTCAAATCCAGACTCTGCAATAACAATAACTTGCAATAACAGATTAAGTTCATTTTGTGGGGAAAAACAATGTCACTGTGCAGCATTCAGCTGGATAATGCAACGGCCCTACTCTTTTCAAGAACTCACTGGGATTTTTAATGACCACAGAGAGTCAGGACCTCAGTTTTACATCTCATCTGTAGGACAGTGTCTTTTTACAGTATAGTGTCCCCATCACTATACTGGGGTATTAGGACCCGCATAGACCACAGTGTGAGTGCCCCCTGCTGGCCCCACTAACACCTCTTCCAGCAGCAACCTTAGTTTTTCCCCAGAGATCTCCCATCCAGGTATTAACCAGGCTCACAGGTGCTTAGCATCAGTGGGTTGCCAGATGTGAGTTACAGGTTGATATGGCTGCTAGCAATGTTATTACTCAGCTGAGTGATTAATTTGTTAAGGCAACTTTCATCAACTTGCTAAAGGACGTATTTATGTTTATATTCCTGACTGTTATTGTCAGCTTTATGCAGTATTTATTCCTGAAAGTAGTTTTAGTATTTATTTTTTTGCTTTGTTTATTTTTTCTTTTGATCTTTGATATATACATATATGTACAGTATATTGTGTGCAACCTGGTATTTTAAAGTCAGGATAAGTATTTGTACACATTCAGTTAAAATATATTTCAGAGAGAAAAAGTTAGAATTGGATTACAGTTTATATCCCTTTGAAGCAATAATTGCATGAAAGGTGTGCCCCATTGAGCTAACCCAACATTTGTTGTGTAATCATTTGACATGCTTGTGCCGGACCTATATTTCACCCACTTCTTACTTTCTTTGGGGTATTCTGAATCCAATCTTTTCTTTAGCATGTTAAGTTCATGATCAATTGGATTACATTGATTATTCTCTTAGAATGAATCTTAATGTAAAACTGCACTTTAAGAGGTAATCCAACAATAATTTCTAGGATTAATAAAATGTTCACAGTGTTGTAATCCATTCTTACAACATGCTTCAGAGCAGCAGTTCTTAGCCTGTGAAAGGTATGCCCATGAAAATGCAAACTAATAAGAATTATAGAGGGTAAGAAGATCAGCTTAACAGAGGGCTAGCAATATCAATGATACTAATCTTTCAAACTTGAGCATTTCAGTGATTATTATTGTAAAATAAAGAGAAGAAATGGCATTCTATATTCATAATTTATTTTATCTTGTCAAACAGCAGGGTCTATCACATCATTAGCTTACAGATCCTTTTAGCCAAGGAAATGGAATTTTTTAGTTCTCCTATCATGATCTCATCACTCTTATCTCAAAAATCCCCATAATTATTATTTCAAGACAGAGTCCTTATACCTTCTTTTGTCAGAATACACACATTTTTCAAAACAAAGAAATTATTTTATAGAACAGGATTGATAAATGCAGATTTTTGTTTTACAGTTTCAAATAAAAAATCTAATCACAAGCACATTTAATATTACATACCAGTAGAAAATATTTCTCATTTTACCAAAACTATTGCTATCCTTCCATTTTCAGTCTGCATTTGCATGTGAGCATCATAGCATATTCTAGCTAATATGAATGTTGTAAATATTTAACAGCAACATAAAATTCATATGTGCAATAAATGTTTCTAAATACTAAACAGCTGAATTGGAAAAAACATTTTTTTCACTAAAGAAGTAATCTGAATGGAATTTGACATCAGTTACTGTACGTGATTATTACAATTCAGAAAAGTACTTTTAGGCTCATATAGTTTTATTATTCTTACTAAAGGCTTAAAAGAACTGTTCAGGAAATTGTGATATTTCCATGAAATGGGGTTAATAATACAATATGAAGTAAAAAAGGAAGTCTGCGAATTACATAACTTTTAAGCATATTTAAGGATAGTTTTTGAATTGGAATTGTATATTGAATGCAAAAGTTATTATTTAATTTTGACCAATTCTGCTTCAAGATACTTCTAATGAGACAATTAACATATTTCAAATCTAGACTGGGCATTCAGGAACTCAGTTTCTCTCTTGCAAGACAGACTTGTCCTGCAGTGAAAAAAGAAGATTCCTGTTGACCTTTCTGACCAGCAAGGTATCCTAGACTCTTGTAGAGATAACTGCCACAGTTGTAGAAAAACATCTGGCATTGTATCAGTTTCATAAGAAGGTCAGTCCAATGTCTCTCTTTCTATCTGATTCCTAACGTAAAAGCATACATCACCTAAGATCCAAATCTATTCAAAAAAGAACACACAAAAAAGTAACCATATAGAACATGCATTCACAGCACCACATGAACCCCACCCTGTGGACCCCAGTTACCCAAAAGCAGTGTTACCAAAGAGAAATCCAGCACTATGTTTCTACCAAAACAGCTCTGACTAGTTACCTAGCGAGCCTCTAGCTAGTTACATAGTTTCACCAAAGTGTTCTCTCCAGTCATGGCTGTCCTGAACAAATCGTCCCATTATACTTTCTCTCCCCTGTTTTCTCTGCAATCATACAACCAATACATGGTAAGGGAAGGAAGACAATGCTTTTAGCAACAACTCTGGGCATATACAGGACTTTTGTTTCACATGATGTTCAGATTTTTCTCAATAAAAGCAAGTGGATTTTGTTAACCAATGTGTATAAAACTAATTATGATATTGCAAGAGGTTAGTGAGCTCAGACAAAATGGTGATTCTAGTTACAATTTACTGAATTCTGAGGGCCATGAGCTGCTGCCAACTGTCTCCTGACCAGCTGCAGACACTTAAAAATCATGCAGAGGACACTTTGTGAGCCAGTCTATTTGCTTGATTGGAACAGAGAGCAAATTCTCATAAACTTCCAACTTGCTGACCGGACATAGCATAATATTTGGAACTAGTCTAAGTGTAGGCATGTGAGTTTCTGTCACAAAAAGGAAGAGTAGATAGACCCTGTGCAGGGCTAAAAAACAAGGGAAGCCATGGGCACAATAGCCAGAAGTCCAAAACATTAAGCAAGTATCAAAAATCCAGAAAACAAGCAAGTAAAAAAAAACAGTAGAGGGCAGTAGAAGCAAGACAACAAATCCAAATTCGAAAGGCGAAAGCGATAACCAAGAAACAGGCAAAACTCAATAAACAATCCACAGCCAGAGAAGACGAGAGAGACAACACACATTACAGGAGCTCAGGGAAACAAACCACAATAGAGAGCAAGGAAGAAGGGAAAGAGAGGAACTAAAATAGTGATGGCAGAGAAAAGTGATTGGATAATTACTGTACTTATACAGATGCAGCCATTCAAAATGAGCTAGGTACACTGCGGTACAACGCGGTGGGCGTATCGCATCATATCGCATCCTTCCGTGTCATACAACATTTTACCATATGCAAATTAGATTGTGTTAATAGTATCCTGAATCATCTTGTAAAACTGCCAGGTGGAGCTAACAAAGCTTAACCTCTCATGTACAGCATTTGAGCTGTCACCAGAAAACACCCGGTTTCGAATCCCGATCACTGCCAAGGGACAATCTTTATTCAATTAAGAATTTAAGTTGTATACTCTTTAGACTTTTAAATTTAAACCATGTATTACACCATATTAATCATTATACATTAAAAAGTTGGTATATTTTATGAAAGCAAGATTACTCAGTTGGACAAAAGTACAGAACCTACCACCTTTATCATAAATACTTTAATTATGCAGAAATATTTTATGCATCAAAGTCTTTACCAAAGATATTACTAATAGTATTAATAATGAATGACCTTGGACAAGCTGTAAACTCAAAGTATTACCCTGGTCCATATTCTTTGAATGAAAATACTTTACTTTTTCATTAACAAAAAGTAACACCACAGCATTTTGTTGATCCGATCACGCATTTGATTCCAATCATACAAAATAAGTCTTGAGAATCTCCGATTCACCATGCCTTTCACATGCTCATAAAAGATATTAATTTAGGAACATAAACATATTACTGTATGTAAACTGTACTGTATATGGCTGGTTTTGGTAGTTTAAAGAAAAAATACACACCAGTCTTACATGTGGTTATTTCGGAAACATTTTTACGTGCTCCTTCTAACATATTATATACTTTGTGAAAAGTGATCGTTTTAACCTTTTCTGCGAATACACTCGTTATCAGAGTAGACAAAAGCATACTTTTAGAATTTGATTAATAGGGAATATAATATGGAATCACGTATCTAAAGAAATTAATAATGATATTTATTTAAGGATCTAAATATCTACATATATGTATCTATATAGCTGGTAGTATTACTGTATTCCACTTTCTTTGTAAACACGTTTTATTAACACCCGAATCGCAGCGGGTGAGAAAGAGACAGAAAAAAGTGAATCCTGTTTTTTGTTATGGTCTGTAACTCAAATCCTGCTTAACTAAAAATTAGACACAAGAAGAGTATTATTGGACAATGTTGTGAGGCTCTGGTGGAAATTCTCTGTAAACTGAAGAGTTATAGAGGAGACACATTGGTAGGAGAGCCATCATAAGATGGGAATGAGGTGGGCATGGTTGTGGTCTTTGCAGGGGAGACCTATGGTAAGGCTTTAGGGGAGAAAAGTGGCAGGTGGGATGAATTCTGAGGGAGGGAGGAAGGGCAAGATGATAAGAAACAGGTGAAATCTGAGAAAGTATTCTGAAAGGTCCAATTAAAGCGAAGGCCTAGTTTACAGGAGTGTTGACGGAGAGGAATGTTCTTAGCGGAAAGCCAGTCATATTGACCTTATCTTAAACCGGAGAAAGGTTGACGATGTCTGTTGGCAGAGATCTTCTGTTTAAGTGAGGATCTTAAAAGAGTGGTCATAGTGGCCTTTCAGTCTTTGGGGAAGGGAAAAATAGTTCTTCACTGAGGGGACATTGGTGTTTGGAATGGTGTCAGGAAAAAGTAAGGGTTGGTATCCGAGTGAGCACAGCGATGGAGACATACTGGTGGAAGAGGTGTAGAGAAAGTTGTGGGCGTACTTGGCCAAAGGAAGGAGGGAGACCCAGTTGTTTTGGGAGGTGGAGACATAAGCTCTGAGGTAGGTAAGAAGGTCTTGATTAATCCCGTCTGCTTGGCTGTTAGATTCCGGATGGTATCCAGAGGTGAATGAGATAGAAGCATCCAAGGCTCTTCAGAAGGCCTTCCAGAACCTGGATATGAATTGAGGGCCCCTGTCAGAAACGATATCCTTCGGGACGCCATGGAGTTGAAAAACATGGAGGATAAAAAGATCAGCCATTTCCTGGGCCGAAGGGAGAGAAGAGAGAGGGATAAAATGAGTGGATTCAGAGAACCAGTCAATAACGACCATGATAGTGGTCTTGCTCTGGCAATTGGGGAGATCTGTAAGAAGATCCACTGAGAGGTGGGACCATGGGCGTGAGGGAACTGGGAGGGGTTGCAAGAGGCCAGCCTTTTTCTGTCAGGGAACCTTGGTTCTGGCACAGGTAGGGCATGCCCGTATAAATTCCACTAAATTGGTCTTCAGAGAAGGCCACCAGAAGTCCCTGGAGATTAATTCAATGGATCTTCAATGGATCTTAAATATACATTTCGTTTACACCAAACGACAACTCTTCTATTATTACTTTAGTTAATTGCATTAATGAAGTAAAGACTTGGATGTGTGAAAACTTTTTGTTACTCAACTCTGATAAAACTGAGGTTCTGTTGTTTGGAGGCAACAATACTGATAGGACTACTATAACATCAGCACTTAACTCAGAGGATTTAAAAATTTGTCTCTAAGACTCAGCACATAACCTAGGCTTCATATTAGACACAAGGCTCTTATTTAACTCTCATGTTAAAACAATATCTAAAACATGCTTCCTACAGTTAAGAAGTATTGCAAAAATAAGGCAGTTTCTCTCCACTCAAGACACAGAGAAATTAATACATGCTCTTATATACAGCAGGTTAGACTACTTCAATGCCCTACTATCAGAGAGCACCCACCACTCCTTTAACATCTTACAGTGAATTCAGAATGCAGCAGCTAGAATTGTTACTAGGAGCAGAAAGTACGACCATATAACTCCAATACTTAGCTCTCTTCATTGGCTTCCTGTCAGGTACAGGGTGGACTTCAAAATTCTTCTACTTACAAGGCTCTCAGAGGTCAGGCAGCTGTCTATTGGAACTTATTAATGTTTAACATCCAAGTCACTTGCTTAGATCACAGAATGAAGGTCTTCTTCATATTCCACAAATTAATTAAAAAAACAGTTGGCAGTAAAGCCTTCATTTACAGGGCCCCTAGCTTATGGAACAGTCTCCCTCCCCATATGCGGGATGCCAAGTCAATCTCACTATTCAAACCCAGGCGGAAGACCTATTACTTCAGCCTATCCTACTTACACCTTACATTATAGCTTGCTGCAACCATGGTTGCTGGTGCTGCTGTACATGCCATTGTGTGACTCTATGTTGGCCCACCAGGTAGATATATCTGTTCTGACCAAACTATCCTATTCTCCTCCCCACATGTCCAGATGGTGCCTGGACTGGGTACAATCTGAGTTGGATGCTGCATCACTGCCATGGATCCAAGAGTGACATTGTGGATTTAGCTATCGTTTAGGAAGAATTTACTGGTCTACAGAGATCTGCATGGAGTACTAACACACAGAAAATATGATGGATGGATGGATTAATACCCTCATTTTTTAATTATATAATTTTAGCATACCCAAAGGAGTTGGGCAACCAGTTGACCTTGGACCCCTAGAGGTTTCCTTTCTCCTTACTAAGGAGTTTTTGGTTCCTCTCCTTCGTTGTCTTCTGGTCTTCTGTTCTCTATTGACAAAATGTATCGTCAATTGCATTGTTAAGCGCATTGGGGTAACCTTGTTGTGAAAGGCGCTATATAAAAATGAATTGAACTGAATTGAATCTTCTAGTCCTCGGATGGCCAGGGAAGCGGGAAACTTGACCCCTGTGGAGAACAGCAGAGTGGACGGAGTTGGGTACAAAGAGTTTGTCCAGTGGGCAAGGTGGGGGGGGAGTGTTTCGAGTGGCCTTGAAGGGCACGTCTAACCTGATCTGCAATGTCCCAATGTATAGCTGTGAGAAACTTGCCGGGAGGTATAATGGGTTCGGAGGGGGTATTGATGTTCCTAGACCCTGGAGCATTGGTAATAAAAAAGTGGAATCTGGAGAAGAATAAAGCCCATCTTGCCTGGCGGGGGTTGAGACGTTTTTTCGACTGAAAGTAAGCCACGTTTTTGTGGTCAGTGAGGATAGTGAAAGGATGTTGGTCACCCTCCAGCCAATGCTTCCACTCTTCCATGGCAAGCTTGATGGCCAGACGTTCCCCGTTCCCAATGTTGTAGTTAGCTTCTGCCGGAGAGAGTTTTCAAGAAAAGAAGGCACAAGGATGGAGGATACCCTTTTCTCCATGGCGTTGTGACAATATGGCTTTGACTCCATGGGCTGAGGTGTCAACTTCAAGTACAAAGGGATGTGAAGGGTCCGGGTGAATTGGTGCTGTGGAAAAGTGCTATTTTAGACAGTTAAAGGCCTTTTCTGCTTCAGAGGTCCATTTGCCTGTCTGGGGCCTTTACAGGTCAGAGCGGTGATAGGTGCCACAATAGAGCTAAAATTCCAGATGAAGTGATGATAAAAATTTGCGAGACCCAGGAACCAGTTCTTAAGCATGATCTTGTTGAGCCCCTGGTAGTCAGCGTAGTGATCCATCCTTCTTTTCAACAAAGAAGAATCCTGCACAGGCTGGAGAGGTAGAAGGCCAAATGAAGCCAGACTCTTCCATGGACGGTGGGTAGATTCTCCCTTTAGGGGGTAGAGTTCCTGGAAGTAAGTCAATGGCACACTTGTAGGGATGGTGGGGTTATAGAGATAATGCCCTTTGTTTGTTAAAAGGCCAAATATGAGATCAGAGTAAGGGGAAGGGATCTCGGTAGCTTCTTCCTGAGAGAGGTGCGTAGTCGAGAGTCTTAAGGGAGGTTGACAACACAGAGTGAGACATTAAGTACTCCAGGCTAGATGTTTATTATCAGACCAGGAGATGTGGGGGTTGTGCTTCCATAACCATGGGTATCCCAGAACCAGATGGTGTGAAGGGGAGAGGAGGAGTAGGAATTTAATCTGTTCTGTATGAATAGTGCTGTCACGAAGAGTGAGGGGTGCTGACTGCCAATCAATGCGAGCAAGGTGGGGGCCATCCGTCCTCGGTACCTGAATCAATAAGGGAAAAAAGGTTCCAGGAAATGAATGCTGGAAGAACGAATCCAGAAGCGTGGGAGGAGTAAAGAGTGCAACTAACCTTAGTTGTAGGTAGTGAGAATTGAGTAGGACGAAGAGGACAGGAAGCTCTAAACTGGTTGGAAGCCCCTCAGTAAAGACAACGGCCTTCAGAAATCTGGCGGTTCCTCTCTTCAGATGAAAGTCTAGTAAGAGGGATAGACAGTTGGGGGAGGGGGAGAAACGGGAGCGGGTAAAGTTTCAGATCTGTGCTCCTGCAGTCTGATGTCAATTTCGGAGACTCGGGAAATAAACTCCTCTAGGGAAGAGAAGAAGAGGGGCAGGGTAGTGAGGTGATCTCACAGCTCATTGGAAAGGCCAAGACCGATCTGATGAATGAGAGCCTCCTGGTTCCAGGGAACATGAGAAGCCAGAAAGCGGAAGTCTGTGGCGTAATCTTGGAGGAAGCGGGTACCCGGAGTGAGAGAGGTAAGCTGTGAGATGGCCAGATGGTAGGAATGAAACTGGCCACTAACGAATTGCATGGTGGAGTGAAAAAGGTTGATATTGGTGTTGTGAGGGAGAGGAGGCTAGTTGCCCAAACCAAGCCTCATCCACAGAGGTGAGACCAAAAAGCAATCCTTTCTCTGTCAGTAGGGAAACAGTCCAGACGGAGGTGAAAGCCCATCCAACACTGGGTGATGAAACTCTGGCACTTGGCGGGGTCTCCATCAAACCTTTCCGAGGTAGGGATGTGCAGAGGGCTAATGGCGGTGGCGAGAGGTGGTACCGGGTTGGGAGCCGCAGGGTGAGGCAGTGGAGAGTGGGTGATGTGATCGACTACATTTTGAACTGCTGCAATCAATTTTATCTGAGATTGCTGGTGCAGTAAGGCAAAAAGGTCGTCTTGCCCCACTGGGTCCATGTTAAGTTGCTCACTATTCTGTCACAGGAAGGAAGAGAAAATAGACCCTGTGCAGCGCCAAAAAATAAAGGGAACCCACTAACGCTATAGCCAGAGGTTCAAAACTCTAAGAAAGTATCCAAAGTCCAGAAAACTAGCAATAAGTAAATAAAAAACAGTAGAGGGCAGTAGAAGCAAGACAACAAATCCAAATCTGAAAGGCAAAAGTGATAACCAAGAAACAGGCAAAAGTCAGTAAACAATCCACAAACAGAGAACAAGTAATAGGTTTATTCCATGCTGAAAACACATTTTGGATTTGGTAGTCTTCCTGATGAATGAGTTCGGAAAACTTTCCCTTGCAACAGTTCAGTACTTTCCCTTGCAACAGAGCTCTCTGTACCCCCTTAAGTACACGTCCACAACCACACTTATTCAAGGCCCCTCAGGACAATTCCGGATCACCCAGACAGCATCTTGTACCTCCAGCAACCTTATTTACTGTATCTCTTGCAGTAAATGCCCAGCCATCTACAGATGCAGCCATTCAAAGTGCGCGGTACAGACACGTACCGGAGGTAATTGGCTACGGCATCGCGCAATGTGACGTACGATGACATGCGGTATCGCGGTACGTGATTGGTTGACCGACAGGGGCACTCGTGGTCCGTTGGTCTGTCGTAGAAAGATTTATAGTTAACGTCTTTACTGTGCCTGTTGTGGTATTGAATATTTATATGGAATTTTACCACTGAAGGGAAATCTTAGTACCTGAGCATAAAAAGAATAGGAGCATACTGTAACGCGTGTGAAGGCCATAAACGATATTAATTTTGGAACATAAACTTACAGTATATGGCTGGTCTTGGTACTTTAAAGAAAAAATACACACCAGAATTCCATTTCTCCCTAAACATTTTAAGCATCGAAGTCTTTAACTAACGAGATACCGGAGTCAACAAGCATACTTTTAGATTTTGATTAAAAGGGAATATAATATGGAAGCGCGTATCTAAAGAAATTAATAACGATATAATTATATTCATGTACCGCAACACAAGAATAGTACACACTGTACGTTGTCTGTTGATAATGTTTCTTTAGTGCTTTTTCAGCACTCTGCATGTGACCTTGCTGGTGGCGCTGTGGGTTAGGTTCCTGACTCCCACGTCACATGGTCTGTGATCGAATCCCACTGGAGCCATGACTTTTTTTAACAAACATTTCTTTGAAAAAATGAAATGTTTCCCTTGGTCAGAGATTAAATAAAACCTCACTCGCACCAAACAAATTTATATTTCTAAATATCACAACATGATCGAATTTAAGTCATTTTAATAACAATGAATAGTCACCTATGCGTTACAATATAAACATTTATATTGATTTGAATCGCGTTTTGATTTAAATCGTAAATGCGTGTTTAAATATATGGGTTTTTTGATTCACAATCAGACAAATGCAACATAAATTGATATATTTGTCTTCTAAGTATCTAAATAAACTTTCAGCATAACTTTCTCCCTGTTTGGATTTATTTTTCTTGGGATCTTGGGATCAAACATTGAAAGATTAGATTGTAATCGTTTTTATTTTTTAAATACATTTAGAAAAGTGTAATCTATGCTAAAAAGTTGTACACCACCCGCTATAAAGATACATATTGTAATACTTTTGGGTTTGGATAGGACAGACACGAGAACTCAGACTTGCGGAGTTAAAGTGGAATCTCAAGGCAATGTAAATACCCAACACTGATTGTACCCATCTGTCATGCTAATAAAGCACCTTGAATTGAATTGAATTGAGGGAGAGAGGGGGGAGGGCGAGCGAGAGAGCCAGGACAGACAGGCAAATAAGATACACTCCACAGACATTCACAACAGCGACATATCATAAAACGTTTGCACATAAAGTTAAGTTATTACTTGGTTTTCAAAGTGCAATGAAATACAATATTGTTGTTGTTGCTGTTATTGTTGTTTTTATCCTGTAAAGCGTTTTGAGAAGCCAGCTTTAAAGACGATATATGAAGGCGCTGATTCTTATGGAATGTGTTCCGCCGGGGATTCAAAATTTTTTTTACTTTTTTTTTTAATCTAAGGAAATAGCATTATAACTTTGTTCATGCACAAACAGTGGCATGTAACATTAATTTGGGTGTCTCCTCTTGCCAGAAAGCTCTAAATTGCATTTTGAGTGTGGTTTTTGACTTTTTCTAAATTGCAACCCATAAATAAAGCTGATACAGTTTAGACTTTGAATTATTTAAAACTGTATTACAGCAGCACAATGGACAATGCAACGTAAATTGCAAAAATGCACTTGGAATCTGTCCAAACCCTACTTTGTCAGGCATTTTCTTTTACTGCAACAGACATAAAAACTCCCTTGCTTTTAACAGAACATTTCATAATTTCTAACTACGAAAATTATTTAAACTGCGACACTTATCATTCATTCCATTCCATTATCAGTCTTCCATTTCTCCCTAAACATTTTAAGCATGAAAGTTTTATGAAACGGTAACCAAATATGCGATTGCTGTATAGAATGAATTTTAATTTAAAAAAAATATTTAACACGAAAATTAAGCTGTTTACATCTTCCGCCTGAGAACAGTCACCCGTTGCTACCCAATGCAGAAACACAGCCACTAACTAGCAAAGAGAGGACATTAGCTAGCCAATATGATAAAGAAATAAATGATTATTTTGTTTATTTCTTTTGCACATTTATTTGAAAATTTCCATCAATTGTATATGCACTTGGAAACTGTCCAATCCCTAGTTCATCAGGCATTTTCTTTTACGCTGCAGGCAGACGCCTGGTCTGGCGCCGGTCTGTGTCTTCTAGGATATAATGCCAGCGAACTCTTGTTTTTATGTCCACTATAACAGACAATCTCCTTTGCTTTTAACCGAGCATCTAACCCCTCTGATTGGAGAAAAAAGATGTGCTGGTTTGCTATACATACTGTACCAGGAAGATGATTTCTTTATATTTGAAACGTGTATTTTAAAAGTAAAAACCTTACAGCGTACACAGATTTCTAAACTGATCAGGATCGTTATCTTTGTCTTATCCATAATAATGTTCACCGCTCTGTCCAGCAAATTAATAATAAACTTTATTTTATATAGCATTTTAAATGAATAAGTAATTAGATTGCTCATAAACCTAATCACTTTTTCTACATAAACACAGCGTGATTACTCTCTGAAAATGCTTTTTCTTTTTATTTAGGCTCAGATTTCAACTATAGATCGTATTATTATGAACTTTCTTGAAAAAATGTCTTTTATGAAAACCATGTTTGCTATTAATTCATTTAGGGCTAGAATATGTTCATTGTCTTCCAATCGAGTCGAGTTGACATTAGAAGCTTGCCACGCCCGGACTGTTACACCAATGCATTAGCATGTTAAAGCGATTTCATTGAGGAGCCTAGCTTTCTTAACTAGTAAGTACTGTACTTTTGGAGGGGGGAGGTGTCTTTCACTGGAAATCTCGCCCCCTTCTACTTTGAAAATACCTGTGAAACCGGCTTAATTCATCACAGCCAGCACTCCCGCAGAGAGGGGGGTTGTACTCGTTAATGTCTTAGCCTGAACACATCATTATATCTCATTTTGTATTTCTATAAAAAAATCGTTTGCCCAGCTTAACACTATTGCTGTTATTGTTTTTATCCTGTAAAGCGCTTTGAGGAGCAAAGCTTTCTCACCACTTAGATTACTTTTTGATACCATCCTTACACAAAGCAGAAACGTCTTGTATTTTCCGATGACATACAAGTGGAAAGATTAAAGATTTTAATCGTCTTTTTTCTGAACCAGGGAAAATCTGATCATGTTTCTCTATAACAATAATAAAAAACTTTATTTTATATTTCACCTTTAAAAGTGGCATCTCAAAGCAATACAGTAGATGTAAACCACAGATTACAAAGTAAATACCCAGACAAACGCAAATGCGTTTTTAATAAAATGCTTTTATTTATTCAGCAGAGAGAAAGCGTAAAACCTGGGTGTAACAGCTGTTCCTTTTTCTGATCACTCTCTCTCTGGATAAACGTCTCACCTGTCCTGTTCTTTGTTTTCCTAATTTGCTGATTATGCCTTCTGCGATCCACTCCTGCCCTCACACCTAAAGAAGACTATTTTAAATTTCTTTGCATGGTCCATTGTGCAATTAACATGTGCTGTCCTTAAGGTGATATCACATAAAGGTGATATGTAAAATAATGTTTTTTTATTATTGTTATGGAGAAACATGATCAGATTTTCCCCGGTTCAGAAAAAAAGATCTAAAGGATACAAGTTTGTCACTAGTATACTTTTAATACAGTCTTTGCTGTGCTCTAGAGGATCCTTGTGATATTTCGAGCTCTGGTTGAATGATAAGTGTCGCAGTTTAAATCAATTTCGTAGTTGGAAATTATGAAATGCTCTGTTAAAAGCAAAGGAGTTTTTATGTCACACATTCACATTCCATAAGAATCAGCGCTTTTATATATCGCCTTTAAAGGTGACTTCTCAAAACGCTTTACAGGATAAAAACAACAATAACAGCAACAACAACAGTATTGTATTTCATTGCACTTTGAAAACCAAGTAATAACTTAACTATATGTGCAAACATTTTATGATATGTCGCTGTTGTGAATGTCTGTGGAGTGTATCTTATTTGCCTTAAATCAATTGTTGACTTTTCTCTCTTTACTACTGAACTTGTTTGGATTGACTGAGCTCCATTCTGTACCACACAATGATCCCCCCAGAGTCTCTGCCCCGGGTGATTTGGTTTTTTTGACAGTGGGGTAAAAAACTCTCTCTCTCGCTTGCCCTCCCCCCTCCTGTGTATTGTCTGTTTTTTTTTTGTGCTGTCCTTTGACAAAACAAGGCTCGCCAGATAATGTGAATCGAAACCTGTTTTTCTAGCTTTTAAAGTCGTGCGATGTGTAAGTGGGAACACATCATTATATCTTACATATGAAAAATACATAATATAGCTCCCAAACAAACGCAAACGTGTTTTTAATAAGATGCTTTTGTTCACTCATAATCCGACAATTTCAGGAAGACTAAAGGAAGTCTGGCTTTTTTTCTGGAAGACCATAACTCTGGTCTTGTCCAGATTGACTGTTAGCACCCAGGTCTGACAGTGCTGCTCCAGCAGTGCCAGGTTCTGCCGCAGCCTCTGTTCTGTGGGCGACAGCAGGACCAGGTCGTCTGCAAAGAGCAGGAACTCGATTTCTGTAATTAATGCAGATCAATAAATCAAGGAACAAAACAATTATTGTGCCCGGCTCCTCAATGGGCTTTGACGTGCTAATGCGTTGGAAATAGTCCGGGTGTGGCAATGTTTTTTATTATTGTTATAGAAAAACATGATCAGATTTTCCCCGGTTCAGAAAAAAAGATCTAAAGTATACTAGTTTGTCACTCTTCTCATCCCCTCTTTGCTAAATGGCTTTTGAATAGAGTCACGTGAAGAGAGAGGTGAAACAGCCCTACACAGCCCTGTCGCAGTACATGAATATAATTATATCTTATTAGTTTCTTTAGATATGCGATTCTTTTAATACAGTCTTTGCTGTGCTCTAGAGGATCCTTGTGATATTTTGAGCTCTGGTTGAATGATAAGTGTCGCAGTTTAAATAATTTTCGTAGTTAGAAATTATGGAACGCTCTGTTAAATATAATTATATCGTTATTAATTTCTTTAGATACGCAATTCCATATTATATTCCCTTTTAATCAAATTCTAAAAGTATGCTTGTCGACTCTGGTATCACGTTAGTTTAAGACTTCGATGCTTAAAATGTATGGGGAGAAATGGAATACTGGTGTGTATGTTTTCTTTAAAGTACCGAGACCAGCCATATACTGTATGTTTAAGTTCCAAAATTAATATCGTTTATGGCCTTCACACGCGTTACAGTATGCTCCTATTCTTTTTATGCTCAGGTACTAAGATTTCCCTTCAGTGGTAAAATTCCATATAAATATTCAATACTTAGACGGGCACAGTTAAGACATTAAATATACATATACAAACTGTATACAGTACAGTTTGCATACGGTAATATGTTTATGTTCCTAAATCAATATCTTTTATGAGCATGTGAAAGGCATGGTGAATCGATTCTCAAAAATTACTGTACTTTGCATGATTGGAAACAAATGCGTGATTCCGAAATGCTGTGGTGTTACTTTTACAAAGACGGTCAATGAAAAAAATAATGTGGACCAGGGCAATACTTTGAGTTTACAGCTTGTCCAAGTTCATTCATTATTAATACTATTAGTATTATCTTCGTTAAAGACTTTGATGGCAACAGCTCAAACATGAGAGGTTGAGCTTTATCAGGTCCACCTTGCGGAAATTCCGGATACTATTATTTTGCTTGCGGTATTATAGGAGAATTTACGGTAACTAGCGGTATTTACCGGTAACTCGCAGTAGACTGCGTAAAGCGCACCGGAAAAAAAATGTGCGGGCGATACCGCATTAGAATGGGTGCATCTGTACATTGAAGAAACAGGAAGGAGACTTGGAGACCGGTTTTGAAAACACCTCAGGGCTGTAAAGATTAAAGATCTCTCCAACCCCATTGTTTCTCATTTCACCTCTGATGGCCACGACCACTCTAATCTCTCCATTTGTGCTCTCAAAGACAGTTTCCCGAACTCATACATCAGAAAGACTACCGAAACCAAAATTATTCTGCAGCTAGGATTACACATTCTCCCTTCTCTTAACGACAGACTACTGTTCTTTTAAATTTTCTCCATTGATTGGAAGTTTCATTTCACACCAATTCTGACTTCACACCTCTTGATTGGTCTCTCTTTCTGTCCCCCTGCTCCCGCCTCTCACTCCTCCTCCCTCCCAACCTTTGTTCTCCCGCTACTTTGCCTACTGCCTTGTCTCTCTCACACCTGAAGAATGCTCCACGGCCAAAACGTTGTGTTCTCTTTCTTCTTTTTTTCAGCATGGAATAAACCTATTACTTGTTCCTTTGCAGCCTACGCATGCTGACGCAGCTACCCACCTGAACTAACAAACAAAGATGAGAGAGACAATGCTCACTACGGAAGGAGAGACTAACCACAATAGGGAGCAAGGAAGAGGGGAAAGAGAAGAACTAAAATAGTGATGACAGAGAAAAATAATAGGATTATTCCTTACAACATGAGAGTTTGTGAAAGCTGGTGCGTATGAGTATGTGAGAGTGAGTGGTATGCGTTATTGTGGAAATATGAGACATAAGAGTCACAAAGAGGCTTTGTTGTGGAACAAGTTAGACAGTAAGCTGCTGGCTACTAAAACAGAGGGGTTGAAAAAGTCAGTAAGTAGCTCCAAAAGGAGCACACGTTTTGTAAGATCTTTTGGGGTTTGATAAAGGACCTTATACTATTTTAAAATAACATTTTTCTCTTTACCTTTCAGCTGCTTTGTATGTCTGGGTGTTTCACACATATGTATGCAGGAACTGAGAAACCATGTTAATAACATTGTTATGCTGAAATTGCAGCACTAATATTGTATTCCATGTAAACCAACCTTTATTAATTTATATGATGTACTTATGGTCATTTTTTATACCAATCATAAGAATTTTGGTATCAGATGATCTTTAATTTTATACTGATGTAAAGTGGCCCTTATTGATAATATCTACTACTGCAAGGTTATCACAGTAAATACAATATATCCCCAAATATTGAAAAGATTTCCTCAGAAAAACTAAAATACTTAACTCTTGAGCAATCTACATTAATGATAAGGTTGATTTCACAAATTTCTCTTACAGCGGACAAGGACAAACTCAAGATGGTTAAGATCGTGTAAACAATTTGCTTCTGAAACATCCTTGCAAAAATGAGCAGCTTCACTGATGAGCAGCATCCCTACAAAGCTGAGAACTAACAGCAGATTTTGTGAATATCATTGAAGAGCAACAACATTGCTTGTGTACATCATATCATTATTTAATAATTCCCTTATCATAAAGAATCATGTTCAAGACATTAATGTATTTATTTATCTGTACTCTGGAGGTGACATACTACTCAACTATAATATGGACTCTTTGCATTGCTTTGTCAGGCCACTAAATGCCCTAAAATGTCTTGGGAGAATTCTAACTTTTGAAAATGTAAATGACTTGTCAAACAGTGCCAAATATTACTGAAGAAAAAAATAACTGAGAAATCTTCCTCAATCTCAGAGAAATACCAATTGTCTCTGAAAGAGTGAATTTAATAATCTCTCATATATTCTCTGCAAGAGGGAAAAATCTAGTGACACTAGATGTTCTTATTTATTTCATCTGCAGAGCACCATATGAGGAGGATTCAGTGGTTTCCCATTGGCTTGAGCTGCTATCATTATCCCAATCTCAGCATGGACAGTATTACTTTTATGTTTTCACAACATGTACATATAACAGAGTAACCAAGACCTCCTGTAGTGCAGATGCTTTGTGTTCTAAGAGCTGTTAGAATGTTCTTCAAGCTTGAGCAGAATTTCAGAGAGAGCAAACTGAAGTGTTGTATCTTGGGATCTATAAATAAAGTCTTGTTCATTCATCCATGAAAACATTTTCTTAGAATCATGGGTCTAAAAACCACTTTTGACTATTGACCTGCAAATGACCAGAAGACAACCAACAAGATATCATGGCAAACCACAGCTGCAAATCTTTTTTTTATGTTTTTATGTTTAAGTACACACAATTCTGTGTCCCAGTTTGTCTCTGGTGCTTGCAGCAAGAAATGTGTTTGTATAAGACCTAGAAGTTGTAATATGTATGATGATGAGGGATGGTGAGTGGGCAGTGAACAATGAATTTGAATTGTAAGTTGATTTTTTGTAGAAGTCAATCCTCTTCCACTTGAAATATAAGTACAATAACATGGGGTTTCAAAACGTATTATTTTTAATTCTACATATGTATCTACAGCAATATTAAAATTTCCAAGACATATTTTATAGGAGATCAAACAAACACTGGAGCTTCTTATATCTATTTACTGTAGGTGTTTAAAAAAAATACTAATTACAGGAAACTTCATAATGATTAACCACTTTAAATTCATGTGGGTCATGTATACATTTTAAATTAAGGGTACTTTTTCAGTTGAATTAATGAAATACGATTTGTAAATTTATTGTTAACCTTGCAATTGTGAGTAATTATGACATGATGTATTATGACTTAATGCTTGTTCTGGTGATTAAAATAGGATGGAAAATTAATTAAATGAATATTTGCACATTCACATTTTGTGAATATACATTGTACTCTTGTTTATAAATGTTTGCATCTCATGTTATCTTAGTTGATAAGAAATTTGGTAATTTGTAGATCTACTACGGGGAATTTAATGGAGTTTATAAGAAAAGTTTGGGAGGGATGACAACAAACACGCTCAATCGTACTCAGCTGTCAGTAATTAGCAATCACTCCTCACGTCCTCCACCAAACGCTATAAATAACAACGTGATTTCATACGACTTTTGCATCCCTCCTCCATCCCAACTCCACCTCTGTAGCTACCCCTTAGTTACCCTGCGTGGGGGTCCTGGCCTCCTTGTCCTATGGCCAGTAGGTCGGACCTCGGCCAAGCAGGTTAAGCCAATATCTGCTCCATAATAGTTCATCATGCTTTGATCTTGGGCGTTGTCATTCCTAGTGAATCTACATAATGGTCTAGATTTATTAATTATGGAAAAGTAAATCTAAACATTAACCAACAAATTAGTAACAACAGCTTCTAGTTCTCAGAAGGATCAAGACATCCTTATCATATCTTACGATCCTGTAGATATTTTTTTTCCAAACTGAATTAGCATTTTTAAGAAGGTAGGTCTAGGTCATGATTAATTGATTAATCACATGAATTTCAAACACATTTTTTTTTATTTTAGCACTTTGACCATAATTAATTCAACATAAATGGAAAACATATTCAAGATTGTTTGGTGCAATTCACCTGGCTGAGGGAACAACAATCTCCAACAACAATCCTGTGAAGATGAGGCTGACAGGATGGACCCTCTCAATCAGTGTTAATTTAGTCACCAGATTATGATTTAGTCATAGTCTTAGTCAACAATATATATTAGTCATAGTCAGTTTCTAGTCACCCACTTTCTAGTTGACCAAAATTTGACTATAATTAGTCTTACTTTTAGTTGACTAAAACAGAATTAGCTTTAGTCGCATTTTAGTCATGCAGTGTAATTTACTATATTTGTATAATAAAATGTATAAAGTTTTAGTTTTATTCATTTTTAAAATGCATTAAGTCTGAATTCAATTAATTCTTTAGTTTATCTCTTTTTAGCCTTGCAATATTTGGTTGAGTCTCTTTTCATTTACAATTAAGACTATTCTAAATGGATAGGCATACAATTGCATCACAATTTATCATGTTAAACAAGAAACAAGTTCATGAAAACAGATAAGGAAACTTAACTGTTAATGTAACACAAAATACTGCACACATCTGATAGTCTTTGTTACACAACTGATCCTCAGAAAGGTCAAATATCAAATTGAATAAATAATGAATAAAGGGTAAATAATAAATAGTCTTATGCAGGGTCATCATATGAATCTTAATAAAATGATAAATGATAAATAAAATGATAATGATAAAAAAATCACTCTTAATAATTTTACTCTTAACTATTTCTGTGCTTTTCTACAAGGTTTATTTAAGTTAATTTTTCAAAGCAACTTTTTTAAGGCAATATTATTATCAAGTTGTTAAGTAGAGGCTCCTGCTAATAACTTTAAGTAAATTACTGTATGAGTTACTTAAAATATTAAAACCGGACAGGTTTATAAATTCTTTAACTCACTGGTATAATATGATTAATATATATCATTTTTGACACCATATTATTTCAGTTGAAAAACTATCATAGTGTAAGGGTGGTTGAAGTGTTAATGACATTGTGCCAGCATCATGCTAACAAAGTGACAATCCCAGTACTTTTACTCCACACACATTCTTCTAAAAAATTAGAATACCTGCAAGCACTATAAGGTGCTGGATCTACAATAATATTTTCTCAGTTAGCTAAACTGCATAACGTAAATGCAATTAAAGAACACTATTTTCTGGTGAATGTTAGATGCTATCAAATGTACAGTACACAAACAAACTTTTTATATATACATTTTAACATTTTGAAAATAAAATCTGATTATTAATCATACTGAGCTGTGGGAGCACTTTATGAACAGAGCTATTATTTCCCTCAGGGGACGTTAAGCAAAACTCAGTCCTGAGTTGGCTACAGGAGAAATTAAACATGGATATCAGGTCTGCCATATGCAGAGGCTTGGTGGTGAGAGAGCCAAGCCAAAGCAACACAGCAGCAGGTGTGAGGTAGACTAGCTACAGCAGCTGTACACCGATGAGAGTGTGAAAGGAGAACGACAGTTCTGGAGGGTGCTGTGTAAGCTTGACAGAAAAAATACTGTGTATAGAAAGATCAAAGTATGAACCCTGATAAGGGAAGAATAAAGAGAGTGATAGTTCTGGATGGAACTGGGCATAACTGTAGACCCTTAAACCCAGAAGGCCCTGAAGGACTGAACAATGTGAGGGACCTCAGTCAGGAAATCACTGAGGGACAGTGGTATGAGTGAATTAGAGACACTGAGCCTGAGAGGAGTCCATGACCTGAGGGTCCAAAGATCTTTAAGTATGTGATGCCACCCAACCTGATTGTCCCAACAAGAGGGATCACCACCACTCTTGGAGGGAAGTGCATGTTAAGAGAATGCACATAAAGACACTGTGTGCAAATAGAAAAAAGGACTACCAAAACATTTCCTTAACAGGCTAAAAGCAGCATGTCCAGAGACACTACCTCATGGCATCACACAGTGCAAAAGTGTCTTGGTACTGTGATTTAAATGGTGTTTCAAATTTGTTGTAGTTTTTTTTTAATCATAATGTAGCTGTGTTCTATTTCTATATCTTTTACAGTAGCTTTTCCTGGTTTGTTCATCATATACAAAGTACTGCCAGACTCCTTTTCCATCCAGCTGAAAGCATGGAGTACCACAAGCATTTCTCTTGCCTCAGCAGCTTTTCTAGAGCACCTTGATTAGAAAATGAAAAGCTGCTGTGACAGCTTTAAGATATTTTCCCTTATATCTTATCTACTTAGTATAGCTTTTACATCTCATTGATTAGCTTGGTACCAGTTAACTAACACGTTTAGTTTTTAATTTAGCTCATCCAAGCACAGTGACACTTTGGTGGCTCAGTGGTAGAATTCTTGCCTGTTATGCAGGAGGTGTGGGTTCAATCGCTGGATAATATGTGAGTTATACTTAGGGCTGGGCGATAATTCAATAATGATAATTATCACTATATAATTTTCCTCTATATAATTTTAACAAAAGTTCAATAAATGTTCGATATATGTTTATGCTTCGCGCAAAATACAAAATACTGTGCGAGTGCGCGTGTGTGTTGCAGACCGGGCAGCTAATGTGGTGTTGTTTACCCACACAGTGGTGACTGACAGGATTGTAGTTAGAGTGGAGAAATGAGCGACACCGAAGTAAATGTAGTGCTGCCAACGACCAGCTCGAAGGACAATGACATCGTCAATAGAAAAGGTCATTCAACTTCGGTAATTTGGAGATATTTTGGCTTTTTACGATCAGACATAAAACAGAGGACTTTAAACTTTGCAGTCCGTCTGAGCCATCTTCTATGTGTTTTTTATCACACTGCAGTATTTAATTTTTCTATTAAGATATTTATTTTGTAAATTTTACACATGCATATTTTGACATAAAAAAGACCTGAATACTCTCTACCTCAGATTTGTTTAATGTTTCTGCTGTTTGGCAAGTGTTTGTTGTGTTCTTAAAATAAAGAGTTGTTTAATTGACCAATTATCTGTCTGGTTTCTTCAACTTCCACTCAGGAGAAAAAAATCTGCCTTTAAACTTGAAAGAAATAATGATTTGACATTTATCGTGATAATTATCAATATCAAGTGATATGAAATTTTTTATCGTGATAATGTTTTTGGCCCTATCGCCCAGCCCTAGTTATACTTTTAACAAACTACTCCTTGGGCATAATAAAAACTCATATAGTAAATAATATGTATACTATAGTGACTTTATATTTTTATTCATAGTATGTTAAATATTAATATTAATAAGAAAAGTAGTAGTCAGACACATAAAAATAACTCATTTTGTCATCTGTTGTCAAATCGATGTAAAAAAAGCAAAGCTGCAAAGATATTCACATTTTTATTAATTACCTTTGAGATTAACTATTTTTCTCTACAGGGCAGAGGGGAAATAAATAAAATAATATAGGAAGAGCACTCAAACTTTGTGAGTAGCAATTAGTCTATTTATTATTAAATTATTAAAACTAGGCTCCAAGCTAAGTTTTTGATGGACATCCATGTTATGAAAGTTTAAAGGGTGAAGGTATTATCCTTTTTTATATATTTCCTCATTTTAGTGGTGGTATAATGGTACAGTACTTCATGTTTCTGGCTAACAGGCTGAAGGATATTGCCAGATGGCAATATGAACTTGCTGTGATCCTAACACAAAAGTGTACAAATGGCCATATGTCTTTACTAACTATACATTTCTTATTATGTATCTGAAAAATGTAATGTGTGTTTTCAGATATTTCCTTATTTTATCACTTTTCAGTGTTGTCCATGTTGGAAGTATAACCTACTATAGGTCAGTGGTCTCAAACTTAATTTAGCAAGTTGTCCTTAAATCTCCACTGCGTTACAGTACTATCACTGAAGATGGTGTTTTAAAAAAGTGATCAAGTAAGTTTACATTTTTTTCAAAAAAATACATTATAACTTTCTACAGTTCGTTTCCTAACAGAGACTTTTAAGATTTTGCTAGGCATGTGGCAACACTTAAGTTCTCTCAGTTTATGTATGAAACTCTCAGTTTCAGTTCTTCTGATCTTCTCAAATTCTGCTACAGCCTTTCCACCTCTGTTTTCATTTCAACAAATCTCTTTAAAGAAGTTCTGCTTCTCAGCCAATGACAAAGAGTCTCCATATTTGGATTAAATGTCCTCAAAGAGAGCACAAATCTCTCACATTTCACAATGATGGACATCACAATATTATGTTTCAAAGCTTAATTGCACAGTACTTGCTGGTAAATCATGCCTTATAATGCTACTGGCTGAACAACATTTTTCTTGTTCATCTTCCTTTGTATTAGACCTACCAAACCATTTTTATAAGTAATTGCTTAGTCCCATCAGTGTTTAATCCTGTTTTCAAAGACCATAGTACAGCATTTTGTTCCAGTGCTTCTGTGAGGCAGTGTACTGTATAATTTCACTGGCCTTTGTTCTACCGCACATTGTTGACAAGCTGAGCAGTTCTTTAATTAGTACAAAGTGGTCATCAGTGCTTATTACAAGTTTTACTACAGTAGCTGTCAACCACATTGATACTTCTATCAATTGTGATTGAATAAGCACAGAAAATATTGCTCACACTCCGCTAATGTGTCGGGAGGCTGATATTGCTAAAAAGAGTTTTTCTATCAGGATTTACCATCTCATTAACTTAAGTAGGTTTAACACTGTTCAATAAATTCACCGTCACCTATTAACTTCCAGGATTTAGAGGTTATTTCACTCATAACTTAACTTGCCAAAATTACCCACTCCGAATCTTTTCTCACTTTTAAAAAAATGGACACTGCAATATTAATTTGTTTTTCAACTGTTAAACATTTTTTTCTCTTCTATGTTCTATTTATCTCCATGCTTCATTGTGTAGTATTGATTAATATTTCAGTCTTTTAAAATGTCAAATTAACAGATCAGATTTACAGATCAAGGATGTAGCAGTTTGTATTCAGTGAAACAATAAGCAATAGTCCACTGATCTCAGAATTGGTGTATTCATTGAAAGTTTTCTTTGTCTTAGTTTGACACATTTTCATTTGCAGGGACAATGCTTGGTTCCAGAAACTACGTTTTCTACATGTTTTCTAATCCAAGTGTTCTAGTTGCTTTCAGGTTAACACCCCTTCATAGCCATACTTTTTTACTCTTAAAACACAGCTGCAAATATGGTTTCCATGGATCCTTACTGTTATCGTAAATGAGATGTGTGCCTCATCATACAGCAACAAGTCAAGGTAATTAGAAATATAGAGTATATACTGTATATATATTTAAAGCATTTTGGGTCTGTCATTCTCTGTTGTTTCTATTACATCAAAGTTACTTGAGAGCCCCATTTTCATTATAATGACAATTATCAGCAATGAAGTTTTCTGACAACTGAATGTGGTTGTCAGACAAATCAGTACTGTATTAAATATTTATTAACTTATTAATGCTTTCCTGTGCTAATCATAATGTATGCATATTGTACTACTGTATAACACTAATATAATCACATTCCTCTGATTAATAGAATTATTGATTTTTTGCTTACATACAGCATACAGAGGTAGCAGTAATTGTATATAAATAGTAATTAGGTAATTCTATTTTGGATTGTGATTACTACAAATATATTAGACATAGTGACTTTAAAGACATATTGCATTTAAAAGCAAATAAACATATAAAAACAAAACAAAGGCTAGATTTAAATACATTTTAAGTAGTGATTTGAATGACTGTCGGTCATGTATTGTAAGTTGGGTTGTAGCTGATACGAGGATACAAAAACAAATATTAAAAATACTTGTTTATTCATTTTACTTTTGTAAGTGACTTTATTAATTTTATATTTCTAAAGTCGTTAAATATATTTTTTATTTATAAAGGGTAGAATTAAAACCAAGCAGGATATGTCTCCTTCACAGCATGTAGTTTTTATGTTTTCTAAGTCATTAAATCTTTTAATAATTCAAGGAATTTTCCCTCAACAAGATTGTGGTTTTTCATTGTTCCTAGAAGGGGAGGAGAGGTAGGGCAGCATGACTGAAAGGCAGATTAGCACCTCTGTGTAACACTACATATTTCTGAAATTTAGTTAAAATAATGTCCTGTTCACTAGCTGCTACCAAAATCCACAGAGATGCACTGCAATCTCTAGCTTTACCTAGCAGTCGTTTTATTGACAGTTTCATTTTCCATTACACCTCAAAAAGCATTGTAAAGACAATAAACATGGCTGCTAACTGCTCTAAAACTGTATTGCTGGCTTTACAGTATAAAGATTTGTTGGTCTGTGCTTTGTCACGCATCAGGAATTATAATATGAGTGCAGCCTACCCCCAGTACCCCCATTGCAAGAAACTTGTTCCAGGGGCCATGAGTTTGTTTTCAATTACATAGGAGGTAAATTGTATATGGAAACTACAGTATGTATGTGGTAAATTCTACAAAAACAAAAACCTTACTGAATATAAGAATCTTTCAGAAAGCATTTACAGAAGTGAATTCACATTCACTAAGAAGTAACAGGCTTCCAGTATTTTTATGTTTATTTCAAACCTGTGGGCCCTTTTAATCCACACCATTACAAAGATTTTGCTTCAACATCAACATCTCCTTAATTATTTAATAGATAATTGGGAAGATCAAAAATAGCATCTTAAGTGTTAGTTGTGTCCAAAAATAGCAATGAAGTAGATAGGAAAGGCTGCAGCTTTGGGAGACATGCTCTAGAAAATAATCACAACACAAAAACTACTTAAGCCAACATAGAAAATAAAAATAAAAAGTTATTAAGCATGTTTCACATTCCTCTAGCTTCCAGTAGGCCCCTAATGGTAAATATAATTTATTTTCTCATTCATCTCCAAAATGAATTTCTCATTCATCTCCAAAAATATCTGTGGTATACAAAAGTATTTATAGCCTTGCACAGTTTTAGCATTGTGGTCATACAGTAGTTAACAAGAATGAAAATGGAAAAGTCATGATTGCATGACTTTATTCAAACCCTTTGTTGCATCAAACTGAAATTAATTGAAGTGTTCAAGAATTACGTATGTTAACGAGCCACAGAATTAGTTGAGTCACCTCTGCCTGTGTGCAATAATAGTTTTTTAAAATACACAATTAGTTGATTTGGCCTCTGTCTTTGCTTAATAATAGTGCTTCATGTGATTCCAGAATAATCACATGGATAATCCAGAATAATCCAGTTCCTACTGTGTCCTGTCCCTAGTTTCCTGTGCTTTGCTCTACCTTCCGCTGTGTCTCTGTCTGGGGCTATATATTTCCGGGTCACACTTTCCTCCTCACTCAGCATTGAGGTTCGGATGTCCTGAGACCCGCCTAGCACCAGGTCGCCCCACGTCCGTGGCCTGAGGGCATAGGTTTCTATACGGCATTTCCTGAACAGCTGAGCCCGGGTTAACCCCCGTCCCGACGCTATGCATGGGGTCATTTTTCATTTTACTGCCATTCCAAGATTCATCCCTTCCGACATCCGTGACACTGGGCACATGATCTTTATGTGGCATGTAATGCAAAATGACATTTGTTTTCTCAGATAAGAAAAAACAAACTCAGTAAATATTTTCTAGACTGTGTTTGCAAAGAAAATAGCCCTGGGGTTTAACTGATTCACAGTGTGCACAGCAGGTAGCAAAAAGAAAGGAACGCAGCAGCATTACTATAAATGACTGAGCATTGTGCACATATACAGGTGCAAAGCTGTATTCCTCTGACAATTTCCTATTGCCTTTCCTCTTGTTTTTCAGAAAGGAATTTATCAAAGATATCCATGAATGGGAACACATATTGAAGAACTTTCTATTTTGTATTCATTGCAATGCAATGAGAGGAGACAATGCTAAGCCAACAACTCTGCAGGAATACAAAGTCAATACTGAAAGAGAACTACTGTACTTAGTTTTTCCAGTTTAGTGGTGGTAAATGGTCAGCGTAATACTTGAGAAACAAATCTATTCACAGTGTCCAAAAATGATGTTTTCCAGCATTATGATTTAATCAAGTTCAATAGAGCGTTAATCTAAACTCACATTTGACCTAATAAGAGTTAGATGTTTTAAGATATCTAGCTTGTCTGAAATGTCTTCCTAACACATCATGTCAATTTGATTCAGTGCATATTTCCAAGCAATTTAGAATTGCATTTCATGTGTAAACAGTCAATTTAGACTGACTATTAGGCAATAGTTTAGACAATGTAATAGAACATGTTCTATAGTATATCAAAGTACAGTAACTGTTTCATTATTGACTAATCTGAAATAAATAAACGGCAAAAAATATTGTTTTACATATTTACATATTGTGAAATGTTTGCAACAGTTTACAAGTGTGGAATAAATTAGCAATATAAAATCTTAATACTAATCAAACAAGGTTCATTTTTGCATTTGATGGTCTTTAACTATTACTTCACAGAATAATAGATTTTATATGCATTTTTGAGCACAAGTGTGTATTTACCCTGTCATTGTAGTAGAGTGTAAATTACAAAGGCATATAATTAATACTGTTGTATTCTTATTTAATTGTTGACCCATACAAATGGGTCATGTTCTTTACGTTGTAGAATCTTCCTGCAATATTAAAATTACATGAAGATACTCATTATGTCTTTTGATGTTCTTTGCATTTTATTCTCTAAAGGGAAATGGGTAAAAATGAATTCTAGGCAAACTATTTTTCTATCCTACTTTCAGTGCTAAGACCAGGAGTGCAATTATCCAAGAATAGTCCTCTCAGAAACTTGGAGGTAATTATATCAGTGTGAACCCCATGCACCCTGAAGTGATTGCAGATTTAAACAAGCTAACAGCTACAGCTGCACTTGAGAAATGCAGATATGTGTGGTATAAAGATATATTCAATTGTAATTCTACTACATCTGATATTTAATACCAAATAATTTTATACACAGTACGGTCAATGTGCTAAATTAAAGTCATTCTCTGGCTCAACATACATTTGATGAATTCTAAGAAAGAAGAAATCTAAATGAAACTCTTAAAGACTGTCACATTTAGCCAGTGACATGACAACGGTTCACATCAGAGCACACACTCTAACAAAATCTCAAAAGCATTGAACAATGCATTCTATGGTCTTATTTATCACAGCAATTCAAATGTTATTTATGACATTAGGAAATATGGTTTTTGATTAAGATAATGGCGATATCCCAGAAACTAGCACAACAACTATTTTAAAGATGGCATCATAATGGGTGAATACAAAGCCAGTTTATTGCCTATATATTTGCTAAGAAACCTTTCCAAAGAGCTTGAAGTTTATGATGTGACAACTTTCTGCAACAAATGTTAAGATACTGAAGTCTTTCAAACACCATCAGATTCCAAGGCTTAATTTATGAATAATGAGGTACTAGAGCTAAATTTCAACAGGAGAGAACAATGTAGGAGGGGAAATGGAGGTACCAGACTCCTTATCTGTGAAACATGAACAAGAACAAACCAATAAAAGAAGGTACTTTTTCACACAGAGGTATGTGGGAGTATAAAAGAAGCTACCAAATACAATGGCTTCTTTCAATAGCTGGATGAGATCCTTGGATCAACTCATTACTACCAAATGGGCTAGATGGGCTGAATGACTTCTACTCAATTGTTACTTAATTTATGCTATTAACTGTGTAACATGAATTGTAATTTAACTTCATGACACATTTTCAGTCCAATTAATAAACATTTTTGAATAATACTCTATATTGAAATAATTGTTGTTAAAGAAAATTAGCATGACATGATACTATGAAAATATAATTAGAGGGATTTTTAAAATTAGGCAAACTAAGTAATGGATTAAAACTTATTTGGAAGCCTGGGGTTCATAGTTGCTCTAAATGGTTATTTATTATCCTGGGCCCAGTGAATTTCACAGGTGAGCAACCTTTTTTCTGCACTTCATTACTAAACCTCTAGATGCCCATGTAGCCACTCAAAATAAAATGTTGTAAAACTAATTAAGTACACAATACATCATCAACTGGCAATAGGGATATGATGATCTATCTAAATGGTAATTGGAATGCAATATGCTCCATTATTATTTAAATGACTAATTGCATATAGCAAGCTCATTTATCTGGCCTGTATGCAACAATGTTATTACATCATTAATTGCATTCAAAAAATTTTGTATAATAAACACTATAAGGCTGGACAGGTAGCAGGTATACTAAATGGGTGAAAGTTCTGAAAGAACCTTCTATTGTAGAAGACAAGGAGGCAACATTTACTGTTCAATTTGTTCTGAGTACTTCTGAATTTTTAAAACAGAAATCCTAAAAATATGTTCTTTCTCTTTTGGTTTCAGTGTCTTTTCGGCCATGGCCTTGCAACTTTTGCACATTCTGGGAATCATATCAAAAGCTGATGCTACTGCAGCACTGGGCACACAGTCCTTTAGTGGTTCTGTGCCAGGGACCTGGTAGCTCAGCTCTGCACCCTGGAGCCCTGCACAGCTGTTGGCTTGGTGGTCCTTCGCATCCTTTCCAGCCCCATCTCCAGCCTACAGATTCTCCACTGGATTCTGCTTCAGCCGGCCAGCCTCATGTTTGACCTGCCTCCAGAACTCCGCACTGGGTGTCATCTGCTGTGAACACACCGCTTAGCTCCGTCCCTCACATGTATCCCCATCTGCCCTGTGTGGCCTTATCTCTGATGGAGACCCCTTGTGAAGATTAAGTGCTCTGTTCATCCCAGAACCCGCCATGCCTCCCAGTGGACCACCCCAATAAAATTTGCCCAGTTCTGCCCAGCCACAGGTGCAGACAGACTAACACTATACTCCTCCCTGTTTCTGTCCGGGTAAAACAGATTCCATTTCGGAACATGAAAACCACTATGCCCCTGGCCCTCTGCCGCCATCCTTGTGGAGAGCATGATCTAACAGCTAATTGCTTCACACCAATGAGGAAGTGAGATTCTCATACAGAATGAGGAGTTAACCAGTTGGTAGCCGCAAAAGAGGATATTGGGTGAAAGAGAGATTCAGAAACACAAATGTAAGAAATATGGTTGTTATTTTAATTGTATTTTTTTATGAATTGACAACATAGTATTTTTCAAGTTAGAGCAGCAGAAGTGACGTTTCTGAACTTAGTTGTTGTCATCTGTCCCAAGTCATTCCATGTACTACACCTGTAAATTAGGCATCAGTTTCGATTGCAATAAGCAGCTACCTTTCACTGTAATTAAGTTATACTGTCAGTTTAGTTAGTTTCGGCAGCTGAGTTTGTTACTAATTAGTCAATTGACTTGATATTTTTAATGTTATGTTTTCAACATAATCATATAATTTGTACCAATATTTACACTTTCCATGAGTTAATTCAATGTTAATAAAATGGATATACTGGATGATGTTTGTAAATAACCCTTGCATTAGATTACAAAAGTGTGGATACAGAAGTAAAATGAGCTGTGAACAACATAAGTTAAATGAAAATGTAAATAAAATTAATGAGAAGATTGAATTATGTTAAAGTATGCTCCTTAAACCTTTCCAACACAGCACCCAAGTTCATTTGCCACAGGCAGGTTCCCTATAAGATCTTCTACAGGCCACCAAGCTCTTAAAACAGTCACAACAAAATACTCAATTTATCTAATCTTGAATAATACCATCTCCCATCCCATGTCAGCTGGATGGACTGAATTAATTAGGGTAAAATAACTTACTCAAGGTACAGAGTAGCATTCTGCTTTGCAGTCTTGAACCCACAACCCACTACTCATGAGGCCAGAGACTTACTCACTACGTAACCCTTCCATCAGACGTTTATAACATGCTAAGAAAAATTAAATTTAATGCAAATTTAAAATTATTTGCAATCAACATAAAATATGTACACACAGCCAAACGTTTTGGCATGACATCCGTCCATTTCCAACCACTATTTTTAATTCAGGGTTGCAGAGCAGATGGAGCCTATCCTGGCAAGCAAAAGGCATGAGGCAGGATTACTGTGGACAGGGTACCAGTCCATTGCAGGGCACACACAGACACACTCACTCCAGGGCCAGTTTTCCCAGAAGCCAGTTAACCTACCAATATGTTTTTGGAATGTGGTGATTAATTGGAGCACATGGAGAAAACCCACACAAAAACATGGGGAGAGCATACAAAATGCCATGTAGATAGCAACAAAGGGCCTGGATTGAACCCAGGGTCCCTTGCACTGCAAGGTAGGAATACTAAATCTAAAATGCTAAACATTGTTCCAGTGTGCCACTGTAACGAACAGTTCTTTCAGACCCTATGCGGACGACACGATCCAGAGAAAAGTGAGGAATCAGATCATGCAGGAATACGGGGATGAAAACGGTGGGGGCGTGTCCAAAGTGTGCAAGTGTCCAGGGGAGTGAGTCCGGGGCAAACAATCCAAAAGTAATCCAGAGGGTAATCTAAAAACACAAGAATAAGTCCATGGCCAGGTGATCCATCCAACAAGGGATTAAAAAACATGAACTGGGTCGGAACCGGCGGAAGGGGAACTGGAACAGAGATTAAAACCTTAAGGGGACCAGACACTTCCAGGTCCCGGACTCTGGGAACAGGGGACAGGTGCACATAATCAAGTCTGAAGTGAAAGGGCCGGAGCACCCTTAAGGAGGAGGGACTATAATCGTGACAGCCACCCTTTTGGTATGATGTTAATTTTGAAATCCACTTTTCTCCTTCCTGCCCCAATAGATCTGCAACCTCACTCCAAGCAGTGATAAAAGCACACACATGCTGTGCACAAACACACCCTAAAGCAAGCATATGTAAACCACTGTTTGTAGCCTCACCAGAAAAAGAAACACCTCTTATATTGATTCTCCAAGCTGCAGCTTAACATTGCAGTTCTTTGCCTCACCATGACTTAAAGTGCATATTTTTTCTTTAAAACAATTTTTCATTTTAACTATCCATCAACATTAGATACTACAAACACACCTTATGTCTGCACCTTTTGTTTTGCTTTGTTTCATTAGGTTTTACATTTTTTTCCTTTTTTTTAGGTGCTGTCAAAAGTAGCAGAAGTTAAAAAAATATCATTAGAGCAGACCCCAGTCGGAAATAGACACAACAAAGAATTATAACCGAATAGTGATTAACAATATTATGCTTATGCTATGCAAGATAATTGTCAGAAGTTTAGGTCTTGCTCCTTTTTTATATTTTCAGGACTATTTATTTTTTATAATAGCTATTGCTGTGCTAATCATAAATGCCTATGATAAATTTTCATTTTTTTTCTGTATAGATACATTTGCATGCTTTCTGCAAAATACCTAGTGCAAATCTCCTTCTTAAGTGTATAGCTATGTATGAGTCATCTGTATTTTTATTGATGTCTCCCATTTGGACCATATTTGCAGTACATCTTGGTTTTGAGCAATGAACCTCTACTGAAGAATTAGGTGAGTTCATCAGCATTGGAAGTTTAGGCTGATCTTTATTGCTTTCCTTGAACAAGCCTTCAAAGAAAACAGTAACTTCCTGTTCATAGACTTCAGGAGTTTAGAGTCCACTGAAGCTTCAGTGAGAGTCCTTTAAGTTATTGTTCAAGATCATAATAAATATTTAAGCTGACAGGATAGGTGATATTACATTATTGAGGTTGTTTGGACTTCAACTGACAAGACTGGATTTCACTATCCTGATATTCAGTTTTAGTGTTCTTTGTTCATGTTGTCCTTGTTCTGTGTGGTTCCCTGTAAGATTGTGACCACACTCTGAGTGTGGCTTCAGTTGCAAGACTCCCCAGACCTTGCCTCTGATGTTTAGATGGGGTTACCTGGAGGGAGTCAGTGTTATGTGTATATGTGTACACAAGTGGGGAATGTTGCCTGCTGTTGTCCTTGCAAAAAATGGGGTCTTACTTCTCCTTGAGGGCATAGTGACTAATTGCTTCTTTCTTTGCAAAAATTCAATTTACCAATTTGCATGATGTTTTGCAAAGGACTGCTTAAAGTTATTTGCAAGCCTTGTGAGGGTCACCATCACATTTTCTAACTTAATGGTAATATCAGCTTTACAGTTGTGTTGGTAAGAGTTAAGAATTTCTTTTTATTCTAAATGGGACACTAATTTTAGGTACAGTATGTAACATTTGCTTATATTCACTAAAATCCAATTACATATATACAGTATATATATATTTGCATCTGGTACTTGATTAACAAGCAGAATAAGAATTCCTTGAGTTTCATAATATTGACACCTTGATGATTTTGTGTTCATCATAAGGATTGTAGATCATTTCTAATAAGTTGTTAGACTCTGAAGTAAAAGCAAATCAATTATTCATTATAATATTAGCATGTACAAATGGAAAAAAGCTATTTTTCCTTTAAATCCTAGAAAGAAGTTAGATATTATGAAACAGCAGCATTTATTATAAACAGCACAGGTATTTTTCCAACTTCTGTATCTTTTCATTGAATCACAATTTCTATTTTACTTCTAGGAAAACAATATCTTTATGGCAGATATACAGTATCAATTCAGTACAGTACACGTTAGCAATTATTCTCCAATACAGCAACTCAGAAATTATTCCCTGAATTAGGTTATATATACATTTATGTACTTTCTTTTTGTTTATTAAGTTATGTATTTAATTTAATTTGAGAAACTGAATTTACTGTATGTGACATGTTTGGGGGTTACGGGAGAATTTGTGAATAAAAATATGTTTTGAGAATGAAAGAGGGAGAGGGAGAAAAAGAAAGAAAAAGAGAGAGGTAGTAAGAACCACAGCCACAGTCTTGTTGAGGCACTGAAAGGGTGCTGAAAACAGGAAATGGAAAAAGAAAAAAGAATGTGAAATAATATGAAATCAAATATAATGCATAGACAAGATTAATTAAAATAGTATAATGGCTATAATAAGAAGAGCAATAATATTGTGTAGAGAATAATTTTAGTTGTATTGGTGTCTATGTTTTCCAGTGTGTGATATTAATGTGTACAGCCTATAAGTGTGTGTTTGTATACTGTACATACTGTACAGTTACTGAATTCTATGTCTCATTAAACTATTGAGAATGATTTTCATAAGAAGCTATAATCTCATCAAATGATATATAGCCCATTAAAAGGTGTAGTTATTGAAATATTGCAATTGCAATTTTTTTTCTCATATTCCATTCCAATAAAAGCATTGTTTTCTCGGCAATAGAGCAATGAGTATCGATTTGGAGTTTTTGAGTGTTGAGAATGAGAGATCACAAAGTAGTATAAAGACAAAGTGAGATGGTGCAGTTCATAACTTTTTTTTAAATACATTTTTCTAGAACTGTTGGATAGGAGGACCCAGCCTGATGGCATGAAAGTAATTTTCAGAGGCCACTAATGTGATTTGTGTACAGTTGTCTGATTTAATACATCTATTTTAAAACATTTTTTGTACGTCCATATACTTTGGATTGCCCATTACGTAAAATACTGGTACATTCCACTGCCATGTATCATAATAATACAGAGGATCACATTAGCCATATATACATAGCATGTATTAAAATGATTATTACGTACGTACAGTACAGTACACTTTTCTCAAAAACGTTGCACTTTTCGATGGCACAGGAAATTTGAAAGGGAAGTTCTGAATTCCTTGTTTTTGCACATTATCTTTTCATTATCTTTCTATCAAATAAACTCATGTTTTTATTTAATGCAAGGGTATTAAAGTTAATTTAGTGATTTTGTTCCAAGAAAAATTAAACAGTTGTCAACTGTCAACAACTAACCTATTTTCTTGCTTAGACATACATTTACTGTTTACAGTCTTTTACAGTTACTGTAATAACTTAAACAATTCCCTTTATAACAAGTACAATTATGTATAAAACTCTGTGAAGCTGAGGTTACTAATGATACAATTTTATTCATAATTAAATAATTAAGACACACTGTTACTAGGAGCTCCGGTGGAACAAAAACAACAAAACAGTAAGACTTCCAGGAAATGATTTTTCTAACTCTGATTTAATGCTAACTATGTCATTTTGTCTAACGAGTAAAGTAATTGATTACTGTTCATAGGGAGGATTTTTAAAGGACGCTGATTCATAAGATACTTAATTTCTAGATTTTAATATGTGCAATCATGTACAAAAGATCTCAGTACGAACACCGTGTGGACTGCTGTCCTTGTAAGAATTAAATCTGGCATATATTAGAATTATATTAATGATCCTTGACACCTGACAGTTTATAGTTATGTCAATCATTTTAAATCATGACTTGGTTAAAATCGCCACTGCACCCTGCTCATGACAGATCTAGACATGTTGTCAATATTTTATTATATTTAATAATGTTGGTTATTTTAAACCATACTAATGAAGGGTCTGTTTTACAGTGACACTGCTGTACTACTGAGAACAATATGGCAATAACGGCAATAACCTGCTTGCACTAATAAGCAACTACCCAAGGCTGACCTCAAGCTGATCTTAAGATAGATTAATCTCAAGACAGATTCTTGTTTGCCCTATTATTGCTATGCCTCATAGCAACTAACCAGACCTTTAGCTTCCCTGTTCAACACATCTGCTTGGCTGCATAGTATCCCTGTTCCACTTATTTCAACAGCTCCGTGCCTTTCCTGTCTTGTCCCCCATTCCCCCACTCGGCTGTATGTTGTAATTCCTGTAGCTTATAAAAATCATCATATAGTTTTCCTCAAATTTTCTTTTTTAAGTAAAGAGAAAGTTATACCATTCAATTCTATAACTGTCTATTCATGCTTACCACTTTGCGTTTATTTTGAGTTTTGGCACCAGCCTTTATTTATTTTCCATTTTGAAGTATTGCAAAGAAAAGCTTTTACTATCTTTAGATCTCTTAACATTTAAGACAGTTTTTTTTTCCACTGACTGGAGAAGTGCTAATGTAGAACTTATCCGTGAAAAGAGTTCTATTACCATTGCATTTAAGGTTATGGAAACTAGACTTGAGGATCAGCTGTATGATAAAATGACTCAGGCAGATGTATTTAGAAAAGACTTTAATATCTTAGAGCTCTCTGGTAAATTTAGATAATCAGAAGGCTCTTGATAAAGTTCTATAGAATATATTTATTTTGACATTGCAGGCAGTAGGCTCACAAGATAATGCATGACTTTGAATTTAACATTAATTAATATACCACCCTGTTAAGATTGATTTAATTGTTGTAGATATCTGGCTGTGGCCTGGGGTTATTGGCCTGGTCTCCTGACCTGGCTAGGGAGAATTTTGAACAGATAGCTGCTGTTGTACATGACACAACAGAAATAGTGAAAGATGCAACAACATCTCCAAGAATAGCCACTGAACCATAAGTAGAATGTGGTCTTAAACCTCCATTCATGGTAATAATATGGCTGGACTCAGACTATAAAAACCTCTGTAAAAACTGTTGCAACTTGAGGTACTGTGGGATATACACCTCGTGTGTGTCTCCTCCAGTGTTCTCCAGAGGTAAACATTTTTGTTAAAATTAAACTAATCTCAAACCTTCACTGGACTGCACTGTGACTGCTTGCATCCCAACATTGTCATGACAGAAAATGGAGTACAGATAAGTAGTGAGTGCTCACATTAGGGTGACATTATTATGGATAACTATAGAGAGTACTGTAGAGTACTGTATAGTATAGGGTACTATAGAAATCTGCATTGTAATCACCGTTTTTCTTATTTTATGTGAATGATCTAGATTCAGCTTTATTTAATAAACTGGTTATGTTTGCAGGTCATGCAAAAGTAGGGGGGTTTGAAAACACTTAAAGCTGAAAAGGAAATCCAAAAGTTTTTAAACAGAATACTAAGGTATTTAAATATACCAAGGATCTCAGAAAAAGATTTTCAGTCTGGAGTGAGGTACAAATCCATTTCTGAACATCTGGGGCATTCAACATTCAGTTTTCGTCATGACATTACAAAAACATATTATTGCTCTAGAATCAGAGAAGAGCAGCCAGATGCTTTCCATGATGAATGAATTACTCTAAAAAAAATAAAACTTTAAAAAAAGTTAGTCTTGAATAGCAAAGACTATGAGGAGACACGATTCACATATTAACAAGTATTCAAAGGTATGGACAAAGGTAATTCATTGTATTGATTAAACACAAACCTGAGGACAAAAAATTGAAAAAATAAAGCACATTTTTACTTAAAGCATTGTGAGAGCCTGAAATGAGCTAGCCAGACATGTTTTGAATCTCACACAGGATTTGCTTAAGAAAGAGCTTGGTGAGATCCTTGGAACACTTATCCTTATCGCAAACAAATGTGAGAGATGAGCTGAATAGTATGCTTTCATTTGTAACCTTTTAATGTACTAAATTACAAACTAATATAATAAACTAAAATTAAAACTACTGTACCAAAAACTTTTTTGTGGCCAACCTTTTTCTGTTATGCTCAATGTACTGTACATTACAGCCCAAATTAACATTTTGTAATCATAAAATATGTGTCATATGGTACAGTATTTGGTACTAAAGTGTATTTTAATATCCTAATTCCAAGTCAAATATATGTATATTCTATCACCTAAATATAACACTACTGTATTCTTATGTATTTTTCTTTGTTCAAATTTGTCCTGGAAATTTGCCCAGATCACTGGAAATCTCATAATTTTCACTAGTGGATTGTGATCTATATATTTTCCAACAAGTTGACACTACATGGGATATAAAACCAACTGCGCTATCCAAAGATACTAATCTTCCCTTGACGAACTGCAAAGCAGTGACACCAGGGTGTCTTTCATTTGGATATAGGGATGGTCTCTCCAAGGAAATATAGTTTAGAAAGAACATGGCAATACAATTAACATCTCCAAATCTAAGAAACAGTGAATGCTTTGTTTTTTTCCACATCAATTAGATAATAAAACACGCTGATTAGTAAGATATTTGTTTACAATATAATACAATCTCCTCTTTTCTTAAGACAACTTTCTTTCTCCTGATGTTCTTCAGTTATAAATACTGTCTCTGCTAATGTGATTTAATACCTTGATCAGATCACCACATGTGCAGTTCTTCCAGAGTTGCTAGACTTCAAGCACCATATCTGCTATTGATTTTCTTTGAAGAAAGTGTACCCTGTTTCTGGGAAAACATATTTATCTAGTAAAAAGAGTTTTTATCAAGAAAATTAAATTAAACAACTGCTTCATTTCAGGTGTTCATGGTAAATGCAGTGAGTAGTTGCTGATATTTTCATTGTTTTCCTTTTTTAAACATGTTGTTTGTTGTTGTTGTTTTCCATAAAAGAACAACAAAATAATACATACAAATAAAAACTAGGAACGGGAACATGTTTTAATTTATTTCTTCAACAAAATAACACATTCTAAGTATGCATCCTGAGCACGATCTTGTGTTCATGATGAAACTAGTGGTGGTTCAGTTGCTGAGGTTGCTTCAGAATTTGGAGGAGGATTTTGCAGGAAGCATGTGTACATGAGCTGGATAAAGCACAGTGACACATTGTGACAGCAATATCCACAATGGCACTTGCTTCATGTGGTGACTTTTCACCTCCAACCAAAGGGTACCTGCTTAGGTTCTGACCTAAATTGGCTTAGTGGGATAGATCAGATATGTTTTACCACTGATTTAAATGCCTTGTTGCAAATTCCAGGCCAGCTTTGTGGAATGACTAGGACATTGTTGACATTTTCTCACATTTCAGTTACTTAAATCTGTAACTCATTCAGAATGACCGTGGCATACCTAAACAGTTTTTGTCAATTTTGATGGATAGCCTGATCTAGGTAGTGTCAGGGTGACACAATATACCTTCCACTTCTTAATGAATGAGTTCACCATACTCAAAAGAATACCCTTCTCCTGATCCATGGCTTCATACATCTTTATCCTTATGAGGTTCATGGATAAAGCGTTTGCTTACAATTCTTACTGAGGGACCTAAGAGAGATAGGAAGATAGAAATTATGATAACCACTATTACTGCACACAGACGGTGCCCATTTAAATAATTATGTGACTTTTCAAAGTAGATTTTGTGCGTCTGAACTAATTTTATTTTCCTTAGCAAAGGGGGTTAAAACTTACGTACTCTTCATATTTTAGGTTTTGATTTCTCTTTGCAATCTCTGCTGACATTTAACTTTTACTCACAGAAGTGTTCAGTTTGAGTATTCAAGTTTTGATAATAATTAAAAAATATTTTTAAAAAAACTTTGAAAAATATATATGCATCATTGTAACTGAAAATGAAATATCATTCTAAGGGGATGAACACTTTTCAAAGGCTCTGTATTGTTAAGCACTAAAGACTTTGCAATAAAGATAATACCCTGATCCAATTTTACAATTCAGTAATCAGAAACAGACAGAAATATCTTAAAGAGAGGTAACGTACTGGAGTTGACACTGCGCAATATAACACATGTTAATATCTGGAAAATGCAAGTAGTACAATCGGTGCTGTTAATAAATATACAGTTCTCCATTTGGACTTGGTTCTTTTTTATAATAACAGCATTCAATATGTTTGAATATTACTGTACTAAATCTGTGATAGAAGTTTGATACCTTTAGGATCTTTTAACATTTTAGACCGCAGTTCATTAACAAGTGATGCTAAAAATCTAATAGAATGCAAAACAATTGTTTTAATAATTAAGTTTCCCACAAAAAAAACTTGATGCTACATAGTAACTTAAGAGCTTAATAATAAAGCAATGTTTTGAAGGTTATTATTTCTCAAAACAGAAGTCAGTAACCTTTATGCTTTGGAAAGAATGGTTATAGTTGTCACGGAAGCTGGAGGCTAGCCATGGAGTGTCCGGCAGGATGAGAAGACCCTATTCGAAGTGGCAGGAATGTAGCAAACCCTTGTGTTTAACCAAAAAAATATCCAGAATATGTTAAAACAACCCCCACACAGAAAGAGACAAGACTCCCTCCCCGCCAATAGTGTCTGGTTAAAATCCCCCTTGCTCCACCCACCAGCTTGACTTGATTGACAGGCTGTCTCCATTTTAAGCCAAAGGCAGGCCTAGCTCTGTGACTCGACACAAAATGGAGGTACAGCAATTCAGGACAGACAATGCATCTTGATAAGAAAGAGAAATAGGACCATTGAACAAGAAATGACAACCTCAAGAGAGGGCATAGAAAAGCATCGCCTGCTTCCACCTCTATCCACTCTATCCACCTCTTCCACTCGGTCACCGGCTCTAGTTTGTCGCCCTCATCCAGCACTCTCATTTCTGTGCATTTCTTTCTTGTCTTCTGGTAGCAGGCTTTGGGGGCCATGTAAACATCCATGTTCTTTTCTGCCCATTTCTCCTGGATACAGAAAATGTCTCCCTCTGCGAGTTGCGAAATATAAGTTTAAGTTTAAGTTGTGAAAATTTTCACAAATCACAATCCTTAAAATGCATGTGGTTTGAATGCTGTGATTCCCATTTTAAAGTTATTGACATCTGAAACTTTCTGTCTTATAATAAGGTGTTTTAAAAAGAAATGAAAGGTTGTGAAAACTGGAGACAACAAATTACCCTGAACAAAATTAGTAATCCAAGAAGTTCAAAGTTACTATTATTAATAAATTCATATGGTTAATAATTCAGATACGTTATATTAGTTCAGTTTCAGTGGTCTTTTTAATACCACTTAGATATTCTCAATTATAATTGTAATATATACAATTTTATTTTAAGGCTTGCTGTAAAGGCTTATGTTAAATTGCCCCACTGAGATGAATACAGTATTATGAATTGAAATTGGATGAAACTGGTAGAACTGGTTTTTAGTCCTACTGTTGACAGTATTCATGTTGGCTCATTCATGTTTTTAATAATATCATTTAACATTTAACACATTGTGATATATAAAAATAAATTAAAAAGTCAATATAGTGACATAATATTTACTATTTAAAAAAAACGTGTACCCCAAGCAGAAATCAAACACCGACCTCCCAGTTACGCACATACCAAATCCATTGTACAAAACCATCACTTAGAAACATTGCTGAAATAAACAGGTTAAATGTTTCCAAAGTAATCATGAGTGAAAGAGTCAAAATATTGATGCAGATGTTTACAAAGAGCATGAAATATGGTGATACTACCAGCTATATTAACATATTACACATAGATCCTTAAATTAATATTGTTATTCATTTCTTTAGTAACACAATTCCATATTACTGTATATTCCCTTTTACATGGATTAGAAAAAGTTTTGTTATTGAAATAACGACAGCAAGTAATCATAGAAAAGGTTAAAACATTATAGCTTTATATAATGTATATGAACTTATATAGTCAGAGCAATCACATTTCCAAAATAAACACAGTAAGTGAACGAGTTAAAGACTTTGATGCATAAAATGTTTATGAAGAAAGTGGAATACTGTTGTGTATTTTTTTTTATTTTAGCTACCACTAACAGTCATATACAGTATGTATAAAATATTTATATTCCTAAATTAATATAGTTTATGACATTCAGAGACATTATGCTCCTGTTATTTTTATGCTCAGCTACCAAAAATTCCCTTTAATTGTAAAATTCCATATTAATATACCATATTAAGTGTATTTAAAAATGCACATTAGAGAGATTAAATTAAGCAATTGTTTCATTAATATCTAATGCACCACAAGTGCCACCTATCTTTGGCTAGTGAATCACATGCTGCGGTAAAATACAGCCCCTGTGGTACGTAACAGGGTTTTAACGTGCATTCTGAATGGCTACATCTGTACAGTACCTGTTGAACAATTAAAAGACAATAATCCTTGGTTTCTTAAACCTGGTGTGCCTGAAAGTTTGCTCCATCACTTGCAGATATAATTAAGAAAAATAAAAGAGAATTGCTGCAGTATCAAGAATAGTAATTCTCTGTGTGTTTTCACACAACAGCCAAGAAAGGGTTGCTTCCACTTACGTAAGATCCGGGTTAAGTAAAATTAGCAGAACAGAACCCTTCCATAACTCGGGCATGATGATCTTAGTTGGTGTGATTGTATTAGTGAGGGAAAGAGTGCCTATAGCCTGTTACCCATGTCTGTTTAGTGAATCAGTGTGACTACTGTATATCATGTATCTTTCCTGTGAGTTTAAATATAACATACATAATTTGTGAGAGAGTCTTATAACTATTTTAGCAAGTATATTATTTTTTATTCTTTAATTTGAGCATTTAAGGCAGTTGGGAACAGATTCTCATATATACTGGTGATCTAGAGATCCATTTATACAGCAACAATTTGAAGTACCTTGCTCAAGTGTTCAATAGCAGTATCCCACAAGGGACTTGAACCCACCGACCTCTGGGCCTGAGCCTGAACAATATATCCAAGCTGCTTTATGACAAATGTATCACAAAAATTGTGAACAACTAAATTTGGCACACATACAAATACAACCGTAGGACTGTTGCCATGGACAGCAGTAGTACACACCACAGGATGCCTGCATGCCATCATGCAGACTTATTGACAATTATATTTGCAAAATACATGTTCTATGTCAGTGAAATATAAAAAGAATAACAAAAATGGAAATAGTTCTTGCACTGGTAAAATGAGAATACCAATACTTCTTTCAATAAAAATAATGTTTGCAAATAAATGCAAGTGTACCTTAGACTCCTCCCAACACAATTTTGTTTTTATGTTACTGCAATTGGACCTACCTGGCTGGCATGATCGCACTGTGGTTATCATTGCTGCCTAACAGCACTGGGTCCCTGGGTTCAATTTCTAGGGTGCCATCTGTGTGGAGTTTGCATATTCACAAGTAGTTACCATATGCAACCTGAGAGACAGGTTTGGTCTAGAACAATCTTGATCTGTAGCTGCAAGTGTGATTCTACTTAAAATTTACAGGGAAGTTCAAATTGGAAGCAGGTAGTGTGCAGAAATAACTTCATAATTATATCTTAACTTTTGTGTATACTCATGAACACAAATCTCAAAACTACTTGTTTTCTCAACATTCTAAAAGCAGGTTCAGCTTTTACAATGATTTAAATATTAAAATTCAGATGCTTAATCTTAGTCATAATTAAAATCATCTTTGGTTGATGATGTGAGAAAGCAGCTGTTTGTTTCACCTTATTTCTGAGATGTGTTGGTGGGAACTTTCACCAGTTACAACTAATTGATGTGGGAATACAGACATCTGTTTGCTGTGCTCATTTGCTTCTGTTCAGAGCATTCAATGAATATCCTGAGGTTCTTTATGGTTTTCTACGTCTGTGCATCTCTTATTTTAAATTGGTTACAAGAATGATAAATTAGGCTGTATATGAAAAGATTATATATTCAGTATACTGCAAATTGTACAATTGTGACTTTGAAAAATGTGCACTACTTTTCTCTTGCAGATTATAAGTTCTGTTACAAATTAGAAGTTTTAGCATTTTATGTTTCTGAGTCCCAAAATCTCATGCACTAATTTGTCGAAAGTTTCCACAGTGGCAGAGTAGTATGTACTATACCAAACCTTCAATCCTATTTATGCCAGAAAGGACCTTTCATTTTCAACCCTAAATGTGTTTCTCTTTATTTCCATTTGTGACTCCACAATCCTATTTTAATTGTTGAGCAAAACATAATTGGATAAACAATAAATTGGTTTGTCTTCAGCTTTAATCATTTTGAACACCTGAATTAAGTATCCTCACAAGTCCCTTTATTTAACATTGAGTGAAGGATATTTTTTAACCAGTATGTATATATCACTCCTTTGAAGAGGTATTATGATTTTCTTTAAACATTTGAAGTACAGTAGATTCTCGATTATCCGACATTCCGTTTTATCTCAAATAGCCAATCACCATGCATACTGCCATTGAAGTAGCTTCACTTGCTCATTTGCGCTCATAATTTATTTTTGTATTGTACATACAGTGATTGCGTTTTATTTTTGCCTTAATATAATTGTATTAGTTGAGAAAAGAAAGAATAAGTCATAGCAAAGGGTTCAAAGCTCTCATAGCGGCACTAACTTGTGTTGAACAACAAGAGGAGGCAACTGCTACTGATGTCGTGTTACTAAGATGCTGGCGAGACCTTGCCACAAGGAAAAGAAGCACATCTGGGTAACAGATTCCAATTGCTTATTTTTTTAAATAACTATCAATAGTGTCTTATTTTAGTATTTCACTAGATAAATAAATAGATAAATAATTTCATGCTTATGCTGCACTTCCATTAATCTATGATTTGTCTACTCAGTTTCCGCATTATCCGACATTTTTGATTATTTGACATACTATCGGTCCCTGTACTATGTACATTGTTTGCATAGCACATAGATCAAAAGTGGATAAAATGTTCTGATTGTGTTTGTACTGCTGCATTACACAGTTTTTAAATTGAAAAAAATATTTCCCTCAATTTAAGTTCTAGATGTCTCTAAATGAGAACAAAAGAAACACAACATTTTTGCTAGATTTACAGGCTAAACAGCCGAAACATCATGTTTCTTTTCTTCTCTTCTCAGCATGGAATAAACCTTTGCTTGTTCCTTTATTTAGCAAATCAAAGTAGGTTTGCTGGTATATATCATATTTGTTATATTATGGACAAACATTCCTAGATTTTTTTTATTCTCTATTATAAGATATCATACATTTCTGTCTGTATTCCATTCCGTAAATAAACATATATTTACAAGAAATTCAAAATTTATAGAGTTAATTTATGTTAGACATTGGACAATATGCTTGTCAGCCCTATTCACAGACTTTAAAAAAATGACCTTAAAGACTAATTACAATGTTTTGCCTATTAAACACTCTAAATAGCTTTTATTAAAATGCCACCGCGTTGTTTATAGGAATGAGAAAAGACACTATTAAAATGCTATCTTATTCAGTTGTGCCAGTCTGCTGTTAAGTTAATTACAGAGGTTTGTGTACAATTTGGCTCCATCACCTGCAGCAAATGCAATGAAGATTTTGAGAAATTCTATTCCACAGATTGCACCTCTGGGTTTTCCTCTTATCCCTGCTCTTTAATACTTTTTGACACTCTAGATATCATCAGATCTCTGCTGCATTTTGGCATCTAAGACCAACACATCACCTAACCTCAGCCCTGGTGACTGATGATGCCAAAAATCTTCCATCACTAGGACAATAAGAGGTAAGATAACTAGTACTGTGACACAGAGCTCAACTCAAAGATTTGTAAGACTCAGATGATAGCAAAACTACCTCTTCTTTAAACCACAATAGATGGACTATCTTGGACTACTGCAGCTTGCTGATGTTTTAAAACCAGGCAGGCTTTTCTAGAAATGCCACAGCACCTCAGTATAAACTACAACAGACTGAAGGGTACAATACTGGCAAAACAGCATAGAGGACTCTTATCTGGACCAATTACATATAACATGCATTGCTGTTACTAAGAAGCCAAAACAAGTTAGATTTTATTTTAAAGGACATTTGTGGAAAAAAATGTATGAGACCTGACTTTAGAATTAATAGAATATCTTGGTTAAATTGTCTTGCTAGCAATTTTGCAACCTCCTGAGGCCTATTATACACAGCTGGGCAGAAGGTCATTATCCCTCCATATGCAACAGTATCTCCAGGGAACAGCTTTCAGCACACACAGCCTTTCTTAGCCAGGACCACCACTGCCAATAAGTCTTAAGGCATATTTTGGTGTTTTGGGAGTGTGATCCAGACAAGCCTTTTACACAACAAGTAAGCACTTACAGAGATCATACATAAAACGTTAATCTCCACATTCACAACACTCCATTCCTATAGTTAGAAAAACGCTCATACAGCCTCACAGTATTTGTTTCATGAAGGAAATGCACTTTATACATGCACACCACATCTAACCAGCTACTTTCTAAACTTTGGTAACTGCATTGCTAAAAGGTAAGCTTGAAAGGCACTTACTGACACAGGCAGTAGCCAGGTGTTAATTTAAATTAATTTAGTGGAATATTAAAACATATCAAGAATAATAATCCTTCACTGTTTGCTTTCAGATGAGGTTTCGTGTAAAACTGTGAAGGTGTTCCTTTTGATTTTAAACCAAGTGTATAAAATGGATGTTGGTGAACTAGATATTTTCCGATACAGTTTTAGTCAGGCATGACATCCATGTATTGATGCTAGTTCTTCAGAAAATCTCAGGACAGGCTAATTTCATCACTCTAGCTAAAACTATGCAGGTTGCTAAGCAACAGAAAACAGTTCAACCACAAATGGACCAATGCATACTGCTCTTTACTAACTCTGATCTAGACGTTACCTCTGGCAAATCCATCACAGACATTCAGAAAATTCATCAGGTACTTTGAAATAGTTATTGTTCAAACAGACAGAACCAGAGTCTAGCTTCAAAGTCAACTGCCTCTCTTAATAGAGATGTAACCTTTATTAGCGAAAAAAGATTTTGGGGGGCCCCATTCCAGGAGGGCTTTTATGGTATTTAAAAAAAATAGTCTGTACTGCTGCATGCTTTTACAGACCTCATTGAACTAGTTGTGTTTAAATTATTATAGCTGTATAAATTCCAGTTTTCCTACTAGCAAAATATTCTGCACAGAGTACCACTCATACCACTACAAACTATTGTACTTTGTTCCAACAACTTAAACAAGATATTATTGAAAAAGTGAAAAGCTTAACAGTAACATAATTATTTTTTATATTTGTGATCCTGCCTCCTTTTAGCCAGTGACATTCCCACTGATATCAGCAAAACAGGTAGCAAATTGTCTATAACAGTTAATTTAACATGTAGGCATTCCACAAGAGCTTATACCTGTCAAGAGCATGCATTTCATCAGGACTACTACATCCTCTGCTAATTAGTAGGTATTAGAACATAGTATAGCACTTTTAACAGATTTAATCAGATGTTTAGGAACAGTTTAGGTCAGAGATTGGCTGGTAGGTTTATTGATTGCATACCAGGAGGTTCTACAAGTATCAACAGGAATCTTGCCCTTGAGCTTCTTTATGGCAAAACACTACAAGGTCAATTAGAAGTCTGGCAAGAGGACTGCGTGGAATCTCAAACCTACACACCCATTCCAAACATCATTGACTTCATTATTCAGATGAGAGACCCAGATTCAATCATGGAAATGCAGAAGGGAGCATAATCAGTCCAAAGGAAGTAGTATAATCAACATTTCATAAAGAGAGAATTGAAGCCCAGACAGAAACTTACAGTATGTTGTTGCTTCATATGGTAGATAAACTCTTGGGAAAATGGCAGAGTCTATGCACTGTTCTGAGGACAATTAGTAGTTATGCTTGTAACCCTGGACAAGAAAAAAAATATCTTCCACATCAATACACTATCAGAGTCGAAAGAACAATAAGTTGGCCTTATGCATCCTACCATACTTGTAAAGAAAGTGCAGGTAGAGGATGAAATCAATGGTGTATTTCCTCTAGGCCAAGCACATACCCTGCCAGATATCACACATCCCCCACAACACAAAAGCATGAACTTTCATCAGTACAGCACACATGCACAATTCTTTTCATGGAATCTCCAGAAAGCACCCATTTTACCCCTTCCATTGAATTAAAATAAACACTAAAACCCACAAATCCATGAAAATAAACACTAAAACCCCTGTAAGGGAGAAACCGAGTACCACATGATAGGATGGAAATGTTTAAATCTGAGCTAAACACCATGCTCCTTTTGAAAGTCATTGAACCATCTACAATCCATCACAGCAGTCTCACTGTATTTATTCCAAAGTTATCGGGGTTTAGACAGTCTAAAATATTACTTACAAGGACAACAATTTACATGTGAAATAGATAATGCTCACCAATGGTTAAAGTACAGCTGTCGCCATCAAAGTCTTTAACGAAGATATTACTAATAGTATTAATAATGAATGACCTTGGACAAGCTGTAAACTCAAAGTATTGCCCTGGTCCACATTCTTTTTTTCATTGACTGTCTTTGTAAAAGTAACACTACAGCATTTCGCAATCACGCATTTGTTTCCAATCATGCAAACTACAGTCATTTTTGAGAATCTCCGATTCACCATGCCTTTCACATGCTCATAAAAGAGATTGATTTAGGAACATAAACAAACTGTACTGTATACAGTATGTACAGTATATGTTATTTAATGTCTTTACTGTGCCCATTTAAGTATTGAATATTTATATGGAATTTTACCACTGAAGGGAAATCTTAGTAGCTGAGCATAAAAAGAATAGGAGCATACTGTAACGCGTGTGAAGGCCATAAACAATATTAATTTTGGAACATAAACATACAGTATGTCAGTATGTCAATATACAGTAAAGACATTTAAATCTTTCTATGACCGACCAACGCACCACGAGTGCCCCTGTCGGTCAACCAATCACGTACCGCGGTATTTTGCGTCAACGCGCGTCACGATGCGCGAGGCCGTAGCCAATTACCTCCGGTACGTGTCTGTGCTGTGCACTTTGAATGGCTGCATCTGTAGGCAGGCGGACTGAAAGACCGGAATGCAGGGAAGGAAAGTGCAGGAAAGGTACAGGATGGTACAGGGTGATGCAGGATGAGGAAGACCCACCAGGATGCAGAACTGTACTTTGTCCAGAGGGCAACACCTCTGAGGCCAGGAAGGATAGTTCATACTGGACTTGGGGACACCATGGGCCAGGTTGATTCAAGGCACATGCCCTCAGACTCCAGAGTCTTCTCTGGAGACCAGCCAGGAGTACACTGTCATAGCAGTCTGATGGAATACAGTGTTCTGGAAAAGAGCCTGGATCTGATTGGGACAGCCTTCTCAGGTTCCACCAAATGCCTGAGAACCAAAGGAATCATTTGCTGAGGATGGGTCCGAAGTGAAGTCCCATCCCCTGGTCCCTGTCACAATTATAGTTCCTCCTCCTTAAGGGCGCTCCAGCCCTTTCACTTTAGACTTTATTCTGTACACCTGATCCCTATTCCTAGCCCACCTTAAAAGCCAGGCGCTGACGCTCATCCGGGCTCTGCACCTGGTTTCCGCACCGTGCGAGTCCGGGACCTGGAAGCGCCTGGTCCCGTTAAGGTTTTAACCTCTGTTCCTGTTCCTGTTCCTAGTCCGCCGGTTCCGACCCGGTTCATGTTTTTAATTCTGTGTTTGGGATGGATCACCTGGCTATGGACTTCCCCTTGTGTTTTTGAATACCCGCTTTGGATTACTCTTTTGGATTGTTCGCCTCGGCCATACCTTCCCCGTGCACGAGACACGCCCCCCCTGTTTTCAGCCCCGTATTCCTGCATGACGTTTCCCTAGTGTTTCCCCACTTCTTCGGATTGTGTCGTCCGCATAGGGTCCGGAAAGAACTGTTCGTAACAGTCCCCTCTTGAACTATGAATCCTCTGGACCACATAATTGCAGGCATTGTTCACAGGTCTAGCAGAGAAATAGTTGGAAGTTGTTGAATGTTTAATGGAGGTGAATAGCTGGTTAACGTCTTAGATTTCCCTGGATTTTGAGACATTAGCAGTTTGCTTTTAAAATTTCAACTCCTACCAGAAGGCATTTTGTAAATTATGGCTGTTTTAAATCGAAATTCTTTATATATTTATTAAAATTCCTAAGTTGTTTCTTGGTCAGCATTTTGGACTTCAGTTTACTAATGTGCTCATGAGACATTTCATTACAGACAAAATCAGACATTAATGTTATGATTTCTACACAGGAAGATGGTGACTTCAATGATGTTTCCAATGTTGGTGAATTTAATTGATTAAATTGATTTAATTGATTAAAATCTAATCTAAATCTAAAAATCTGATTGAATCTAAAATGATGAATTCTGGTGTTACTTTTGACATTCTTATTTGAAACTCATGTTAGTAATGTCAAAAGGTCATATCTGTAAAGAACTGGAGCTCATTGACCAAATCCATTAGAAACTGTGATTTTTGGCAGTTTTAAAACTCACTTTACATTTAGTACTGAATTTTAATTTTTAATGTATAATTTTACTTTTAGTTTAGGTTTTATTTTAACTACTGTAATTGTACTAGTTTTACTCTCGATTTTATTGGTTTGATTTTTGTGTTCTTCCTTTTCTTTTTCTTTTTCTCTTTCTCTTGATCTTGTAAGGACTGTATAGTCAAGTATATTGAAGCCTACTATTTACCTATTTACAAAGGGAAGCTTTGACACTAGTAAGCAACAGGCAACTCATTATGTTAATTTGGTGTTTTTTCTGTGTTAAAGTACAGAGAAAAAACTTATTTAGGATGTTTACGCACATTCATAGTAAGCTGCAAGACTCTCACTCCAGGTGGCATAACAAGCTGTGTTGTTATTTGCGATTTAATTAGCACTGGTACTAAACCGCAGATCAATCTACCAATGATGCTTTTAACGGAAAAGTCATGTAAATCAGCTTTGGGAGCTATTATTCACTATTATTCTATTATTACAAAATTGTTGAATAATCTGCTATTGTTTACAATAAACTGCAGAATGGCAGCTTCCATTCAACAGGTTTAAGTTAAGGATATTCCCTGTCTCATATATCATTGTATAAGTAGCCTTTTGAATTGTGAGCCATGGCAACTAGGAAGCTTATAAATGCTGTCGTGATATCCTCTACAGAGCGATAAAATGTTTAGTCAAGATAGTATTTTAGTCCCATATGCATGCAATTCAGAGAAAAACCTGAGATGCCTATTAGAACAACGTGAAACATTTTGCATTCATTTTTTTTCTTCTGTCCATCTGTTTGAATAACATGCTGGTTAAAGTCAACATCACTATTGCACTTTGCCCACTTGCCTGCTTTGCACCTTGTCCTTCAGCACACATTGACTATTTGTATCAAACACAGACATTGCAACACCTCTGCTAAAAGTGGCACATACCCAACGAAGAAAAAATTTGAGGGGAGTGATGAGTGTGATAAATGTCTCCCATCACAATATCAAGAACTAATATCCTCCATCATCTGTCACACCACCAGAATTAAAACCACTAAATTTCAGTGGTGTGCAAAATGTACAGCAGTGGTCCTGAGGAAAGATTACTGATGCAATTCAAGCAAAGACCAGCATAGGTATTTATCAGTCTCCCTCTTTGGTTTGTATGCATGAACCCTGTATCACCTTTCCAAAATATTATTAAAAATAACAGCTAAGAAAAACACTAAGAACTTTCAAACAGACCCACTAGGATGTACTTACTGTCTGGTCCTCCTTATTGCATGTAAAATAACTGAACATCTAGTAAAATACTGTTATTTGTCTTGTGCATAAGCCTGTTATAACCTGCACCCTTCCTCTGGCTGCAAGAACCTGTCTGACACTGTCGAAGCTGAGCACTGCTTCATTACCTTTATGAGAAATGAACACTACAGCCAATTATATCATGTGGTGATAAAGGCATGATGACGAATGGCATAGTATTGAATGGGGTTTAGGACATATCATGCATAAACACCTCCAACACCTATTTTAGATGTTATGTTCTGTCAGCATCTTTAGCTTTCTGGCCAAAACGAGGTAGAATGGAAACTAATGAGAAGAGCTCTTTTAAGCTGCTTGACTGTATTCCACCTTGCTATAATAAACATTATTTTGTTTCCAATGTTATTACCCAAGGTTTAATTAATTTACAATACATATAAGCTACAAAATAATTAATCATCTCAGGGATTTCCCTTACAAAATTACTGTCAGACATGATGTAATATGGATTTATACATTACAAACAAACTTGCTTTCACAATTAAGTCATTGCATGTGTTCTGAAAAAATCCTGATGTTGTCACAATTGTAATCCCTCCTCTTTTAGTTGATTATGTGCCTCCTATCCTGTCCCTCCTTATTTAAGCCAGACACTCTCACTATTCCTGGCTCAGCATTGGAAGATGGACTCCCAGAAGCCCACCTACCAGTGGGTCCAGGAGTGGCCTGACGGCATAGGCTTCATCACGGTGTCCTGACCATCTGGGTTCAGAGCTAGGAGCGCCTGGCCTCATTATCCCGCTTTTATTCCCCATCCCTGCACCAGATCCTGTTCCAGTTTTTAACCTTGTCTTCTTTTTGTCTTGGATGGATCATCTGGTTCTGAACTTTTGGACTTTGCCCTGGATTTCCCCTTGGCATTAGGACTCATTTTGGTACTGTACCATCTCTAAAAGTTTTAATTAAGCTACGCAAAGGTTGTCCTTTCATTGTAGACCATTAATAAAATTGCCTGTCCACATGGACTGTGGCCAGTTTGATTGTCTCAATTAACAAAATAATGGACTGCTGTGGAGTTTCAGTCAGTCTGACCAAACATTCCAAAGAATGCCAGTTGTCTTACCTAAAAGATTAGATATCCAGTTAGGTGTAGTTAAACACTTGATACACCTATACCAAGTTAAGCACGGATGAGCTATAAGGTGTTTAATGAGCACAAGCACAAGCACTTTTCTGCTATACTGTAAGGCAGTAGTTCCCAAACACTGCATTGTGCCGCCTTGGGGAGGCACCATTGTTGGTCAGGGGCATTGCAGGTATCGCCGATCAAAGAACAAATTTATTATGAGCAAAACCCGCTGTTCATGTACACAGAATGTACGAGTTGCGCACTACCTAGCGGATTTGAAGGTACAAGGTTGTGTCACATGACACTGGGCACGAGAGTTAGCAGTTGGTAAGCAGCTTACTAGTTGAACATAGCTCCCCATGCAGCTTCGGTGTTTCACATGTTTCTATGAGTGGTTATTACTGTATGTGAGTTTTCTGTTACACTATCAAAATGAAGTGGAAATAAAGTCTGTGTTTCTGGAGCTTTTATCACAACTCCACATTCACTTTGAGAAGTATTTTTCAGGAGACGTAAAATGGTACAAATGGGTCACAGATCCCTTCAATGCAGAGTCCACATCAAATTTCATAACTGCAGTGGAGGATCAATTTATTGATCTTTCATCAGACTCCACATTTTTTAATTAGACAATTTTGATAGATCATGATTTTAGTTTTAAAACAGAAGTTTAAGAATCAAAAGGATATCATTAATATTTAGCCTCAACTTAAACTAGTTCTATGTTAAATCATTCAGTTAGCCCTCTTAGATCATAAATATTTAACACTGACACTGATTACTAGTGTGGTCATTAAGCTTGTCTTCACTGGGATGAGTTATAAGTCAACAATACTGCATAGACTCCACAAAGGAGGCTTGTATAGAACTGAAATAATCTTTCAAAGGAAAACGGCGTGCAGACAGTAGCAGGGTTTCATTCCTGTCTGGTTATTCCTGAGAATGAGAAGAAAAGTGAAGTAATATGAAAATAATGCTAAATGCATCAGCAAACTACTGTATGAGCCCCAATTTCTCATTCCTGCTCCTTAAACACCAACAGACATAAAAACTTTATATAAACATATTTAGAATATGTTGCTCTGTGCTTAGTGTCCAAAAGATCAGATCGCCTGTTTATGATTACACCATCACCACTTCTTAGGTAGGTAAGCCACTGACCTTGGTCTGTGAAAATCAACCTTTAAGCTGTAAAACATCTTAAGAATAGAACATGATTGCTTAAAAATTTAAACTTTAAATTTAAACCAAGGAATTAACCTTACTCCTTACCTTTTATTAGACTAATTCCAATATAACTTTTGCTTTCTTGAAATGTAGTGATTAAACTTGTTTACAATATTCTTAATGATGTCTCACCATTGTATAATTGAAACACAACTTCCTTGGACTTCAATTATATACAGTATTGATCACAATATATTCTAACATTTTGTTGGCCTTTCCATATCTTCATCAGTGTCTGGACTATACTCAATTGACATAATTTTGTCTTCTACTCAATGTGGGGGAACAATAAAGCAAACAAAATGTTAGGACACAGCTAAAAGTGTAGAATTTAAATTTCAATATCAAATTATATTGTTAAAATTATACAATGAAGTAGTAACACCTCATCTCGTTTTGCAAAAAAGATGTTTCTGTGATGGAATTGAATTAGTTTAGTCATTAAACTAGGAATGCTCCTATTTGCTTGAGAGTTACATAAAAACATATTCATGCAGATAAAAAACAGTTTAAAATCCATTGTTTTCATTGGAAATATTTTTAATTACCCACAAATTGGTGGCTTCATGTTGCCAAAAACTAAAACAACTATCTTACAATCTAAACAATTACATAAAGGTTTAGAATAGAAATATAATTCATTCTAATTTTATGCAGAAAACACTGATTTTTTTAAAAATGCAAGCAGCATTTTTTAACCTTTATAACATTTTACAGTAAGTGTTTTTTTAATAAGATAGGAGAAGAAATGCAAATTAACATCAGACGTGAGGTTAATAGCTACCTCCACAGAAACATTTTTTTAGGTCAGTTCAATTCTTTGAACACGATAATGGTGGTACACTTAGCAATTCTACAAAGAAGTATGTGACTGGAGTATAAAATATTTCTTTAAAACATCCAATGTTTTGTAACATACATCTTTTATACACTACCCATTGCATATTAGGGAATAAAACTATATAACATGTGAAAAGGGCTTTCTTATGCATTGAACAAATAGTGCAATACGTAAGCCATAATGGTTTTACATTAAAAATAAATTTAATTATATACTATGTCTTAAATGCATGTACTATTATATATCCCAACTTTGCACAAACATGATAAAATTGGTGATGCAAATAATTTAAGGCTGCACTTCAGTATTCCATTGATCAAATTGCTACAATCATTTGTAACAGTAATATAAGAAGTGGTTAAATTAATAAATTTCCCCAATGTCTTAGACAATGATAAAATTGTTGAACAATATGTAATGATCCACAGCCAGAATTACCATCTGTTATTTAATTATGTTATTCTGTATTTCTTCATTTCCTTGTCATTTACCGATTCACTTGTAAATATGTTGTCCTTCATTTTTCAAAATTATTACGTTCTTTTGGAAACATGCATCAATAAAACTTTAAAAAGATTTAGGTACAGGCAGATGAGGCAAAAGACTGAAAATCAATATATATATACAATATCTTACAATATTTAAATAGTGGCTGTTTGTATTGTTGCAGGAAAAATAGTTTCAATAACATTTTTAATATGCTAGCTTTAAAAATTTAGTAAATGCTTTTGGTGTAATACAAATTTGATTTTTTTTTTCATTGTCACTATATATATTTAATATACATAAGAAATATATTAATACATAGTATATATCTAGACAGTTGGTAAAAATGCATTTGAAATACTTTCGCTCAAAATAAATTGTTTACATGAAGGCTTTATGTCAGGTGTACTCAAACAACTATTCAGGCATACTCAACTTTAAATCATTCATACACATACGGTAGTCTGTGCTTATTTGAGGTGTATTAGTCATGCTACATGTTCATATCTTTATTTATTAAAATCTATTTTGTATTTTTTGCACATCTTTATTAAAAACATATTTCCTTGACAACATTTTTGTAGTCTAGAGGAAATGTCTTTGTTGATTTTTTTCTTTATTTAGTCATATAAATTTGCATTGCAAGCAATGGATACCCTTTAAATTTGTTTATGCTTTATAATTATCTGTCACAAATGTCTATGACAATTATAATGCAACTTTCTTTTTAATAATGAAAGCAGATTTTTTGTAATGTAGTCATTTAAATGCAACTTTAATGAAAATTAAAGTTAAACCTCAACCTAAATAATTTCTTATCTCATTTTCTAACCACTAACTCCTGTTGAGGGCTGTGGTGGCTACAAGTGTAGCACCACAGACCAACCTTCCCTATCTCCAGCAGCAATCTTCAATTCCTCCTGGGTGATTTCCAGGCGTTCCAAGGATATCTGAAAGATATAAAGATAAACTCCCCATAGTGTGCCTTGAATGTACCCAGGTTCTATTCCCTGTGGGTTGTGCCAAATACACCTCCAGGGGGGGTATCCTCAACAGATGCCCGAACATCCTCAACTGCTCCCTGTCACAGAATGTGAGCTCAGCAGCCCTACGGAGATACATAATTTCTGCTGCTTCTACATACAATCTCATTCTTTTGGTCACAACCCAAAGCTTGTGACTATAGGTGAGGATAGGGATGTTGATTGACCAGAAAACAGAGCTGTCTGAAAACTCAGCTCCCACTTCACCACCATGGTGAGAAGATTACTGCAGCCACTGCACCAATAAGGTGGTCAATCACAAGATTCTCAGAGGTTACAATCAGATGAGACCCTGTCAGTCTGGTAGAAATATATATCCAAGGTAAAACATCTTTAAGATGAACAGTTTATAAAGTTTATAAATCTAATACTGCAAATAATTCAGATCAATTTTTAATTCAAATATGTAACATGTAGTTTTTAGGTAGTTAGCTAAACTGGTTAGTGCTAAAAGCTTCCCTTAGGCCTAGACATTTTTATTCATGGGTATGTTCATGGAATAATATGCAGTAAAGCAGGAGTGATATCTGGCTGTTAGATTTGAGTTTGAGCCCAATAAAAAAAGAAACATTTGAAAGAAAATCTAATCTGCATTTCCAACTATCTTAATTTAGCCATTCTAAATTTGACTTTCTCAGAACAAAAGTGACAGAATGCATGCCTCACACCTGTTTTTGTACCCACTGGTCCACCTTTGATAAACATCCTTTCTTTCTAAAAATGTTAGTGCTTCTCTGACTTTATTTTGATAGCTCTTTTGCAAATAGTCTGCTTCAACATTTCTTATAAGCCATAAAATTGTAAAGGCATAACATGATTTGAGAGAATGACAATGAGGGCAAGGCTTTTTAAACTCCCCATAAAAAAGACTCATGGACCTCAGCACACCAATGCAAAATTCAGCTATGAAGTTCATAATGGGTAAAAGCCTTCTACTACAACTGTATACAGATTGCATGATGACTCAAATGTGTAGAAATCTGACTCTGGCCTGGGGTCATTACTTCTTACCTGGCTTGAGAGCATTTTAAACAGACACCTTCTTTATGTGACATGTAGAAATAACTGTTGTAAGTGACATATCAGAAATAACTGAAAGATAGGGATACAATTACCAGGGATAGCCACTGTCTCATAAGTCTCTTAAGTGGAAGTATTTTCAATGGTTTTGGCTGGACCTGGGCATAGGCAAACTGGGTGACTGCCTAGGGCTCCAAGGCTGTCAGGGTGCCCCCTCAATGTACAACACAACATATGTTGTTTAATTGGCATGTTCAAATGTGAACACAAAAATTCCCTATAGCGGCTGTGGGTTGTTCTCATGGATGACCAGTCAAAAAATAACCAATTATAATTGAGTACATAATATGTTTCTGAAGTGCAGAAAAGAAGAGTTGATATCTCAGAACAGAGTAATGTCAAATCATCTCATTGTAATAATGCATAATAAAGAACAAGTTAAAGGTTTATTCCATGCTGAAAGGAAAAGAAAGGAAACACAACGTTTCAGCTGTGGACCCTTCTTCAGGTGTGAGAAAGACAGTCAGCAGAGATTATATAACATGGGGGAACAAAAGTTGGTAGTGTGTAGGAGGTGGGAGTAAGTGGGAGGCAGATTGGGCACTCAGGAGGTGTGATGTCAAGAGAGGCGGAGAGAGGTGTGAAGTCGAAACCTCCAAATGAATAGAAAGGATTAGATGAAAACGAGTCTGTAGTCAAGATAAGTCTGTAGTTTCAGGATAATTTCAGGATAATTTTGGTCTCAGATGTCTTTCTGCCATAGGAGTTAAGAAACCCTTCTTTGTGAACGCAAACAGAGAAATCAGTGTGATCACAACCATTGGAAGTAAAATGACAAACTATTAGCTTGGAGAAATATTTCATCTTCACAGCCCTAACAGTTGTCTGAGATCGAGTCTCCTTCCTGTTTCCCCAATGTAGAAAGCTGGACATTTTCTGCAAGAGATGCAGTAAATAAGGTTGCTGGAGGTACAAGATGTCGTCTGATTGATCCTCAATTGTCTTGAGGGGCCTTGAATGAGCATGGTGTTAGATATGTATTTGCAGGTGATGTAGCTAGTTCTGTTGCAGGGGAAGGTGCCTGGTGGGGATGATTGCGGAGTGTGGTCAAGGGAGCTGTGAACAAGAAGTTTATGCAGATTGGTGGTCGGCGATAAGAGATGATTGATCAGTCAGAAAAGAGGGTACAGATGGAGGGATCATTCTGTAAGATGGAAAAGTTGTTGTTAATAGTCCAGGGGATAGAAAGTGTGTTAGGGTGGTAGGGAAACACTAAAGGAATGAGTTCCTTTCGAGTTGATGATCCGAGGGCTGTTTTTGACTCAGATGAGGGCCCTATCGATAACATGGGAGAGGTATCCTTTGTTGATGAAAAAATAAGATTTTGAATGCTTGATTCTGGAAATCAATGTCATCACTGCAGAGTTGTTATAGCCTGTGGAACTGTGAAAAAGGGAGAGAGGTTTTAGTGTATGTTGGGGAGTGTTACGACCCCAGGTGTCTACAGGTAAAAGAGTATAACATTTAGGATGGGTTTGGATGCAGGTGGGTTTCTTGTGAGGGACTAAGGAAGTGTGACAACAAGTTTGGTGCAAAAGTGGTTTATTTAAAAAGTGAATAAGTGACTGGTACATAAATAAGACACAGTAACACACAGGGAAAATGAACTAGAGCGGTGCCAAAAGAAAGAAAATAAACAAAATGGAGCTGGCTAATAAAGTGAGGGAAAGCTGACCTATCTACCAAAAAAACCCCCGAAACACTCAGTCTTCGGCGTCTTCTAACGCCCTGACTAACCTTCACTAACTATGCAAAAACATGCAAGACAAAAGGCACTCACCCGTCCTAAACTAGTGTTTCCATGTGTGCACAATGTATCCGACAACCTAAACTAACCCTTTACACAAAAGCTTACACAAATACACAAGTGCACTACGAATACAAATAAGGGAAAATGAGAGTGGACACAAGGAATAGGGCACAAAAGAGTACAGAGGTTGATATGGCATGTTTGGGCAAGGTAATGGAGAAATAAAGGAAAATACAAACAAACGAAAGTAAAAGGAGACGAACACAAACCTGTTACTGTTGTAGTGGCGAGGCTTCTTAAAGTACAGGAAATACGTTTTCTGTTCCCTTGCCAGTCCCTCTCTCCTTCATCTCAGTGGTGCTTTATACAGAGAGGCCACTCCATTTGGTTCGCAATTAAGGTGTTCTAGCTGATAGAGTGTCCTCATAAGGAACAGCTCCCCAATTCCTGAGATTCTCCAGCAACCTTTATAATCTCAATTCTGGCGCCTTAAAGTCTGAGATTCCCATGAAACTTTCAACCAATGAAGAACCTGCAGTTCCTCTAGATAGAAACAGGCAACAGAGAATGGTTTGCAGGGCAGGACAGTTGGGAAGCGCAGAACAGTTCCCAAGGGAGCAAAGTTCCCAAGGGCAGGACATTCTCGCAGCTCACCTCCTGGACACTCAGCCTCAGGGCTCTACCTGAGCATGCTCAGACTCAGCCCGGACCACCATGTAACGGCCAGTGTGTCCGAGTGCAGGACTTTCCTTTGCTCTAAGAGTTGAGGACAGAGGTTGCCAGCGCGTAACCAAAGGATCCACCCGAGGTTAGCATCAACAGCAAGCCTCGTGAACAGGTCGGAACTGTGGACAGCTGAATCATTATTCAGAACTAATGCTTCATCAGGAACGAACCAGTCTTCTTCCTGACCTGGTGGGACCTGCAATCACTTTTCTCCTTTGCACAAACTCTTCCTAGTTTCAGCCAACACTAACTAGCTGGATTTCAGAGAGCATCCGCGGCACCACAGGAATCTCAACCGCATCGTACGCAGCACCACTGCTTGGCACTGAGCCAGAGAGCGCAGATTGGACAGCAACAAGCCTGCCTTTGCTTTTTTGTCCGGGGGAGATCTGAATCCCCACAGATTGGATGAGTATTCAACTTTTTGCATTACAGCTCAATAATTCAATTGTTATCTCAACCAGTTAATATCAATTTAATTCCTAAGAGTTATGTACTTGTTTTGAGTATCTAGTGTAGAAGTTGTAACCAAGTTAATTTACCAAACGGTCTAAATGAATGATATACTGAATGTATGTCCCTCTTGGTATGTGTTACTCTTCGTGATTGAATATATACCTTTTGTATTCTGATAACCCTCATGATAAGATCTGTTATGTTTATATGCACATTTTATGTATTAATACATGTATTCTCGTGTATTAGTACCCGTGTGTGTGAGATGTTCAAGAGTTATCCCGCAATGCTGGATTCTAAGATCATGAAAATAATAATTTTGTGATTTACTGCTACAATTAAGAATTGTCCCAGTAAATGTACAACCCCTACATTACTGGTGCCTCGTGAGAGGATAGTACGCTGTGTATAGAAAGCACTGAGTAAAGTCTTTCGGAGAGACTTGCTTTTACAAGCTGATCTCCCGTACAGTATGCATACGAATAAACAGCACTTCTTTCACCAGCATCACCAAATCCTGTTATTTTAATGTTTCTACAAGACTGACCTCCAAAACATCTGTTTATAATTGATTCATAAATCAAACTTTAATACATTGAGATCCTGAATGTTTTCTAACAAGAAACATGCCTTTCATGTCTTTTTTGTTTTTGCTTACAGTACGTTTAACTTTTGTTACCCATTATCAGGAGTCACGGCCTGGAGTAGGTAGGACTCTGTGAGTAACTGTCTCCAGTGGTGTCTGGTCAGGATGTTATTAAAGTTCCCTATCAAACAAATCCAAAATGAGAGGCAAAGTCATGGATGAGAATGGTTGCTACTGTAGGAGTCAAAGCCAGTAAGGACAGAAGAGTGAAATCCAAGTCTTCTGGAATAGGAAGTAGTAGAGAAGCTTGGTGAGGAAACCTCAATAGTGAGTGAGGGCCAAGGGGAGAGTGAGGGTTTAAATAGGAAAGTGTGCAGTGTTAATTGGTGCATGGACGTTTACAGTGAATAGTGCTCATGAGAATGAGGGAGTGTTTGTGTGTGGTTTATGACACCCATGAAATTGTTCAGAGTGAGGAATAAAGATTTTACTAAAAATATTCACTTTTGCATAAACATTCTTTGAATGTCAACTGAATTGGACATGATAAGAAGGGGGTAAATGCTTCTGAAGGTATTTTATAGAAGCATATGTTTTGAATTTCATGTTTGTACATATGTTTGCTCTTCTGTATGTTCTGTATGTTTTTCTGTATTCTTTTACTATATGTTTATGCATAAAGTGACGACATCAAGAAAATTGTATTTAGGGTACAATATTCTGGACAGTGTTAAAATCCAACACAATGGCTGCTTAGCTTTTTCAACCTGTTCAGACTTATTTTAAATGATTTAGATTGCTCTAGATGCAATGGGATGTATAAATGGTGAAGTAAAGTATAATTTGTCTAATTTTTTAACTACTTTGTTCAAACATACTTTCATTCATTCATTTTCTAACCACTTCATCCAATTCAGAGTCATGGAGAAGCCAGAACCTGGACAGGATGCTTTGTCCATCATAGGGCAAACACACAGAGACACCAGCACAGGTATACACACACTCACACTTCAATAGTACAATGATACTGTATCATAGCAAATGAGAAAATGGGACAGAATATGTACAGAGTATAAGGTGTGACTTGCCTAGCTGAGGGCATGGCAGCTTAGCTGTAACCACTGATGTAACCTCTTCAACTTCTAAGTTACAACTAATACACTAGCTTTAAACTGGCTGGATCAGTTTGGCTATATGCATCACTTGCTTTGAAAGACCACTGACCAAGTGCTTGGATGTTTTCCACTATGAGAATGAATTCTGTAAAGGTGTCCGGAACAGCCCCGAAGCCTGCTTAGGTGCATGTCATGGACAAAATTGTCTTGACCTGACTTTTAAGGAGGTAAAAAGGGGATGTGTTCAAGGATGAGGGCTAGAACCATTGAATTCTGTACACTGCAATAAGCCAAATGAAATAAAAACATAATGCTTTAGATGTCAATTTACATTAGGGGAATGGTAGATACTTTGTAACTAGGTACTGTAAATCAGATTACAGTGGTAATAAGGAGGCATTATGTTTTGGGAGGCATGCAGGGAGGCAAATATATGGCTGATTTGGGGGGGGGGGGGATTTTGTGTTAATAGCAGTTGAGGAGTGCAGGGTGTGATGTTTTGAAGAATAGAGTTCCTATATCGATTCTGAATATAGAGGAGTTGGCATATGTGCCTGGTCCATGAAAAGGGAGAAGGTCCACCATTTTTGGAACTGTAAGCAAGAATAGTACCACATCTTGTATTCACATTGAGCTGCAGAAGTGACAGTGAGGTATGGGATAATAGAAGTGTTAGGAAATGTGGTGCTTAAGATATTCCTATATCCCTATATGTAGAATATGTAGAATTTGCTATAAGAACTATTGCCATGACCTGAGCATTTCCTGCTGCTGTTTTAAGTTGGAATAGTGAGATGAATTTCCTCTTACAAGAAACCAATGTGGCTGGAACAGGTAAGTGTGGTGAACTGTTCATGCACTGGAACATATGACAGAAGAATAGAGGGGTTGATAGTAGTAGTAGCAGACCATGTGGGCAAAGAAAAAAGAAAACAGAAAACTCCTCTTGGAAGAAAATAACCTGGGGTTTAAGCTCCAATGATTGCCCTCCCTCCAGGCAGTAAGATTAGATAGATTAATTAATCACTAATGTCATGTCATGTCATTTGCCAAAAAAATTAATATTATACTGGGTCGGGGGAAGCCAGAGCCGATCCGGCAAGCAACGAGCGCAAGGCAGGGTACACCCCGGATGGGGAGCTTGTCCATCGTCAAACACTAATGATGTCATCTAATGCTTATGCAACAGTCAAAAACTTGGGTTTTTATGTTGACATATGATTTTCATCTTCCAAACTATATGGAGAATTAATTAAAAAAAAAAACAAATAAAACGTTACATGGCCAAAGGGGTAGAAGTCAAATCAAGGGATGTTTTATTTTAAAATTGTAGTTAGGTTTTATTTGGAATACTGTGTATACGTGTGCGCATACATTACATTACACTGTAAACAACATTGTTTTGTTATGTTTAAAATTTTAAATGAATAAAAATTGGTTCACAACGTTTTTTTTATGATGCAGTTTTTTTTTCATTTTGCCTTTAAATATTGTGTAAAACCTTTTTTTTTCATTTGCTCCCTACTTCAGCCACACTCCATTTTCAAACAGCTATTATTGATTTCATGTGCAATTTGATGTTTGTCACAGAGTGACAGAAGTGGGAGTAAGGAAATGGCTTGGGGGTTATGTTTACTTGAGTTGTACACACAAAGGCTGGTGCATTTGTTTGGTATGGAATGTTTTTTTATTTTCTTTTTTCTGTCGTGTTCACTTCTCTTATATGGTTTTCCTACCACCATAACATAATAAGTGAGAAGATAATGTAACATAAATATGCTGTAGCTGCAACAGACCTACCTCTCTGCAGGTGGCTCTGAGGTCGGAGCACATGTATGAACCACAATGGAAAGAAAAATTCTGTGAAATGAGAAATTATTTACAATAAGGATCTGATCTCTTACACTTGTTTAGTGTTCAACAATACACCTAACAAAATCTACTCTAGCAACCCAACCTCAGCTATCATGTGAATCCCTTTGTATTACAGACCAAGGCTAAATGAAACCCTTGTGAGAATTTGACTTTCAGCCCTTTACCATTTATCCAGTTAAATAACTACAGTAATTCACCACATTTGAATCTATGTATCTATGATAGAGGCCTGAACAACCTCTAGTGACATGTCAGCTGAATCTACTAGGGTAATTACTACTGGTGTGCCACAACAACATAATTCTTTACCTAGACACTAATCAATTACCATACATTCAGAGGGAAAATATAGGCTATATGGAGGTGCTGGGCTGGTTGGGGATCAGACCTGTCCCTTTACCGAGATAAAGGAAAGACAAAAGGAAGGAAGGAGGGACAGTGTAATGTGATACAGTACCTGGCAATTTCCATACAGTCTTTTCCTGCAGGTTGTCCATCATTGTTTACATCCATGATTACCCCAAAATGCATGCCCCTCTTTCCAGTCCTGGAGTTTTAGTTCATGTGACAAATGCCAGGATAGAAAATAATCAAGCCAACAAGAGAAATATAAGAATTCTCTTCTTTCTCTTTCCTGTTCTTCTTATAGACAGCCAGGGGAAGGATGATGGAACATATGGATTTGGAATGCTGGGATGGAAGAAGATGATAATGAGGCAACCAAAGTGCTGTGCTGAGATTCTCTGGTGCAGTGGAGGGAGACATACTGGGATGACTGAACTGATTACAGAAAGTAATATTCTGGGAATATGTTTTTGAAACATGGAGAGGTACATGAGCTTGCAACCAACAAGGGTTGCTTCTAGAGAATATTAATCCTTTCCCTAGTTGCTGGGAAGAAGACTTTCTCTATGCCCACATCTACTAAGAGAAAACAAATGCAAGGTTAGTTTCAACAAAATGGTCAGCCACTGGGAAAGTGAAGTCATGTTCTTTAATTGCCTTTTGGGTTTTACCGATATATACTTTTGCTCATGGACAAGAGTTCATAATAATAAACTGTGTACTATATGAAATAATTTCCAAAGCATCTGTTCAAGTGTCCAAAATCACTACACTATAATGCTGACTCCACATCAACACTTACCATCAGGCAAGCATATTAGAAGTGATAGTTTAGGTAAAGATAAATAATTCATTTGAAATAAAATGTGTCCATATTTCAAAGCAAACAATGTTCCAAGAACAGATTTTTTTTGTGCATATAAAGCAATCCAATATTGATCCAAATCTTTTCAGTTCCTTAGAGCTTAATGCTAATACAAAATACATTATTTTCTTCTAAGGGTTATTTTCTTAGTAACTCGGTTTTTGAGATTTTTTAGATGCTAATTTCTTGTATTCTCTAATGCATGAGTGTGCTTTGCAGAGTATTATTGTTCTGAAAGATTAAATTACAGACAAGCAACCCATCCCATGTCTGAAGTATGACTGGTCCAATGTTTGACAACATTGTTCAGCATTTGAACAGACTAGTGATTTGTAAACTGATAGTTAACATTACCATGAACTAGTAGCATGATTTTGTGTGCTGTTGTTAAAGCAGATTCTGTACTGCAGAAACTATGCAGTAGGTCTTGTTACTTAATTTATAGAAATGTTCTGGTAAGTATTATAGACAGGATTGGGTGTCAGATATTACAGAAGACAATATACAGGTGTGTCCAAAGGTTATTTTGTTTGTGTTAATTCAATTTGTACACTTTCAGCATCTAACACAATATATAGATATACACATTTATAGACAAAACAGAAAGAAAACAATCTAAGAAATCCTGTGGTAAGCATTGCTTCTATTCTGCTATAGTCCTTGAAGGCATGTACAGAGTAAGTGTCCAATGTTCTTTTGGTAATCTGTCCCATTCCATCTAGATAAGTCTGACTCACTTTTTATGTTTGATAAGCCTTAGTACATAATATTAGCTAGAAATGCACTTGTATTCAAGAGTATTAATATTGATTAATTATATGAAATAAATTTAAATTCTGTAAATGTTACAGTCAATATATTTTAACACTTTTATTACTAGTATTATCATAATTCCTAAGTGAATGATCAACCATTTGTAATAAGGCTTTTTGATTCATACATATCTTTACTGAATCTGTGAATTGGGCTCATCAGTCTGTTCTCCTCCCCACTAATAGCTGATGTGTGCTGAGCATACTGGTGCACTATAGCTGGCATCCCATCATCCAGGTGGGGCTGCAGATTGGTGCTGTAAAATGTCCAGAAAAAAGCTATATAAGTGTAAGGAATTATTATTATTATTTACTGGTTTGTTATGTGTGTTTTATTGTTGTATATTGTATGATTTTAGACTGTGTGCATATATTGCTTTTTGTTGTATCTGATTTCCTAATAGCCATAAAATCACTCTCACAGATTACTGTTCCAATGTTTAATTGTTCCAATAAATTTAAACCATCACATTACTACAGTGCACATTTAACCTGATGTCATCAGCAGTCTAGACAGCAGCAGGGAGCACTCTTCTATAGCTGGCCTAATGAACAATGGCAGAAAGTCATTTCTCTGACAAAATACTTTTTCTGTTTTCAGTAAGCCCCACTATCATCAAAGTGGCAAAAGGAAAGTAACCAAAATAGCAAAAAATATAAAAATGTTATCAGTAAAATAACAAATGGCAGGGGACAGAAAGGCATAATGTGTATATTTTCTACAGTAATAATAAAGTGATGTTAATTGCATTTTGATGTACTGTACAGTAGCTTATCCTGTTTGTGAGAAAAATGAAGTGTTACATTTTTCACTTATTTCACCCACATAAAATTTCAATTAAGCCCCTGAATGTTATTGACTGACATTTCAGGTGTTATTAATTAAATGCCACATTAAGTATGTGTTACAGAAAGATATATTAAAAATAGGTAGTTTACAGCCATTTGACATTATGATTTGAAAAATGCAGCTCAGATTCACATACTGTTTATGGTTCTTGCTCCACTGAACTTTGCATGCTACAGTATATGATGTAACACTCAGTAAAATGTCTAGAAATAATGTGTGGTAGTATCATATAACTAGCACAATTCTGTGTAAGAAATCCATAATGAAAAGAATTAAAAAGAATAAATTAATTATGATTTTTATTGTATTATTGCTTAGATAGAATAGAGTTCTTGGAGTGTTCAACAATTTAACACGCTTTGCAGAGATTGTGCAAATGGTCACTGTTCCTGAAAGAAATGATTAATCTCTGCACTTTGGGGCGGAGCAGTGGCTCTGTGGTTAAGGATCTGCACCTGTGGCTGGAAGGTTGCCAGTTCAAATTCCGCAGCCAGCAGAGGAATCCTACTCCGTTGGGTTCCTGAGCTCCTGAATCCTTAACTCCAACTGCTCCAGGGGCACTGTACAATGGCAGACCCTGCACTCTGACCCCAGGCTCTCTCCATGTCTGTTTGTCTCATGGAGAGCAAGCTGGGGTATGCGGAAAGACAATTCCTAATGCAAGAAATTGTAAAGGGTTAATAAAGTGATGTTATTATTATTATTACTAGAAAATGTTATCTACCTTTCTAAACGAAGGTCAAAAGTATCAGTAAATCATTTAATTTTTTCATAAATACATTTAAGAAAGAAACACCATACAAGTAAGATAGATACAGAATTTAACCAATACATATTTATATTTAACAGAGTTTTGAATGGACACAGTGTAGCACAGTGGTGTTTTGCGTTAACACAACTATGGTGCCATGTTTGGCTTTGGATTAGGGAGCCTTCTGTGTGAAGTTTGCATACTCTTCTTGTGTGGCATGACATGTCTGCAGATGTTCCCAGTATCCATCCACCTTCCAAAGACATGCAAGCTAGGTTAATTACTGTCTCTGCTTTGTCTCTGTGTGCAGTGGTGTACTTGCACATAGTCCCACCTTGGACCTTTATCAGACGAGGCTGACTCTGGCTCAGTGCAGCTCTCTGTAGTCTAAGGTGGCTATCAAAAATGTATGGATGTAAGAACTGAAAGCATACTGTACAAACAATCTTTATATTTTGGATGTTATTTTGGATTAATTATTAAAGTTAAAGTGGAAAATGGAACACCACTTTGACAACCTCTTGGGCATTCTAGTGAATAATCAACAGGAATAATTTTATATATATAAATAATATATACAGTTAGTTTAAAGCTTTTACAGTACATGTGGAAAATGCACATTTATTACCTTATAAGTAGTAGTGATGGATTTTCTATATTTGTAGATTTGTTCTGAAAGAAAACTGCAAGTTTAAAGCCAACTTTTTACTGAACTGGGTTGAGGTTAAGCAAAATCATTCAGATTATAAATGTCACTAAGTATTTTTATGCCAATAATTAATATGACATATTTCATCAAACCACAAAATTGTATATACTGTATAAAAAGCACCTTAATAAAAATTAAGGGAAAAATATATAAAAAATGACTAATGATATTGACAAATGAGCTAGGTTACATAAAACACCAAACTGTGTAGGACTATATTATATAAAATAGTTGAGACCTCTATTATTTGTACATAGGTTCACATGATTGATATTGTCTAATTAATTGGTGGAGAGTCACATTTTCACATGAGGTTGATTTAGAATGGTATTTGAAAGGACTCATTGGAATATCTGGTGTTGAGTTGATTTAGAGAAAGGTTTTGGTGGGGGGAAGCTGAAGAGGTATTTGCCGCATAAAGTTTCCAAGTACAATTCTTACTTTCCTTTGTAGTTTTCATGTTTTTAGGCCTCAGCAGCCACTAGATAAGGGGAAGGCCTGAGAAGGGCATTCAACATATTGAATTGTGCTTGTTTGTAACCCCATGATGATAGGCTGTCATCCAGGCATATTTTTAGTCACAAGAAGTGTCTCCTCTCCCTATAACTTTTCCCTCCCTCTAAAAACCTTTGGAATGTCCACTTTTACCTTTGGGTTCTAAAGAACTTGCTCATTTGGTTGTTTAGTTTAAAAGGAATCCTAAAAATCCACTTTTTGAACAAGCCCAAACAGCTGTTCCAAAACACCCCATTATTTATTAAGAAGTGCTTTCAATTTTCCAACTTAAATGTATTTCCTTAAATTATCCATTTAAGATGCCATGCATGCTACTGAGATTGAGATGGTCTTCAGTATTGGCCTTGTTTATGCCCTGTATTTTATATATTTGTATCCAATTTCCTCTCAGTCTCCTTGTACTGGATTAAAGAGACCTGGTCCCTGTAATATAAAAAGACGGAGAAAATAATAATCATCTTACCACTTTAGCTTTATAAGAGTTTGGGGTGTTTTTTGAGAGTTTGATCCATTTGTCTCAGATTTGTAGTTTTTAGAATTCCCACTGTTGTTTTCCAGGTTGTTTTCACTTAATGATATTCAGGTCATTAATGAAAGAGGTCTCACCACCCACCTCTTACCCAATTAAAATAAATTTAAATAATCTGACTTTATACTAAACTAGCTAGTGACCAATCTACTCACACATTCAATGAAAAACTAGTTGTTTCTGGAAAAACTAAGATGGTGAAACTGAGCCTACAAATTAATATTAATGAGTTTGTGTCATTGCTATATATTTTGGCAGGGTTTGGGAATGGAGAGGCAATCCAAATTTGTGTATCCAAAAAGCAAAGTTAAGGAATTCATGTTTTTCCGTAACTTTGTCTTTTCATTCTCGCTTAGCAGCTGCTATATGTGCCTTGTTCATCAATATATTAATCTATAAAATGAAATCTGCCTATTCTAGTAAATGGTCATGTCTTATTTTATTAGTTCATGTCATAATTTATTCTTCTTTGACTGTCACAAAGCGTTTTTCAGGACACTATGCAGATGATAAAATCTGGAAGGGAGTGCAACAAACACAGGGAAAAAAAGACAACGATCGGGCCTGGAAGAAGAACAGGGGGTGTCGACGGTGCGCTGGTGCTCGGGGGAGCGTGGCCAAGGCAAACAAGTCCAAATAGAGTCCGTAGGGTAATCCATGGTTGATCAAAAGTCCAGAGCCGGGTAATCAATCCAAAACAGACAAGGCAGGAGTTAAAAGCCGGAGCGGGATCCGGCAAAGGGTCAGGGGAATAAAAAGGGGTAATGGGGCCAGGCGCTTCAAGCCCCAGACCCAGATGGTCAGGATGCCATTGGGAAGCCTATGCCGTCGAGCCTCTCCTGGACTCGCTGGTAGACGGCCTTCCAGGCGTCCATCTTCCAACTTAGTCCAGATTGGTAGGAGCGTCTGGCTTTTATAGGAAGGGAGCTGGAACCGGAGTCAGGTGCAAAAAATCAAAGACATACAAGGAAGAGCCGGAGCATCCTTAAGAGGAGAGGCTTATGATTGTGACATTAACACTGGATTGAGTCTCTGATACCAGTAACTAATGTTTTTACTTTGTCCTGGGATACATGCAGGATAAAATGCTTTAGTTTCAGTTTATGCTTGAACAATCTTCTGATCTCACAAACATTTTGTTCATGCCCCCAGTATTTTTATACAAAGTTCATACAAAATAAGACTGTTTCAGAAACCATTTTAGACTACGTTACAAGGAATGTTTTAAACTATGTTTTGGGGGATGACCTGCCATATTCTATGGGACAGTCATAGGCTTAAATATTTATCTGTATTTGCCTAAAAATTACACAAACAGTGTTTTGGTAAAATGAAGAAAAACAAACATAAAGTGGTAAAACTACAAGTTGGCTCATCTACAAACTCTTCAGCAATTCAATTTTTAGGATGTTACTGCATTTGAAATCAACCTAGTCTGGAAAGAATTACATTTACTGCTTAGACAGCATACTGAATTTCATAAATGTAGATCTAACATAATTTTAATTAAGAATGTGAAGAATGAAAAAATCAATCAAAAGAGCTGTAGAGAAGAGTTTTATGGGAAGATAAATCTTTTGAGTAGCAGGAGGTAAAAATATATAGTAAGATAAGCCAGAGGAATATTGGGAAAACACTGTACTGCCACAGTTAAGCATGATGGTAGCACCTTGAAGAAATTAATTTGTTTTTCTAAGTCAGTAAGAAAGTATGGCTGAAACAATGAAATTATCATTTCAAAAGAGAAATCTGGAAATATAAATAGAAAACTCAATCAAATAGTTTTGATGCCAGCTTTGTATGCAAGAAAATTTATAAAAGTTAACAATTATAAGCATACTGTAATATGTTTAACAGACAAGTGTAACACAGTTACACCCCCTATTTATCAAGGGATATTGAGCACTGTTTACTTTGTTTTTACAAAACATGGTAACAAAGTAATGTTTGGGTGACAAAACCTAAAAAAGACAATTATTTACATTATTGCAAATACATTAAAGTAATATCTATACAGATATTCCCTTATCTGTAAAAAACTGAGTAATTGCTATGCTAAGATAATAACCTATCCTGCAACAAACACCACACATGGAAAAGTGGAAACCTGTGTTTTCTTAAAAAAAAAGATTATATTCTGCTCTAAAGTACTTGCAAAATGGAAGTTGAATTAATAAACAAAATAAGAGATTTATCATAGCCCAATGGATTTCACAAAAGTGACAAAATTTGGGTGTAGGGTAACAGGTTGTGGGGACAAAATGCTTGTAATGGCCAGTGCCTTTGTCTGGGTTGGTTTATTTGTCTTTCTTCTTAGTTCTCTGCCCATTGCCTCTAATCAGTGTCTCCCAACTTTCCCACCACAAACAGTAGAACAGTTGGCAATCAACAAAGACTGAATGATGCCCTGATTGCCCAGATGCAAACTCAATTCAATTCAAAGAGCTTTATTGGCATGACCGATGAATTACGTTACAAGAGTATACAATTAAGACAACTTTTACAGATATTTACAGTACAAACACATCATAGGACTTTATCACACAGTAAGGAATGGCTCATGAAAAGTGTGCAGTGGTGCTGACTGGGCCTGGGCCAGAGAGAATAGGGAGGAAACAAAGGAGAGAGAGCCCTTTGACACATGGTCATCTGCAAATATCCAGTGAGATAATTAAAACTGAGTTACTAGGTCTGCCTACACACAAGGACACTCCCACCCCGATAATGAGCTCTGGCCAGAAAGGGGCTTTTTAAATAAGGCCAGGAGGACTCATTTAGAGGAATTGAAGAAGAAGGCTCTGGCATCCACTTCTACCTGATACTGGACTCAGTGAAAACAGGGTAGGGGAGAACCATTGTTTGGGTCAGTCAGGACTGAAGAGAATGCATAAACCCACTGAGAGATTAAATAATTTCTTCTCTGAGGCAGAAGGAGACATGTTAGTATACCAGGCATAGCTGTTTAAGGAAAATAGCAATGCTGGATTTCTCTTTATGAGACATTTGATTTTGGGTAACCGCGGGTTCATGTGTTTCCATGAGTATGTGTCTCCCTTGTAGATACTTCTTATCATGCATATATGTGTTGGATAGGCACATAGAATAGGAGATTAAGAATTTAGTATTACCACAGATATAAAACAATAGTCCCATACTAAAGTCCTAGAGTCTTTATATTCTCAAATTACCCAAGAGTTCAATATTCCTAGACTGTGAAGGAGGACTCTCACTGTACTAATTCATTCTAGTAAAATTGTTTGTCTGACTGTTTCAAGATCCAAAGACAGCTGTGCAAACCCTCAAAAAATGTTCATTGTTTTAATTTACAGAATGGAGTACTGTAATGGGAAATGTAAACAAGTTGATTCCTCCAAGATATAGCAATACATTACCAACCAAAACTTCTGCTAAGGTGTTTTCTTGTAATGTTTAAAACACCTTAAATGTACAGTCAGACCAAACCTATATAATTTTAATTGGAAAAAAATAAAATAGTAAAATGCCATAAGATGTGCTTAATAAGCAAATAACCAAACAAACAGGTATACATATGTTTTTGGAGACTGCTAGCACTAAAGGAACAAATAGTTAATGATACTCTGCTAACCCTTTGAGACAGAATATCTAAAGTATGTGCATATGTGATTAATAAGAAGGAGCTGTATTTAGTTGAGAAAACATTTGCAGAAGCAAAGCACATTTCTGAAGTATTGGTATTGAGAAGAGTAGAAAATCAATTTTTATGCTCATTCTTCCTTCTATAGATGTATCATTGAAGATTGTCCATATATTGTTATGTCTGTGTGCATGGATATATGCAAATATAACAAAAAGTAACAAGGTTATTATCTTCTTTCATGAGATACCTAACATTATTACTTGAGAAGTGTGAGGTTTGAGTAAAAGAAAACAGTTGTGATTAAATTTGGATTATGTAGAAGACTATTAAAAAACAAATCTTAATTGACATCTGTTAAAAATCTAGCATCTCCATGCAAAAAAGTCTGGGAAACATTTGTAATACATTTTTGAACAAATTAATAAATACATGACTGTGATGATAAAATATAAATTATATTGGATTCTATAATAATATTGTAACGCAACGGGGGTTCAGGCGGGCGCCCTTGCCGCATTAGGTCAGCCCCACACCGTCAGGGGCTCAAACCTGGGACTCCCATGTCACTCAACAGGGACCCAGCCCAGTGAGCCAAAGAGAGATCTCTCTACAGCCCTGTAGCTATAGTCCTGCTATCACAGGGAAGGGCGGTGACGTCACCTGCTCTGGTAAGCCGGCTCTTACACAAGACCTGTCGGCCATATGCATTACAATATTAAATAAATATAACATTTTATCTTGTCACACAAAATGGGGTCTGAATAAAATGGTCAGTTTCCTTTAGGTTCAGCATAGATTTCATTTCATTTTCTCTTCCAGATATATTTTGATAGAAGCTAAGAAGCAGTTGTTTTGAACTTGTTGCCAAAATTGATATAGACTGAGAAAAAAAAACAATGGTTAATGTTCCAACAACGTTGAAATTTTCTCTCTAACATTCAGAACCTTGGTTTTATAACTCAGAATACATACCCGTCATAATAGGATCATACTATCCATTACATAGATTTCATCAAATCATTTACAAATGAGAGGTTTCTGTAGGGAGCTGTGTTGGTATACAACCTGCAATGGAACATCACACCTAAGGATATCATTCCAGGTGGAAACTCAACAACCCAGAATTGCATTCCACTTTTCCTTCCCTTCTACCCTAACAAAAGAATGAAGAAAACTCAAACTAATAAATTTAAATACAGTATTATTTACTGGAGCCTCACATTCAAAATGTTCTTACTTTCCACAAATTCAAGGTATCTTACCAAACAAATCGAGAGGGAATGAGTCTACATATTCATGATGGCAGGATATTTAAATATAAAAAATAAATGAGCCAATCAGGACCCTTGCAGACACAACATTGAAATGTCTGAAATTGCTACATTTCCGAAAAGCTGGAAGTGGTCGCTCAAGCAGGAGTATACATTGAAGCACACATTGCCATCACATCAGCCAACAGAAGTCAACTTTCCTGTCCAATTGCTTCCCCACCCTTTACTAGTTGCTCTAGACCTACACAACATCTCGAGAAACATCGTTAGTAAGATACTACCAGTAATCTTACTATTGATGTTTTATAGTAAGATATTTTTTGTAATTTTACACTTTGCGCCTTGAGATGAGAACTCGAGCTATTAAATACTTAATCACTGAGTATCTTGGTTCCAAGTTTCTAAACAATAAGCAAAGCACTAACATACTTTGGTATACAGTGGTTTTATTAGGAATTTAATACTAAGGTACGTTCATTCCAAAGTCCTTCCTCTTCTTACAGCTGTATCTCACTTTTCTACTCCTAACAACATTCCACTTTTAATCTTACAGTATTTCAACTTTCCCATAAATCTTTTGTTTGTATTTAATTTTGTTATTCATGATAAAGAAGTTCTGAAGTGAAATATCAGTGAAGCTGATTTATTTTGTAGGGGAATAAGTATTTATTCAATTAGGCTCTTTATGAACCTTATATTATATAGATTAATATTGTGATCATATTACATCAATTTATTTTAAAATGACATTTTATACTACTTGTAAATTATAAAGATAATGTAAATTGTGTAAGTATATACCAATGGTATATAGTTTAAGTTTGATTGCTATTAATTCTTAGTGGATGAGTATAGTTAATGTACTATATATTTTCTGGTCTCCATTTTTGTGTATGAAACTAAGCTACAGCTTACAGCTTCACTTTTTTCTCCTTCCTTTTCTTCCTGGTACAGCCTATTAAAGTCAAATCAGTGTTCAGTTTAATTTCCTGAGAGCTTCCCTTGAGACAGATTTTCTCTACTCACTATTAAAAGGTTATTTTCCCTGTAGAGGCAGAAGGCAGTACTGTGCTTTAAATACAGTCTTTATACATTCATGAAGTGATAATGTTTAAACAGCATTGTGTTTCCTACAACAAATGAACAATATATTGTCTTCACTGCTTGATATTCAGGTCGTCTTTTCCCAAGAGATGTTACCATCACACAGAGAACACTTCTTAAATAATTTTCCTTCAGGCAGAAGTAAAAGCTTTATATCATTAAATGTTGTTATGATGATATTATTTAATAAAATTAATACTAGTATTATGGTGATTACCAGTATAACAACATTCTCCATTATTAATCATTATATTCAAATCAATAATATAGATAGGCAAACATCTGAAGGTCTTTGAATTAATAAAAAAGATTGACTTCTAACAAAAGAAAAAACATTAAAAAAGCAAGAAAGAATAGTTAACACTGAGGGAACAATATATTATGTGAGCAAGAATTAAAAAAGTGACCATAAAAATGTCTACATATAACTGCCCACCAGCTAAAGTAAGTTCATACTAAGTAGTTATTCATTTGAAACAAACTAGACATCCCAGAAGACATACCTGAAGTCTCTGAAGTACCCTGATTTGTGACTCCCAAATCATAAAATATTTTTTCAGGTGAAATGTTATGAGTTATTCTATTTCTTAATTAAATTTTCATATTTAGATGGATGGATAATTAATTTACCATTAAACCACTTATTCCTGGTAAACATTGTAGCAATCCTATCCCAGAAGTACAGGATGTGAGATGGGACACTCTGGATGAACTTTAATTCATCACTGGGCACACACATTGAAGCTCACTGGGATATTTTAGAAACACCACTTACAGTAACCTATCCTGCACATCTTTGAACTGTGAAAGAAACCCAGAGCACCTGTAAAACACTCACACAAGTACAGGGAAAACATGCAAACTCCACATAGTAAACAATCCACTTTGGTATTAAATCCAGAACCACATTCTTTGAGGCAGTAGTATAACCACAATACCACCATGCTGCCCATTCATCTTATTATTTGCATCTAAAAGAGTAATATTCAGCTATATTTAAAATATGTCCCAAATGAAAATACAATGTAAGCATGTTTTATTTTCTTATATTTTATTGTGTGAATTATAATTTACCACATTCTGCAGTACTTTCAGGTTTTCTTTCATGTTGAAGTAAATGTTTTAATTATGTTACAGTAAAAATAAGGAGAAAGCTTAAGATCCTAGATTTTTCTGAAACTTCAAAAAACTTTGGTACTCCATTAGAAAAAAGTAATGTATACAATACATGGAAATGGAAAACTGTATGATGCATGATGCCACACATACATTCACCACAGGAAAAGAAAATTTCACTGTTGTCAGTCCAATACAGTTACAGTTTCTGAGAGGTATCTCAGTATTATTAAAGCGCTTATTACTCTGTAATATAAGAATATTCTTTGTGGGCTATATTTAAGACATGTACAGCGCTGAAAAGACAGGTATGTCAGGGTGTCCCGTGTTGGCCATTCAGGGCAAAGCACAGCTGTGCTTCATCAAAGGATACAGAACTCAGGATGGATGAACCTGCACACTCCATTGAGCGCATCTGTCCCTTGCTCACACTTAATCAGCCCAATCGTCTCAGCTGTGCACTGCCCTATATAATCTGTGTCTTCTCCCTTCAAATAGTTTAGGAGCTCAAAGACTGTGACCATGAACTGGGAAGACAAATATCTATAGATGGAGAAGAGACAACCACCAAAGCCATCTGGATACTTTTCCTTTGATTTATTTCTTTATTTTATTATTTTGGGACTGTTCCAATTTTTGTGGGCTGGGAAATTTAAACTGTCAACGAGGGAATTTGTTTTGCATGTCTATGTTTTAAGAGCTACTTTTTGTGTGTGAATTGACTGTCTGTAAGTGAAAACTAAGAAATAAATCAATGCAGCTTTCTTCAGCTCTGTTTTTCTTTCACCACAATGTGAGTTGATAGAATCAAACTCTGTCATTACAGGTTATTGAGTTTCTCTTCTTAATGCAGAGGTAAAACTGTTTTTACCTTATAAGTAGATTAGAGATATTTGTGAAGTCCTCTGTAGAATCTTTAAGGAGCATAGGGGTCCCTGGATCCCAGTCTCGGAACCATTGTTCTAGGCAACATAGATCATTTCCGTGGAAGTCAATATTATAGTTACAGATGCAAAGAAACTAGACCAAGCTATGAGCATCAGGGAGATACAGGTTACTAACATACTGTAACATCATCACTTTATTAACCCTTTACAATTTCTTGCATTAGGAATTGTCTTTTCACATACCCCAGCTTGCTCTCCATGAGATACACATACACACAGATAGGGAGAGAGCCTGGGGTCAGAGCACAGGGTCTGCCATTGTACAGCACCCCTGGAGCAGTTGGGGTTAAGGGCCTTGCTCAGGAGCCCAACGGAGTAGGATTCCTCAGCCGGCTGCCGGATTTGAACTGGCAACCTTCCAGCCACAGGCGCAGATCCTTAGCCAAGGACCATGGGTGTCCTTGCAAATGCCCTATCTCGCTTAATACCATGTCAATTTTGACTTTAGGGACTCTTGTTTATACTATGATCACTAGTGAAAAAACATAGCTTTGATAAAAGTATTTTTTCAAATTAGCCTATGTAATCTTTTACCCATTACTCCATTCATTTTAATTTGATACTTTAAAATGGTATAGTACATAAAGTTATTTTAAATCACATCCATTTATTTATTTTTACTTGGATTTTCTTCTTTTGTGCAACTGCAAAATGGAATAAGCATAGTCTGACATGAAAGCAGTCACTATAATGCAATAATATGTTGGCATAGCATATAGTGTACCTTTCTATGGCACTCTCACTTTTAACACACTTTAGAAGTAATGTGCCTGCACCTTGTAACTCAATTTACAAATTTAATGTCAAGAGCTGCAGTGATGTAGGATTGTATGATTGCAGTCCTACGTGTATAGAATGATGATTTTAGTACCTTTCGTGTTTGTGCCAAATGTTAGAGGCAATCAATTAAGAGGTCCACCATATTACACATTATGAAAAGGACAGAAACAGCAAACTGGGAGACAAAGAAATGACAAAAGACAAAAAGAAGAGGAATATTATAATAAAACACCATGGAATTACTGATTTTGTTTTAATAGATTTTTGAAAAAAAATACCTAGTGTTACAGTAAGGTTTCAGCACAGAAAGACATTTTCAGAACCTGTTTTCTTTAAATGCTTAAAAATGTCTGACAGAATCCATGGATCATCTTTGCCTAAATAAGCAAACAGTATCTGACATCTGCCACTTGCTTCAGGCAGATTTCTAGAGAGATACATAAAGGCTTCATCCTTTGCCTCTTGCAGTGTATCCACTGCATTAGCTTTGTGTGTCATGGCTTTCATTCAAAGCACTGTAGGGGCTGCTAAAGGTGTTAACCAGGGCAATATAAATGATGCTGAACAAAAACATCAGTACAGCTCTAGTGAATTTTACAGGGCAATTTATTGCTTTTGTTTTTCCCATTTCATAACCTACAAGAGCAAACCACAAAGTAATGCTTTTGGGAGGTTACAGTACAGCAGTAAGTGCAGAGCTTTTGCACTACTCTCTAACCTGTGCTTCCCTGCCAAGTGTGGCATCTGGGGCCATACTCCAGATTCAAACTTCTGGCCCTAGATTAAGCCCTTGATGAATGTTCTTGACAGCCTAGGGAAGTTATGTCACTATAATAGCCTAATTATTTACTATGAGTTCTGTTATGGAAGCAAAGATCTAACTATGATTTATAATTCAAGACAATTTGGTACAATAAAGAAACTAGGTCCCTTCATTTTCATTTTGCAGTACCTAGAGTACCTTGTAAATTGTTTGAACCCATGCAGTTTATTATTTAAAATATAATTAAATGAATGGAGTCTTCACACAGTGAAATGAAGCACAAGTAGCTGTGAACTGGCAGCAAATGACAAATATGAAGTCATCTGAAAGGTGGAATTGAGCACTATGCTACAGTACATTACATTCACTTCAACAAGGACACACCTTAAAATTGTCTCAAGAGTTAAGCTTAATAAGTTATATAAGATATACATACAATAAACATACAATAAAATTGAATATTTTTACTATTCAATAAAATTATGTTTTTAGTCTAAAAAGTGCATACATTATACGAGATATGAATACAATCAGATGGAAAAATTTTGAGGTACAGAAATTGCTGGTGATTTAATTTTCTTTTTAAGGAGCCACATTGAAAAAATAACACATTTAGCAAGACAAGATATTTCTAAAGGACAAAATAACAAGAAGATATATCAAAACATGGTTCAACTGCCCTGAGTTTTATCCCAGTACAGATAAAACTGGTTTTGTCAGTGTACAGTATACAGATGCAGCCATTCAAAATGGGTGAGGTATTTCGCGGCATACCCCGGTGGGCGTGTCGCGGTATCACGCGGTATCACGTAGTTCACGTGTGTCACGTGACTAACTATCCGGCGTCGCCTTGTAAAACCGCCAGGGGGAGCTTAACCTCTCATGTACAGCATTTGAGCCTTTAATTTTGAACTGTGTATTACAGCATGTTAATCATCAGTCATTAAAATGTTGGTATATTTTATGAAAGCAAGATTGCTCAGTTGGACAAAAGTACACAACCTACCTTTATCAGAAATATTTATGCATCAAAGCCTTTACTGAAGATATTACTAATAGTATTAATAATGGATGACTTTGGATAAGCTGTATACTCAAAGTATAATTTCTTTAGCACATTTGTACAAGCACTTGGAATCTGTCCAAGCCATACTTTGTCAGGCATTTTGTTTTACTTCAACGGGCATAAAAACTTCCTTGCTTTTAACAGGGCGTTTCATAATTTCTAACTATGAAAATGATTTAAAATGCGACACCTATCATTCAACTAGAGCTTAAAATATCACAAGGAAAAATACACACCGATATTCCATTTCTCCCTAAACATTGTAAGCTTCGAAGTCTTTAACGTGATACCGGAGTCAACAAGCATACTTTTAGAATTTGATTAAAAGGGAATATAATATGGAATCGCGTATCTCAAGAATTTAATAACGGTATGATTGTATCCGTGTACTGCGGCAGGGCTGTGTAGGGCTGTTTCGCCTGCCTGTTCATGCGAGCTGTCTTGTAGCCTACTGGTCTAGGTGTGTGACTACCAACTAGCAGGTTGTGTGTTCAAATCCAGCTGGTGCTGGACTTTTCATTTTTATTTATTTATTTTTTAATCGCGTAACATAAAGATATTAACGTATGCAAACTGTACTGTATACAGTATGTTTATGTATATTTAATGTCTTAACTGTGCCCGTTTAATTGAATTTAAAAAAAAATTATTTAAAACACGAACATTAAGCTGTTTACATCTTCCACCTGAGAACAGTCACCCGTTGCTACCCAACGCAGAATGGTGATTGGCTGACACCATCTGACACCCCTCTGATTGGAGAAAAAAGACGTGCTGGTTTGCTATACATACTGTACCAGGAAGAGGATTTCTTTCTATTCAAAACGTGTATTTTAAAAGTTTAAGAAGTAAAAACCTTACAGCGTACACAGATTTCTAAACTGATCAGGATCGTTATCTTTGTCTTATGCATAATAATGTACACCGCTCTGTCCAGCAAATTAATAAACTTTATTTTATATAGCGTTTTAAACGAATAAGTAATTAGATTGCTCATAAACCTAATCACTTGCTTTTTCTTTTTATTTAGGCTCAGATTTCAACTATAGATCGTATTATTAATAACCATAATAACAGCCAACCAACAAAAACAACCATATAAACATAATACCAACCAAGAACATAGATAACAACCACAATACAAAATCAAATTATCAAACCATTTTACTCTCGCAAAGTCCTCCAATTATCATAATCCCGCCCCTTATGCAAAACCAAACCTTCCTCCCATCCCAGTTTATCCTGTTTATCATAAACAAAATCCACCTCAATTTTCAACATAAAGCATTACACAAAATCAATACCTCAACACTCCATACTCAACAACGATAATTCACAAACAGCCAGAACATGTAACTACACATTCCCAAACAGACCTAATTTCCATAGCCCCGCCCCTTATGCAAAACCAACATCCCTCCCCTGTTCTCTCTCTCCCCTGGCGGGGAATAAATAAATAAACATAAACGTTATATTAAATTAATTATATTTATTATATTTATAATAAAATAAATTTATTATTTATTAATACGGGATAATAAATAAACAACGGGTTTAGAAATGAGTTATTTCAAGATGAAAAAGAAAACATACACGAAACATGGTTTCATTACGACCAGAATCGGTCTTGAGATATTTTTAACTTGATTTACAGTATTTGAGAGGTATGTCTTAACACTGATACTACAGTGCTTAAGTACTGCTCACGTATATGTTTCTAGGTTTATATTATGCATTTCATATGGTCAAATTACTTTGGACAAGCTGTATACTCAAAGTATAATTTCTTTAGCACATTTGTACAAGCACTTGGAATCTGTCCAAGCCATACTTTGTCAGGCATTTTTTTTTACTTCAACGGGCATAAAAACTTCCTTGCTTTTAACAGGGCGTTTCATAATTTCTAACTACGAAAATGATTTAAAATGCGACACCTATCATGAAAAGAAAAAAATACACACCAGTATTCCATTTCTCCCTAAACATTGTAAGCTTCGAAGTCTTTAACTAACGTGATACCGGAGTCAACAAGCATACTTTTAGAATTTGATTAAAAGGGAATATAATATGGAATCGCGTATCTCAAGAATTTAATAACGGTATGATTATATCCGTGTACTGCGGCAGGGCTGTGTAGGGCTGTTTCGCCTACTGTTTGTGTGAGCTGTCTTGTAGCCTACTGGTCTAGGTGTGTGACTACCAGCTGGCAGGTTGTGTGTTCGAATCCAGCTGGTGCTGGACCTTTCAGTTTTATTTATTTATTTTTTAATCGCGTAACATAAACATATTACTGTATGCAAACTGTACTGTATACAATATGTATATGTATATTTAATGTCTTAACTGTGCCCGTTTAAGTATTGAATATTCATATCTAATTTTACCACTGAAGGGAAATCTTAACATAAACATACAGTATATGGCTGGTCTCGGTACTTTAAAGAAAAAAATACACACCAGTATTCCATTTCTCCCTAAACATTGTAAGCTTCGAATGAAACCACTAAATAAAGACATAAATATAGAAATCTTAAGATTTATTTTATTTAATGTTGGTAGCAGGATGAACGGTCAGAGTGTATATTTTGTCGCAAAGTTGCTACAAGATGTTAACAGTGAAAAAGGTATTTAGAAATGAGTTATTTCAAGATGAAAAAGAAAACATACACGAAACATGGTTTCATTACGACCAGAATCGGTCTTGAGATATTTTTAACTTGATTTACAGTATTTGAGAGGTATGTCTTAACACCGATACTACAGTGCTTAAGTACTGCTCACGTATATGTTTCTAGGTTTATATTATGCATTTCATACGGTCAAATTACTTTTGAGCAACTAATAAGAAGCGCGAAACGGTATGCGTTTTAGTTTCGTTTTGTGCTGGAACCCGTGGATTGATTAGAGATATCAAGTACATACAAGTCATTTTTTAAATGTTGTAGTTCGTCTTGAAAAAATGTTACGAGTACATCATCTATCAACAATTACACAGGTTCTGTTTCCATATTGCGGATTTTGGTTAGGTGTTATCAAATCCAGTGGCGCTGTGTGTTACTTTACTGAGTCCCATGTCACATGGTGATTGAAACCTGTAAAACCGGTTTAATTTGTCACAGCCAGCACTCTTCAGGTGTGAGGGTCTTCTGCTCAGAATGAAACGCTAAAATGTTTGTGTATATTGTAATGGTAGTGGGGGCAGGGTGTGTGGGAACAGGTTTGGTTGAAATTGCATTGGAGATCTATGTTCTTCACACCTGAAACATTTTCTCTGAAAGGATTTTCTTCGCAGTTTAACCGATCTTGTTACAGCATGTTACAGTTTACTATTATTAACCATATTAATTTTAAGTGCTTAATGTAAAATCTTGTAAAAATATATTTTCATTGTTCAAATATACATTAATATACATTAAGTCTGACTATCATATAATAAGTTAAATACAAAACTAAAGAAAAAATAGGGTTAAATATAATTCAAAATATTTTGCTAACAATGTTAACTGTTTATGAATAATAAAATGTATTAACTAAGGAGTAGGATGGCACAGTTGTTAGTATGTTTTTTGTTTTGTTTCTTTTTCATAAATACAACAGTAGTACCTGATGTCTCAGTGGCTTTCAAAATTAAAGTAAGCATGCAAACCCGTGAACTAGAAAGATAACTAAGATTTTAATACTAATTAAATGACCGCGGGCACTTTCCACCCCCTCTACATTCTCAGAGTAGAACAGACTAACCTTCTAAGGAAAGACAGTCCACCCCCCACGGACAGGAAAAGTGCCCACAGGCACTTAAACTTAATATGGTCAGTAACAGTAAACAGTAACATGGTAAGAAGGAGCACGTACAAACGTTTTCGAAATAACCACATGTAAGACTCTGATGCTTAAAATGTTTAGGGAGAAAGTGGAATACTGGTGTGTATTTTTTCTTTAAACTACCAATACCAGCCATATACAGTCTGTAACGTAGGGATTTCTATATGTCTTTATTTAGTGGTTACATTAGTGACAAAGGCTAAACTTTTAGCTTCAGTAACGTGTACATATCTCCCCTTTTTATAAAACGACTTGGTTGAAAACTGTTCCAGAGCCACTGTTGTTTCATCAGTGAAAAGTACATCATGAAATGCCTCTCCCTGTTCAACCCACTGGAAAAAAGAAAAGGAGCATAAAGCTTCTGATGGTCATAAACGATATTCATTTAGGAGCAGCATCAGAGGTATGTTTTTAACTGCACTGCATTGGAAAGAATACCATAGTGTGTTTTTTTTTTTACTCCCTGGCGGAAACTGGCTTCCAGAAGAATCAGTATGGCTCAGAGATTAAATAAAACTTCACAGACATTAACGAAGAGCATAACGCGTGTACTGTATACTCTGCAAGTACAACCCAACTCTCTGCAGGAGTGCTGGCTGTGACGAATTGAACTGGTTTCACGGGTATTTTCAAAGTAGGAGGCGAGATTTCCAGCGAAAGACACCCCCCCCCCCCCCTCAAAAACCCAGTAAATACAGTACTTACTAGTTAAAGGCTAGGCTCCCGACTACGGCGAAAGGAACCCTTCTTTCATTAGAAGACAATGAACATATTTTAGCCCTGAATGAATTAATAGCAAACATTGTTTACATAAAAGACATTTTTCCAAGAAAGTTTAGCCTTTGTCACTAATGAAACCACTAAATAAAGACATAAATATAAAAATCTTAAAATTTTTAAAATACATGACTTTGCTAAAATTTATTTGAAAATAAAAACAATTACAACCGCCAGGGGAGAGAGAGAACAGGGGAGGGATGTTGGTTTTGCATAAGGGGCGGGGCTATGGAAATTAGGTCTGTTTGGGAATGTGTAGTTACATGTTCTGGCTGTTTGTGAATTATCGTTGTTGAGTATGGAGTGTTGAGGTATTGATTTTGTGTAATGCTTTATGTTGAAAATTGAGGTGGATTTTGTTTATGATAAACAGGATAAACTGGGATGGGAGGAAGGTTTGGTTTTGCATAAGGGGCGGGATTATGATAATTGGAGGACTTTGCGAGAGTAAAATGGTTTGATAATTTGATTTTGTATTGTGGTTGTTATCTATGTTCTTGGTTGGTATTATGTTTATATGGTTGTTTTTGTTGGTTGGCTGTTATTATGGTTATTAATAATACGATCTATAGTTGAAATCTGAGCCTAAATAAAAAGAAAAAGCAAGTGATTAGGTTTATGAGCAATCTAATTACTTATTCGTTTAAAAAGCTATATAAAATAAAGTTTATTATTAATTTGCTGGACAGAGCGGTGAACATTATTATGCATAAGACAAAGATAACGATCCTGATCAGTTTAGAAATCTGTATACGCTGTAAGGTTTTTACTTCTTAAACTTTTAAAATACACGTTTTGAATAGAAAGAAATCCTCTTCCTGGTACAGTATGTATAGCAAACCAGCACGTCTTTTTTCTCCAATCAGAGGGGTATCAGATGGTGTCAGCCAATCACCATTCTGCGTTGGGTAGCAACGGGTGACTGTTCTCAGGCGGAAGATGTAAACAGCTTAATGTTCGTGTTAAATAATTTTTTTAAATTAAAATTAATTCTATACAGCAATCGCTTATTTGGGTACCGTTTCATAAAACTTTCATGCTTAAAATGTTTAGGGAGAAATGGAAGACTGGTGTGTATTTTTTCTTTAAACTACCAAGACCAGCCATACACAGTACAGTTTACATACATACAGTAATGTTTATGTTCCTAAATTAATATCATTTATGACCTTCAGATGCGTTATGCTCCTCTTCTTTTTATGCTCAGCTACTAAAATTTCCCTTTAGTGGTAAAATCCATTTAAACATTCAAAACTAAGCGGATTAAAATGTGCACAGTAAAGACATTAAATGATAAAAATCTATGCACTACCAACCAATGCACCACGAGTGCCCCTGTCGGTCATTTTGGCCAGCCAGTCACTTGTCCTGCGGTACCCTCCGGTGCCCCGCGGTGGCTTGTGGGTAGGTTACTATACCGCGGGTTTTTACCTCGCATTTTGAATGGCTGCATCTGTACATACATCGGCAAGCTTTTGATCCCTGGCTAGGGTTAGGGTTAAAAGAACCATAGAATTTTGCCCAAAGTTACACTTCTAGCTGCACTTTAAATGACAAAATGAAGAGAGTTTACCCCTTAGAACAGGTATTCTTCACACTTTTCATCTGGCTCACTTTTGGGATAAAATCAGTGAATGGGGCAATTTATTGAAAGGTGGCCAAAAGTGTCCAAAAACTAAAAGTGCAGATAGGAACAAATTATCAATCATCCTAAAGTTAACTGGGGGCCCGGAATGCCGCACTGACAGTAAAACACGTATACGTCGTGTGGGATCGCTAACCCTAACCCTAGCTAGGGTTGAAACGTGCACATTCCTGCAGGGTGTCTCAGAAGCCCTCCAATCATGAGATTTGAATTTTTTCCTCAAACCCAAAAACATGAGTCTCAAACAACCCAAACGGTTTTCAAAACCTCTTGGAAATGTATCTTCTTTAAAAATCTGTCTTCTTTAGGCAAATTTTCATTGAGGTGATAAATGCTGTCAAATGGAACATACTGTACATCGGCATGCCTTTAATGCCTGGCTAGGGTTAGGGTTAAAAGAACCATAGAATTTTGCCCAAAGTTACACTTCTAGCTGCACTTTAAATGACAAAATGAAGAGAGTTTACCCCTTGGAACAGGTATTCTTCACACTTTTCATCTGGCTCACTTTTTCGATGAAATCAGTGAATGGGGCAATATATTGAAAGGTGGCCAAAAGTGTCCGAAAACTAAAAGTGCAGATAGGAACAAATTATCACTCATCCTAAAGTTAATTGGGGGCCCAGAATGCAGCACTGACAGTAAAAAACTTCTACGTCCTGTGGGATCGCTAACCCTAACCCTAGCTAGGTTTGAAAAGTGCACATTCCTGCAGGGTGTCTCAGAAGCCCTCCAATCATGAGATTTGAATTTTTTCCTCAAACCCAAAAATATGAGTCTAAAACAACCCAAACGGTTTTCAAAACCTCTTGGAAATGTATCTTCTTTAAAAATCTGTCTTCTTTAGGCAAATTTTCATTGAGGTGAAAAATGCTGTCAAATGGTACATACTGTACATCAGCATGACTTTAATGCCTGGCTAGGGTTAGGGTTAAAAGAAACATAGAATTTTGCCCAAAGTTAAACTTCTAGCTGCACTTTAAATGACAAAATGAAGAGAGTTTACCCCTTAGAACAGGTATTCCTCACACCTTTCACCTGGCTCACTTTTGGGATTAAATCAGTGAATGGGGCAATTTATTGAAAGGTGGCCAAAAGTGTCCGAAAACTAAAAGTGCAGATAGGAACAAATTATCACTCATCCTAAAGTTAACTGGGGGCCCGGAATGCAGCACTGACAGTAAAAAACTTCTATGTCGTGTGGGATCACTAACCCTAACCCTAGCTAGGGTTGAAAAGTGTACATTCCTGCAAGGTGTCTCAGAATCCCTCCAATCATGAGATTTGAATTTTTTCCTCAAACCCAAAAATATGAGTCTAAAACAAACCAAACGGTTTTCAAAACCTCTTGGAAATGTATCTTCTTTAATAATCTGTCTTCTTTAGGCAAATTTTCATTGAGGTGAAAAATGCTGTCAAATGGTACATACATCGGCAAGCTTTTAATGCCTGGCTAGGGTTAGGGTTAAAAGAACCATAGAATTTTGCCCAAAGTTACACTTCTAAATGCACTTTAAATGACAAAATGAAGAGAGTTTACCCCTTAGAATAGGTATTCTTCAGACTTTTCATCTGGCTCACTTTTGGGATAAAATTAGTGAATGGGGCAATTTATTGAAAGGTGGCCAAAAGTGTCCGAAAAGTAAAAAGTGCAGATAGGAGCAAATTATCACTCATCCTAAAGTTAACTGGGGACCCGGAATGCAGCACTGACAGTAAAACACGTATACGTCGTGTGGGATCGCTAACCCTAACCCTAGCTAGGGTTGAAAAGTGCACATTCCTGCAAAGTGTCTCAGAAGCCCTCCAATCATGATATTTGAATATTTTCCATAAACCCAAAAATATGAGTCTCAAACAACCCAAACGGTTTTCAAAACCTCTTGGAATTGTATCTTCTTTAATAATCTGTCTTCTTTAGGCAAATTTTCATTGAGGTGAAAAATGCTGTCAAATGGAACATACTGTACATCAGCATGCCTTTAAAGCCTGCCTAGGGTTAGGGTTAAAAGAACCATAGAATTTTGCCCAAAGTTACACTTCTAGCTGCACTTTAAATGACAAAATGAAGAGAGTTTACCCCTTGGAACAGGTATTCTTCACACTTTTCATCTGCCTCACTTTTTCGATGAAATCAGTGAATGGGGCAATATATTGAAAGTGGCCAAAAGTGTCCGAAAACTAAATGTGCAGATAGGAACAAATTATCACTCATCCTAAAGTTAACTTGGGGCCCAGAATGCAGCACTGACAGTAAAAAACTTCTACGTCCTCTGGGATCGCTAACTCTAACCCTAGCTAAGGTTGAAAAGTGCACATTCCTGCAGGGTGTCTCAGAAGCCCTCCAATCATGAGATTTGATGTTTTTCATCAAACCCAAAAATATGAGTCTAAAACAACCCAAACGGATTTCAAAACCTCTTGGAAATGTATCTTCTTTAATAATCTGTCTTCTTTAGGCAAATTTTCATTGAGGTGAAAAATGCTGTCAAATGGTACATACATCGGCAAGCTTTTAATGCCTGGCTAGGGTTAGGGTTAAAAGAACCATAGAATTTTGCCCAAAGTTACACTTCTAGCTGAACTTTAAATGACAAAATGAAGAGAGTTTACCCCTTGGAACAGGTATTCTTCACACTTTTCATCTGGCTCACTTTTTCGATGAAATCAGTGAATGGGGCAATATATTGAAAGTGGCCAAAAGTGTCCCAAAACTAAAAGTGCAGATAGGAACAAATTATCACTCATCCTAAAGTTAACTTGGGGCCCGGAATGCAGCACTGACAGTAAAAAACTTCTACGTCGTGTGGGATCGCTAACCCTAACCCTAGCTAGGGTTGAAAAGTGTACATTCCTGCAGGGTGTCTCAGAAGCCCTCCAATCATGAGATTTGAATTTTTTCCTCAAACCCAAAAACATGAGTCTCAAACAACCCAAACGGTTTTCAAAACCTCTTGGAAATGTATCTTCTTTAAAAATCTGTCTTCTTTAGGCAAATTTTCATTTAGGTGAAAAATGCTGTCAAATGGAACATAGTGTACATCAGCATGCCTTTAAAGCCTGGCTAGGGTTAGGGTTAAAAGAACCATAGAATTTTGCCCAAAGTTACACTTCTAGCTGCACTTTAAATGACAAAATGAAGAGAGTTTACCCCTTGGAACAGATATTCTTCACACTTTTCATCTGCCTCACTTTTTCGATGAAATCAGTGAATGGGGCAATATATTGAAAGGTGGCCAAAAGTGTCCGAAAACTAAAAGTGCAGATAGGAACAAATTATCACTCATCCTAAAGTTAACTGGGGGCCCGGAATGCAGCACTGACAGTAAAAAACTTCTACGTCCTGTTGGATCGCTAACCCTAACCCTAGCTAGGGTTGAAAAGTGCACATTCCTGCAGGGTGTCTCAGAAGCCCTCCAATCATGAGATTTGAATTTTTTCCTCAAACCCAAAAATATGAGTCTAAAACAACCCAAACGGTTTTCAAAACCTCTTGGAAATGTATCTTCTTTAATAATCTGTCTTCTTTAGGCAAATTTTCATTGAGGTGAAAAATGCTGTCAAATGGTACATACAACGGCAAGCTTTTAATGCCTGGCTAGGGTTAGGGTTAAAAGAACCATAGAATTTTGCCCAAAGTTACACTTCTAGATGCACTTTAAATGACAAAATGAAGAGAGTTTACCCCTTAGAACAGGTATTCTTCACACTTTTCATCTGGCTCACTTTTGGGATAAAATCAGTGAATGGGGCAATTTATTGAAAGGTGGCCAAAAGTGTCCGAAAACTAAAAGTGGAGATAGGAACAAATTATCACTCATCCTAAAGTTATCTGGGGGCCCGGAATGCAGCACTGACAGTAAAAAACTTCTACGTCGTGTGGGATCGCTAACCCTAACCCTAGCTAGGGTTGAAAAGTGTACATTCCTGCAGGGTGTCTCAGAAGCCCTCCAATCATGAGATTTGAATTTTTTCCTCAAACCCAAAAACATGAGTCTCAAACAACCCAAACCGTTTTCAAAACCTCTTGGAAATGTATCTTCTTTAAAAATCTGTCTTCTTTAGGCAAATTTTCATTGAGGTGAAAAATGCTGTCAAATGGTACATACAACGGCAAGCTTTCAATGCCTGGCTAGGGTTAGGGTTAAAAGAACCATAGAATTTTGCCCAAAGTTACACTTCTAGATGCACTTTAAATGACAAAATGAAGAGAGTTTACCCCTTAGAACAGGTATTCTTCACACTTTTCATCTGGCTCACTTTTGGGATAAAATCAGTGAATGGGGCAATTTATTGAAAGGTGGCCAAAAGTCTCCGAAAACTAAAAGTGGAGATAGGAACAAATTATCACTCATCCTAAAGTTATCTGGGGGCCCGGAATGCAGCACTGACAGTAAAAAACTTCTACGTCGTGTGGGATCGCTAACCCTAACCCTAACCCTAGCTAGGGTTGAAAAGTGTACATTCCTGCAGGGTGTCTCAGAAGCCCTCCAATCATGAGATTTGAATTTTTTCCTCAAACCCAAAAACATGAGTCTCAAACAACCCAAACGGTTTTCAAAACCTCTTGGAAATGTATCTTCTTTAAAAATCTGTCTTCTTTAGGCAAATTTTCATTGAGGTGAAAAATGCTGTCAAATGGAACATACTGTACATCGGCATGCCTTTAATGCCTGGCTAGGGTTAGGGTTAAAAGAACCATAGAATTTTGCCCAAAGTTAAACTTCTAGCTGCACTTTAAATGACAGAATGAAGAGAGTTTACCCCTTAGAACAGGTATTCCTCACACTTTTCATCTGGCTCACTTTGGGGATAAAATCAGGGAATGGGGCAATTTATTGAAAGGTGGCCAAAAGTGTCCGAAAACTAAAAGTGCAGATAGGAAAAAATTATCACTCATCCTAAAGTTAACTGGGGGCCCGGAATGCAGCACTGACAGTAAAAAACTTCTACGTCCTGTGGGATCGCTAACCCTAACCCTAGCTAGGGTTGAAAAGTGCACATTCCTGCAGGGTGTCTCAGAAGCCCTCCAATCATGAGATTTGAATTTTTTCCTCAAACCCAAAAATATGAGTCTAAAACAACCCAAACCGTTTTCAAAACCTCTTGGAAATGTATCTTTTTTAATAATCTGTCTTCTTTAGGCAAATTTTCATTGAGGTGAAAAATGCTGTCAAATGGTACATACAACGGCAAGCTTTTAATGCCTGGCTAGAGTGAGGGTTAAAAGAACCATATAATTCTGCCCAAAGTTACACTTCTAGCTGCACCTTAAATGACAAAATGAAGAGAGTTTACCCCTTAGCACAGGTATTCTTCACACTTTTCATCTGGCTCAATTTTGGGATAAAATCAGTGAATGGGACAATTTATTGAAAGGTGGCCAAAAGTGTCCGAAAACTAAAAGTGCAGATAGGAACAAATTATCACTCATCCTAAAGTTAACTGGGGGCCCGGAATGCAGCACTGACAGTAAAAAAATTCTACGTTGTGTGGGATCGCTAACCCTATCCCTAGCTAGGGTTGAAATGTGTACATTCCTGCAGGGTGTCTCAGAAGCCCTCCAATCATGAGATTTGAATTTTTTCCTCAAACCCAAAAAAATGAGTCTAAAACAACCCAAACGGTTTTCAAAACCTCTTAGAAATGTATTTTCTTTAATAATCTGTCTTCTTTAGGCAAATTTTCATTGAGGTGAAAAATGCTGTCAAATGGAACATACTGTACATCGGCATGCCTTTAATGCCTGGCTAGGGTTAGGGTTAAAAGAACCATAGAATTTTGCCCAAAGTTAAACTTCTAGCTGCACTTTAAATGACAGAATGAAGAGAGTTTACCCCTTAGAACAGGTATTCCTCACACTTTTCATCTGGCTCACTTTGGGGATAAAATCAGGGAATGGGGCAATTTATTGAAAGGTGGCCAAAAGTGTCCGAAAACTAAAAGTGCAGATAGGAAAAAATTATCACTCATCCTAAAGTTAACTGGGGGCCCGGAATGCAGCACTGACAGTAAAAAACTTCTACGTCCTGTGGGATCGCTAACCCTAACCCTAGCTAGGGTTGAAAAGTGCACATTCCTGCAGGGTGTCTCAGAAGCCCTCCAATCATGAGATTTGAATTTTTTCCTCAAACCCAAAAATATGAGTCTAAAACAACCCAAACCGTTTTCAAAACCTCTTGGAAATGTATCTTTTTTAATAATCTGTCTTCTTTAGGCAAATTTTCATTGAGGTGAAAAATGCTGTCAAATGGTACATACAACGGCAAGCTTTTAATGCCTGGCTAGAGTGAGGGTTAAAAGAACCATATAATTCTGCCCAAAGTTACACTTCTAGCTGCACCTTAAATGACAAAATGAAGAGAGTTTACCCCTTAGAACAGGTATTCTTCACACTTTTCATCTGGCTCAATTTTGGGATAAAATCAGTGAATGGGACAATTTATTGAAAGGTGGCCAAAAGTGTCCGAAAACTAAAAGTGCAGATAGGAACAAATTATCACTCATCCTAAAGTTAACTGGGGGCCCGGAATGCAGCACTGACAGTAAAAAAATTCTACGTCGTGTGGGATCGCTAACCCTATCCCTAGCTAGGGTTGAAATGTGTACATTCCTGCAGGGTGTCTCAGAAGCCCTCCAATCATGAGATTTGAATTTTTTCCTCAAACCCAAAAAAATGAGTCTAAAACAACCCAAACGGTTTTCAAAACCTCTTAGAAATGTATTTTCTTTAAAAATCTGTCTTCTTTAGGCAAATTTTCATTGAGGTGAAAAATGCTGTCAAATGGTATATGCTGTACATCGGCATGCCTTTAATGCCTGGCTAGGGTTAGGGTTAAAAGAACCATAGCATTTTGCCCAAAGTTACACTTCTAGCTACACTTTAAATGACAAAATGAAGAGAGTTTACCCCTTGGAACAGGTTTTCTTCACACTTTTCATCTGCCTCACTTTTTCGATGAAATCAGTGAATGGGGCAATATATTGAAAGGTGGCCAAAAGTGTCCGAAAACTAAAAGTGCAGATAGGAACAAATTATCACTCATCCTAAAGTTAACTGGGGGCCCGGAATGCAGCACTGACAGTAAAAAACTTCTACGTCGTGTGGGATCGCTAACCTTAACCCTAGCTAGGGTTGAAAAGTGTACATTCTTGCAAGGTGTCTCAGAATCCCTCCAATCATGAGATTTGAATTTTTTCCTCAAACCCAAAAATATGAGTCTCAAACAACCCAAACTGTTTTTTAAAACCTCTTGGAAATGCATCTTCTTTAAAAATCTGTCTTCTTTAGGCAAATTTTCATTGAGGTGAAAAATGCTGTCAAATGGTACATACTGTACATCGGCATGCCTTTAAAGCCTGGCTAGGGTTAGGGTTAAAAGAACCATAGAATTTTGCCCAAAGTTACACTTCTAGATGCAGTTTAAATGACAAAATGAAGAGAGTTTACCCCTTAGAACAGGTATTCTTCACACTTTTCATCTGCCTCACTTTTTCGATGAAATCAGTGAATGGGGCAATATATTGAAAGGTGGCCAAAAGTGTCAAAAAACTAAAAGTGCAGATAGGAACAAATTATCACTCATACTAAAGTTAATTGGGGGCCCAGAATGCAGCACTAACAGTAAAAAACTTCTACGTCCTGTGGGATCGCTAACCCTAACCCTAGCTAGGGTTGAAAAGTGCACATTCCTGCAGGGTGTCTCAGAAGCCCTCCAATCATGAGATTTGAATTTTTTCCTCAAACCCAAAAATATGAGTCTCAAACAACCCAAACGGTTTTCAAAACCTCTTGGAAATGTATCTTCTTTAATAATCTGTCCTCTTTAGGCAAATTTTCATTGAGGTGAAATATGCTGTCAAATGGTACATACATCGGCAAGCTTTTAATGCCTGGCTAGGGTTAGGGTTAAAAGAACCATAGAATTTTGCCCAAAGTTACACTTCTAAATGCACTTTAAATGACAAAATGAAGAGAGTTTACCCCTTAGAAAAGGTATTCTTCACACATTTCATCTGGCTCACTTTTGGGATAAAATCAGTGAATGGGGCAATTTATTGAAAGGTTGCCAAAAGTGTCCGAAAACTAAAAGTGGAGATAGGAACAAATTATCACTCATCCTAAAGTTAACTGGGGGCCCGGAATGCAGCACTGACAGTAAAAAACTTCTACGTCGTGTGGGATCGCTAACCCTAACCCTAGCTAGGGTTGAAAAGTGCACATTCCTGCAGGGTGTCTCAGAAGCCCTCCAATCATGAGATTTGAATTTTTTCCTCAAACCCAAAAACATGAGTCTAAAACAACCCAAACGGTTTTCGAAACCTCTTCGAAATGTATCTTCTTTAAAAATCTGTCTTCTTTAGGCAAATTTTCATTGAGTGAAAAATGCTGTCAAATGGTACATACTGTACATCGGCATGACTTTAATGCCTGGCTAGGGTTAGGGTTAAAAGAACCATAGAATTTTGCCCAAAGTTACACTTCTAGCTGCTCTTTAAATGACAAAATGAAGAGAGTTTACCCCTTGGAACAGGTATTCTTCACACTTTTCATCTGGCTCACTTTTTCGATGAAATCAGTGAATGGGGCAATATATTGAAAGGTGGCCAAAAGTGTCCGAAAACTAAAAGTGCAGATAGGAACAAATTATCACTCATCCTAAAGTTAACTGGGGGCCCGGAATGCAGCACTTACAATGAAAAACTTCTACGTCCTGTTGGATCGCTAACCCTAACCCTAGCTAGGGTTGAAAAGTGCACATTCCTGCAGGGTGTCTCAGAAGCCCTCCAATCATGAGATTTGAATTTTTTCCTCAAACCCAAAAATATGAGTCTCAAACAACCCAAACGGTTTTTTAAAACCTCTTGGAAATGTATCTTCTTTAATAATCTGTCTTCTTTAGGCAAATTTTCATTGAGGTGAAAAATGCTGTCAAATGGTACATACAACGGCAAGCTTTTAATGCCTGGCTAGGGTTAGGGTTAAAAGAGCCATAGAATTTTGCCCAAAGTTACACTTCTAGATGCACTTTAAATGACAAAATGAAGAGAGTTCACCCCTTGGAACAGGTATTCTTCACACTTTTCATCTGGCTCACTTTTTCGATGAAATCAGTGAATGGGGCAATATATTGAAAGGTGGCCAAAAGTGTCCGAAAACTAAAAGTGCAGATAGGAACAAATTATCACTCATCCTAAAGTTAACTGGGGGCCCTGAATGCAGCACTGACAGCAAAAAACTTCTACGTCGTGTGGGATCGCTAACCCTAACCCTAGCTAGGGTTGAAAAGTGTACATTCCTGCAGGGTGTCTCAGAAGCCCTCCAATCATGAGATTTGAATTTTTTCCTCAAACCCAAAAACATGAGTCTCAAACAACCCAAACGGTTTTCAAAACCTCTTGGAAATGTATCTTCTTTAAAAATCTGTCTTCTTTAGGCAAATTTTCATTGAGGTGAAAACTGCTGTCAAATGGAACATACTATACATCGGCATGCCTTTAATGCCTGGCTAGGGTTAGGGTTAAAAGAACCATAGAATTTTGCCCAAAGTTAAACTTCTAGCTGCACTTTAAATGACAAAATGAAGAGAGTTTACCCCTTAGAACAGGTATTCCTCACACTTTTCATCTGGCTCACTTTTGGGATAAAATCAGTGAATGGGGCAATTTATTGAAAGGTGGCCAAAAGTGTCCGAAAACTAAAAGTGGAGATAGGAACAAATTATCACTCATCCTAAAGTTAACTGGGGGCCCGGAATGCAGCACTGACAGTAAAAAACTTCTACGTCGTGTGGGATCGCTAACCCTAACCCTAGCTAGGGTTGAAAAGTGCACATTCCTGCAGGGTGTCTCAGAAGCCCTCCAATCATGAGATTTGAATTTTTTCCTCAAACCCAAAAACATGAGTCTAAAACAACCCAAACGGTTTTCGAAACCTCTTCGAAATGTATCTTCTTTAAAAATCTGTCTTCTTTAGGCAAATTTTCATTGAGTGAAAAATGCTGTCAAATGGTACATACTGTACATCGGCATGACTTTAATGCCTGGCTAGGGTTAGGGTTAAAAGAACCATAGAATTTTGCCCAAAGTTACACTTCTAGCTGCTCTTTAAATGACAAAATGAAGAGAGTTTACCCCTTGGAAGAGGTATTCTTCACACTTTTCATCTGGCTCACTTTTTCGATGAAATCAGTGAATGGGGCAATATATTGAAAGGTGGCCAAAAGTGTCCGAAAACTAAAAGTGCAGATAGGAACAAATTATCACTCATCCTAAAGTTAACTGGGGGCCCGGAATGCAGCACTTACAATGAAAAACTTCTACGTCCTGTTGGATCGCTAACCCTAACCCTAGCTAGGGTTGAAAAGTGCACATTCCTGCAGGGTGTCTCAGAAGCCCTCCAATCATGAGATTTGAATTTTTTCCTCAAACCCAAAAATATGAGTCTCAAACAACCCAAACGGTTTTTTAAAACCTCTTGGAAATGTATCTTCTTTAATAATCTGTCTTCTTTAGGCAAATTTTCATTGAGGTGAAAAATGCTGTCAAATGGTACATACTGTACATCGGCATGCCTTTAATGTCTGGCTAGGGTTAGGGTTAAAAGAACCATAGAATTTTGCCCAAAGTTACACTTCTAGCTGCACTTTAAATGACAAAATGAAGAGAGTTTACCCCTTGGAACAGGTATTCTTCACACTTTTCATCTGGCTCACTTTTTCGATGAAATCAGTGAATGGGGCAATATATTGAAAGGTGGCCAAAAGTGTCCGAAAACTAAAAGTGCAGATAGGAATAAATTATCACTCATCCTAAAGTTAACTGGGGGCCCGGAATGCAGCACTGACAGTAAAAAACTTCTACGTCGTGTGGGATCGCTAACCCTAACCCAAGCTAGGTTTGAAAAGTGTACATTCCTGCAGGGTGTCTCAGAAGCCCTCCAATCATGAGATTTGAATTTTTTCCTCAAACCCAAAAAAATGAGTCTAAAACAACCCAAACGGTTTTCAAAACCTCTTAGAAATGTATTTTCTTTAAAAATCTGTCTTCTTTAGGCAAATTTTCATTGAGGTGAAAAATGCTGTCAAATGGTACATACTGTACATTGGCATGCCTTTAAAGCCTGGCTAGGGTTAGGGTTAAAAGAACCATAGAATTTTGCCCAAAGTTACACTTCTAGATGCACTTTAAATGACAAAATGAAGAGAGTTTACCCCTTAGAACAGGTATTCTTCACACTTTTCATCTGGCTCACTTTTTCGATGAAATCAGTGAATGGGGCAATATATTGAAAGGTGGCCAAAAGTGTCCGACAACTAAAAGTGCAGATAGGAACAAATTATCACTCATCCTAAAGTCAACTGGGGGCCCGGAATGCAGCACTGACAGTAAAAAACTTCTACGTCGTGTGGGATCGCTAACCCTAACCCTAGCTAGGGTTGAAAAGTGTACATTCTTGCAAGGTGTCTCAGAATCCCTCCAATCATGAGATTTGAATTTTTTCCTCAAACCCAAAAATATGAGTCTCAAACAACCCAAACGGTTTTTTAAAACCTCTTGGAAATGTATCTTCTTTAATAATCTGTCTTCTTTAGGCAAATTTTCATTGAGGTGAAAAATGCTGTCAAATGGTACATACTGTACATCGGCATGCCTTTAAAGCCTGGCTAGGGTTAGGGTTAAAAGAACCATAGAATTTTGCCCAAAGTTACACTTCTAGATGCACTTTAAATGACAAAATGAAGAGAGTTTACCCCTTAGAACAGGTATTCTTCACACTTTTCATCTGCCTCACTTTTTCGATGAAATCAGTGAATGGGGCAATATATTGAAAGGTGGCCAAAAGTGTCCGAAAACTAAAAGTGCAGATAGGAACAAATTATCACTCATACTAAAGTTAATTGGGGGCCCAGAATGCAGCACTAACAGTAAAAAACTTCTACGTCCTGTGGGATCGCTAACCCTAACCCTAGCTAGGGTTGAAAAGTGTACATTCCTGCAGGGTGTCTCAGAAGCCCTCCAATCATGAGATTTGAATTTTTTCCTCAAACCCAAAAATATGAGTCTCAAACAACCCAAACGGTTTTCAAAACCTCTTGGAAATGTATCTTCTTTAATAATCTGTCCTCTTTAGGCAAATTTTCATTGAGGTGAAAAATGCTGTCAAATGGTACATACATCGGCAAGCTTTTAATGCCTGGCTAGGGTTAGGGTTAAAAGAACCATAGAATTTTGCCCAAAGTTACACTTCTAAATGCACTTTAAATGACAAAATGAAGAGAGTTTACCCCTTAGAAAAGGTATTCTTCACACATTTCATCTGGCTCACTTTTGGGATAAAATCAGTGAATGGGGCAATTTATTGAAAGGTTGCCAAAAGTGTCCGAAAACTAAAAGTGGAGATAGGAACAAATTATCACTCATCCTAAAGTTAACTGGGGGCCCGGAATGCAGCACTGACAGTAAAAAACTTCTACGTAGTGTGGGATCGCTAACCCTAACCCTAGCTAGGGTTGAAAAGTGCACATTCCTGCAGGGTGTCTCAGAAGCCCTCCAATCATGAGATTTGAATTTTTTCCTCAAACCCAAAAACATGAGTCTAAAACAACCCAAACGGTTTTCGAAACCTCTTCGAAATGTATCTTCTTTAAAAATCTGTCTTCTTTAGGCAAATTTTCATTGAGTGAAAAATGCTGTCAAATGGTACATACTGTACATCGGCATGACTTTAATGCCTGACTAGGGTTAGGGTTAAAAGAACCATAGAATTTTGCCCAAAGTTACACTTCTAGCTGCTCTTTAAATGACAAAATGAAGAGAGTTTACCCCTTGGAACAGGTATTCTTCACACTTTTCATCTGGCTCACTTTTTCGATGAAATCAGTGAATGGGGCAATATATTGAAAGGTGGCCAAAAGTGTCCGAAAACTAAAAGTGCAGATAGGAACAAATTATCACTCATCCTAAAGTTAACTGGGGGCCCGGAATGCAGCACTTACAATGAAAAACTTCTACGTCGTGTGGGATCGCTAACCCTAACCCTAGCTAGGGTTGAAAAGTGCACATTCCTGCAGGGTGTCTCAGAAGCCCTCCAATCATGAGATTTGAATTTTTTCCTCAAACCCAAAAATATGAGTCTCAAACAACCCAAACGGTTTTTTAAAACCTCTTGGAAATGTATCTTCTTTAATAATCTGTCTTCTTTAGGCAAATTTTCATTGAGGTGAAAAATGCTGTCAAATGGTACATACTGTACATCGGCATGCCTTTAAAGCCTGGCTAGGGTTAGGGTTAAAAGAACCATAGAATTTTGCCCAAAGTTACACTTCTAGATGCACTTTAAATGACAAAATGAAGAGAGTTTACCTCTTGGAACAGGTTTTCTTCACACTTTTCATCTGCCTCACTTTTTCGATGAAATCAGTGAATGGGGCAATTTATTGAAAGGTGGCCAAAAGTGTCCGAAAACTAAAAGTGCAGACAGGAACAAATTATCACTCATCCTAAAGTTAACTGGGGGCCCGGAATGCAGCACTGACAGTAAAAAACGTCTACGTCGTGTGGGATCGCTAACCCTAACCCTAGCTAGGGTTGAAAAGTGTACATTCTTGCAAGGTATCTCAGAATCCCTCCAATCATGAGATTTGAATTTTTTCCTCAAACCCAAAAATATGAGTCTAAAACAACCCAAACGGTTTTCAAAACCTCTTGGAAATGTATCTTCTTTAATAATCTGTCTTCTTTAGGCAAATTTTCATTGAGGTGAAAAATGCTGTCAAATGGTACATACAACGGCAAGCTTTTAATGCCTGGCTAGGGTTAGGGTTAAAAGAGCCATAGAATTTTGCCCAAAGTTACACTTCTAGATGCACTTTAAATGACAAAATGAAGAGAGTTCACCCCTTGGAACAGGTATTCTTCACACTTTTCATCTGGCTCACTTTTTCGATGAAATCAGTGAATGGGGCAATATATTGAAAGGTGGCCAAAAGTGTCCGAAAACTAAAAGTGCAGATAGGAACAAATTATCACTCATCCTAAAGTTAACTGGGGGCCCTGAATGCAGCACTGACAGTAAAAAACTTCTACGTCGTGTGGGATCGCTAACCCTAACCCTAGCTAGGGTTGAAAAGTGTACATTCCTGCAGGGTGTCTCAGAAGCCCTCCAATCATGAGATTTGAATTTTTTCCTCAAACCCAAAAACATGAGTCTCAAACAACCCAAACGGTTTTCAAAACCTCTTGGAAATGTATCTTCTTTAAAAATCTGTCTTCTTTAGGCAAATTTTCATTGAGGTGAAAACTGCTGTCAAATGGAACATACTATACATCGGCATGCCTTTAATGCCTGGCTAGGGTTAGGGTTAAAAGAACCATAGAATTTTGCCCAAAGTTAAACTTCTAGCTGCACTTTAAATGACAAAATGATGAGAGTTTACCCCTTAGAACAGGTATTCCTCACACTTTTCATCTAGCTCACTTTTGGGATAAAATCAGGGAATGGGGCAATTTATTGAAAGGTGGCCAAAAGTGTCCGAAAACTAAAAGTGCAGAGAAGAACAAATTATCACTCATCCTAAAGTTAACTGGGGGCCCAGAATGCAGCACTGACAGTAAAAAACTTCTACGTTGTGTGGGATCACTAACCCTAACCCTAGCTAGGTTTGAAAAGTGTACATTCCTGCAGGGTGTCTCAGAAGCCCTCCAATCATGAGATTTGAATTTTTTCCTCAAACCCAAAAATATGAGTCTAAAACAACCCAAACAGTTTTCAAAACCTCTTGGAAATGTATCTTCTTTAATAATCTGTCTTCTTTAGGCAAATTTTCATTGAGGTGAAAAATGCTGTCAAATGGTACATACTGTACATCGGCATGCCTTTAATGTCTGGCTAGGGTTAGGGTTAAAAGAACCATAGAATTTTGCCCAAAGTTACACTTCTAGCTGCACTTTAAATGACAAAATGAAGAGAGTTTACCCCTTGGAACAGGTATTCTTCACACTTTTCATCTGGCTCACTTTTTCGATGAAATCAGTGAATGGGGCAATATATTGAAAGGTGGCCAAAAGTGTCCGAAAACTAAAAGTGCAGATAGGAATAAATTATCACTCATCCTAAAGTTAACTGGGGGCCCGGAATGCAGCACTGACAGTAAAAAACTTCTACGTCGTGTGGGATCGCTAACCCTAACCCTAGCTAGGTTTGAAAAGTGTACATTCCTGCAGGGTGTCTCAGAAGCCCTCCAATCATGAGATTTGATTTTTTTCCTCAAACCCAAAAACATGAGTCTCAAACAACCCAAACGGTTTTCAAAACCTTTTGGAAATGTATCTTCTTTAAAAATCTGTCTTCTTTAGGCAAATTTTCATTGAGGTGAAAACTGCTGTCAAATGGAACATACTATACATCGGCATGCCTTTAATGCCTGGCTAGGGTTAGGGTTCAAAGAACCATAGAATTTTGCCCAAAGTTAAACTTCTAGCTGCACTTTAAATGACAAAATGAAGAGAGTTTACCCCTTAGAACAGGTATTCCTCACACTTTTCATCTGGCTCACTTTTTCGATGAAATCAGTGAATGGGGCAATATATTGAAAGGTGGCCAAAAGTGTCCGAAAACTAAAAGTGCAGATAGGAACAAATTATCACTCATCCTAAAGTTAACTGGGGGCCCGGAATGCAGCACGGACAGTAAAAAACTTCTACGTCGTGTGGGATCGCTAACCCTAACCCTAGCTAGGGTTGAAAAGTGTACATTCCTGCAGGGTGTCTCAGAAGCCCTCCAATCATGAGATTTGAATTTTTTCCTCAAACCCAAAAATATGAGTCTAAAACAACCCAAATGGTTTTCAAAACCTCTTGGAAATGTATCTTCTTTAATAATCTGTCTTCTTTAGGCAAATTTTCATTGAGGTGAAAAATGCTGTCAAATGGTAAAAACTGTACATCGGCATGCCTTTAATGTCTGGCTAGGGTTAGGGTTAAAAGAACCATAGAATTTTGCCCAAAGTTACACTTCTAGCTGCACTTTAAATGACAAAATGAAGAGAGTTTACCCCTTGGAACAGGTATTCTTCACACTTTTCATCAGGCTCACTTTTTCGATGAAATCAGTGAATGGGGCAATATATTGAAAGGTGGCCAAAAGTGTTCGAAAACTAAAAGTGCAGATAGGAACAAATTATCACTCATCCTAAAGTTAACTGGGGGCCCGGAATGCAGCACTGACAGTAAAAAACTTCTACGTCGTGTGGGATCGCTAACCCTAACCCTAGCTAGGGTTGAAAAGTGTACATTCCTGCAGGGTGTCTCAGAAGCCCTCCAATCATGAGATTTGAATTTTTTCCTCAAACCCAAAAACATGAGTCTCAAACAACCCAAACGGTTTTCAAAACCTCTTGGAAATGTATCTTCTTTAAAAATCTGTCTTCTTTAGGCAAATTTTCATTGAGCTGAAAACTGCTGTCAAATGGAACATACTATACATCGGCATGCCTTTAATGCCTGGCTAGGGTTAGGGTTAAAAGAACCATAGAATTTTGCCCAAAGTTAAACTTCTAGCTGCACTTTAAATGACAAAATGAAGAGAGTTTACCCCTTAGAACAGGTATTCTTCACACTTTTCATCTGGCTCACTTTTTCGATGAAATCAGTGAATGGGGCAATATATTGAAAGGTGGCCAAAAGTGTCCGAAAACTAAAAGTGCAGATAGGAACAAATTAACACTCATCCTAAAGTTAACTGGGGGCCCGGAATGCAGCACTGACAGTAAAAAACTTCTACGTCCTGTGGGATCGCTAACCCTAACCCTAGCTAGGGTTGAAAAGTGTAAATTCCTGCAGGGTGTCTCAGAAGCCCTCCAATCATGAGATTTGAATTTTTTCCTCAAACCCAAAAATATGAGTCTAAAACAACCCAAACGGATTTCAAAACCTCTTGGAAATGTATCTTCTTTAATAATCTGTCTTCTTTAGGCAAATTTTCATTGAGGTGAAAAATGCTGTCAAATGGTACATACAACGGCAAGCTTTTAATGCCTGGCTAGGTTTAGGGTTAAAAGAACCATAGAATTTTGCCCAAAGTTACACTTCTAGCTGCACATTAAATGACAAAATGAAGAGAGTTTACCCCTTGGAACAGGTATTCTTCACACTTTTCATCTGGCTCACTTTTGGGATAAAATCAGTGAATGGGGCAATTTATTGAAAGGTGACCAACAGTGTTCGAAAACTAAAAGTGGAGATAGGAACAAATTATCACTCATCCTAAAGTTAACTGGGGGCCCGGAATGCAGCACTGACAGTAAAAAACTTCTACGTCGTGTGGGATCGCTAACCCTAACCCTAGCTAGGGTTGAAAAGTGTACATTCCTGCAGGGTGTCTCAGAAGCCCTCCAATCATGAGATTTGAATTTTTTCCTCAAACCCAAAAATATGAGTCTAAAACAACCCAAATGGTTTTCAAAACCTCTTGGAAATGTATCTTCTTTAATAATCTGTCTTCTTTAGGCAAATTTTCATTGAGGTGAAAAATGCTGTCAAATGGTACAAACTGTACATCGGCATGCCTTTAATGTCTGGCTAGGGTTAGGGTTAAAAGAACCATAGAATTTTGCCCAAAGTTACACTTCTAGCTGCACTTTAAATGACAAAATGAAGAGAGTTTACCCCTTGGAACAGGTATTCTTCACACTTTTCATCTGGCTCACTTTTTCGATGAAATCAGTGAATGGGGCAATATATTGAAAGGTGGCCAAAAGTGTCCGAAAACTAAAAGTGCAGATAGGAACAAATTATCACTCATCCTAAAGTTAACTGGGGGCCCGGAATGCAGCACTGACAGTAAAAAACTTCTACGTCGTGTGGGATCGCTAACCCTAACCCTAGCTAGGGTTGAAAAGTGTACATTCCTGCAGGGTGTCTCAGAAGCCCTCCAATCATGAGATTTGAATTTTTTCCTCAAACCCAAAAACATGAGTCTCAAACAACCCAAACGGTTTTCAAAACCTCTTGGAAATGTATCTTCTTTAAAAATCTGTCTTCTTTAGGCAAATTTTCATTGAGGTGAAAACTGCTGTCAAATGGAACATACTATACATCGGCATGCCTTTAATGCCTGGCTAGGGTTAGGGTTAAAAGAACCATAGAATTTTGCCCAAAGTTAAACTTCTAGCTGCACTTTAAATGACAAAATGAAGAGAGTTTACCCCTTAGAACAGGTATTCTTCACACTTTTCATCTTGCTCACTTTTTCGATGAAATCAGTGAATGGGGCAATATATTGAAAGGTGGCCAAAAGTGTCCGAAAACTAAAAGTGCAGATAGGAACAAATTAACACTCATCCTAAAGTTAACTGGGGGCTCGGAATGCAGCACTGACAGTAAAAAACTTCTACGTCCTGTGGGATCGCTAACCCTAACCCTAGCTAGGGTTGAAAAGTGTAAATTCCTGCAGGGTGTCTCAGAAGCCCTCCAATCATGAGATTTGAATTTTTTCCTCAAACCCAAAAATATGAGTCTAAAACAACCCAAACGGTTTTCAAAACCTCTTGGAAATGTATCTTCTTTAATAATCTGTCTTCTTTAGGCAAATTTTCATTGAGGTGAAAAATGCTGTCAAATGGTACATACTGTACATCGGCATGCCTTTAATGCCTGGCTAGGGTTAGGGTTAAAAGAACCATAGAATTTTGCCCAAAGTTACGCTTCTAGCTGCACTTTAAATGACAAAATGAAGAGAGTTTACCCCTTAGAACAGGTATTCCTCACACTTTTCATCTGGCTCACTTTTTCGATGAAATCAGTGAATGGGGCAATATATTGAAAGGTGGCCAAAAGTGTCCGAAAACTAAAAGTGCAGATAGGAACAAATTATCACTCATCCTAAAGTTAACTGGGGGCCCGGAATGCAGCACTGACAGTAAAAAACTTCTACGTCGTGTGGGATCGCTAACCCTAACCCTAGCTAGGGTTGAAAAGTGTACATTCCTGCAGGGTGTCTCAGAAGCCCTCCAATCATGAGATTTGAATTTTTTCCTCAAACCCAAAAATATGAGTCTAAAACAACCCAAATGGTTTTCAAAACCTCTTGGAAATGTATCTTCTTTAATAATCTGTCTTCTTTAGGCAAATTTTCATTGAGGTGAAAAATGCTGTCAAATGGTACAAACTGTACATCGGCATGCCTTTAATGTCTGGCTAGGGTTAGGGTTAAAAGAACCATAGAATTTTGCCCAAAGTTACACTTCTAGCTGCACTTTAAATGACAAAATGAAGAGAGTTTACCCCTTGGAACAGGTATTCTTCACACTTTTCATCTGCCTCACTTTTTCGATGAAATCAGTGAATGGGGCAATACATTGAAAGGTGGCCAAAAGTGTCCGAAAACTAAAAGTGCAGATAGGAACAAATTATCACTCATCCTAAAGTTAACTGGGGGCCCGGAATGCAGCACTGACAGTAAAAAACTTCTACGTCGTGTGGGATCGCTAACCCTAACCCTAGCTAGGGTTGAAAAGTGTACATTCCTGCAGGGTGTCTCAGAAGCCCTCCAATCATGAGATTTGAATTTTTTCCTCAAACCCAAAAATATGAGTCTAAAACAACCCAAATGGTTTTCAAAACCTCTTGGAAATGTATCTTCTTTAATAATCTGTCTTCTTTAGGCAAATTTTCATTGAGGTGAAAAATGCTGTCAAATGGTACAAACTGTACATCGGCATGCCTTTAATGTCTGGCTAGGGTTAGGGTTAAAAGAACCATAGAATTTTGCCCAAAGTTACACTTCTAGCTGCACTTTAAATGACAAAATGAAGAGAGTTTACCCCTTGGAACAGGTATTCTTCACACTTTTCATCTGGCTCACTTTTTCGATGAAATCAGTGAATGGGGCAATATATTGAAAGGTGGCCAAAAGTGTCCGAAAACTAAAAGTGCAGATAGGAACAAATTATCACTCATCCTAAAGTTAACTGGGGGCCCGGAATGCAGCACTGACAGTAAAAAACTTCTACGTCGTGTGGGATCGCTAACCCTAACCCTAGCTAGGGTTGAAAAGTGTACATTCCTGCAGGGTGTCTCAGAAGCCCTCCAATCATGAGATTTGAATTTTTTCCTCATACCCAAAAACATGAGTCTCAAACAACCCAAACGGTTTTCAAAACCTCTTGGAAATGTATCTTCTTTAAAAATCTGTCTTCTTTAGGCAAATTTTCATTGAGGTGAAAACTGCTGTCAAATGGAACATACTATACATCGGCATGCCTTTAATGTCTGGCTAGGGTTAGGGTTAAAAGAACCATAGAATTTTGCCCAAAGTTAAACTTCTAGCTGCACTTTAAATGACAAAATGAAGAGAGTTTACCCCTTAGAACAGGTATTCTTCACACTTTTCATCTGGCTCACTTTTTCGATGAAATCAGTGAATGGGGCAATATATTGAAAGGTGGCCAAAGTGTCCGAAAACTAAAAGTGCAGATAGGAACAAATTAACACTCATCCTAAAGTTAACTGGGGGCCCGGAATGCAGCACTGACAGTAAAAAACTTCTACGTCCTGTGGGATCGCTAACCCTAATCCTAGCTAGGGTTGAAAAGTGTAAATTCCTGCAGGGTGTCTCAGAAGCCCTCCAATCATGAGATTTGAATTTTTTCCTCAAACCCAAAAATATGAGTCTAAAACAACCCAAACAGTTTTCAAAACCTCTTGGAAATGTATCTTCTTTAATAATCTGTCTTCTTTAGGCAAATTTTCATTGAGGTGAAAAATTCTGTCAAATGGTACATACAACGGCAAGCTTTTAATGCCTGGCTAGGGTTAGGGTTAAAAGAACCATAGAATTTTGCCCAAAGTTACACTTCTAGCTGCACTTTAAATGACAAAATGAAGAGAGTTTACCCCTTGGAACAGGTATTCTTCACACTTTTCATCTGGCTCACTTTTGGGATAAAATCAGTGAATGGGGCAATTTATTGAAAGGTGACCAACAGTGTTCGAAAACTAAAAGTGGAGATAGGAACAAATTATCACTCATCCTAAAGTTAACTGGGGGCCCGGAATGCAGCACTGACAGTAAAAAACTTCTACGTCGTGTGGGATCACTAACCCTAATCCTAGCTAGGGTTGAAAAGTGTACATTCCTGCAGGGTGTCTCAGAAGCCCTCCAATCATGAGATTTGAATTTTTTCCTCAAACCCAAAAATATGAGTCTAAAACAACCCAAATGGTTTTCAAAACCTCTTGGAAATGTATCTTCTTTAATAATCTGTCTTCTTTAGGCAAATTTTCATTGAGGTGAAAAATGCTGTCAAATGGTACATACTGTAGATCGGCATGCCTTTAATGCCTGGCTAGGGTTAGGGTTAAAAGAATCATAGAATTTTGCCCAAAGTTACACTTCTAGCTGCACTTTAAATGACAAAATGAAGAGAGTTTAGCCCTTGGAACAGGTATTCTTCACACTTTTCATCTGGCTCACATTTTCGATGAAATCAGTGAATGGGGCAATATATTGAAAGGTGGCCAAAAGTGTCCGAAAACTAAAAGTGCAGATAGGAACAAATTATCACTCATCCTAAAGTTAACTGGGGGCCCGGAATGCAGCACTGACAGTAAAAAACTTCTACGTCGTGTGGGATCACTAACCCTAATCCTAGCTAGGGTTGAAAAGTGTACATTCCTGCAGGGTGTCTCAGAAGCCCTCAAATCATGAGATTTGATTTTTTTCCTCAAACCCAAAAACATGAGTCTCAAACAACCCAAACGGTTTTCAAAACCTCTTGGAAATGTATCTTCTTTAAAAATCTGTCTTCTTTAGGCAAATTTTCATTGAGGTGAAAACTGCTGTCAAATGGAACATACTATACATCGGCATGCCTTTAATGCCTGGCTAGGGTTAGGGTTAAAAGAACCATAGAATTTTGCCCAAAGTTAAACTTCTAGCTGCACTTTAAATGACAAAATGAAGAGAGTTTACCCCTCAGAACAGGTATTCCTCACACTTTTCATCTGGCTCACTTTTTCGATGAAATCAGTGAATGGGGCAATATATTGAAAGGTGGCCAAAAGTGTCCGAAAACTAAAAGTGCAGATAGGAACAAATTATCACTCATCCTAAAGTTAACTGGGGGCCCGGAATGCAGCACTGACAGTAAAAAACTTCTACGTCGTGTGGGATCGCTAACCCTAACCCTAGCTAGGGTTGAAAAGTGTACATTCCTGCAGGGTGTCTCAGAAGCCCTCCAATCATGAGATTTGAATTTTTTCCTCAAACCCAAAAACATGAGTCTCAAACAACCCAAACGGTTTTCAAAACCTCTTGGAAATGTATCTTCTTTAAAAATCTGTCTTCTTTAGGCAAATTTTCATTGAGGTGAAAAATGCTGTCAAATGGAACATACTGTACATCGGCATGCCTTTAATGCCTGGCTAGGGTTAGGGTTAAAAGAACCATAGAATTTTGCCCAAAGTTAAACTTCTAGCTGCACTTTAAATGACAAAATGAAGAGAGTTTACCCCTTAGAACAGGTATTCTTCACACTTTTCATCTTGCTCACTTTTGGGATAAAATCAGGGAATGGGGCAATTTATTGAAAGGTGGCCAAAAGTGTCCGAAAACTAAAAGTGCAGATAGGAACAAATTATCACTCATCCTAAAGTTAACTGGGGGCCCGGAATGCAGCACTGACAGTAAAAAACTTCTACGTCGTGTGGGATCGCTAACCCTAACCCTAGCTAGGGTTGAAAAGTGTACATTCCTGCAGGGTGTCTCAGAAGCCCTCCAATCATGAGATTTGAATTTTTTCCTCAAACCCACAAATATGAGTCTAAAACAACCCAAATGGTTTTCAAAACCTCTTGGAAATGTATCTTCTTTAATAATCTGTCTTCTTTAGGCAAATTTTCATTGAGGTGAAAAATGCTGTCAAATGGTACAAACTGTACATCGGCATGCCTTTAATGTCTGGCTAGGGTTAGGGTTAAAAGAACCATAGAATTTTGCCCAAAGTTACACTTCTAGCTGCACTTTAAATGACAAAATGAAGAGAGTTTAGCCCTTGGAACAGGTATTCTTCACACTTTTCATCTGGCTCACTTTTTAGATGAAATCAGTGAATGGGGCAATATATTGAAAGGTGGCCAAAAGTGTCCGAAAACTAAAAGTGCAGATAGGAACAAATTATCACTCATCCTAAAGTTAACTGGGGGCCCGGAATGCAGCACTGACAGTAAAAAACTTCTACGTCGTGTGGGATCACTAACCCTAATCCTAGCTAGGGTTGAAAAATGTACATTCCTGCAGGGTGTCTCAGAAGCCCTCAAATCATGAGATTTGATTTTTTTCCTCAAACCCAAAAACATGAGTCTCAAACAACCCAAACGGTTTTCAAAACCTCTTGGAAATGTATCTTCTTTAAAAATCTGTCTTCTTTAGGCAAATTTTCATTGAGGTGAAAAATGCTGTCAAATGGAACATACTGTACATCGGCATGCCTTTAATGCCTGGCTAGGGTTAGGGTTAAAAGAACCATAGAATTTTGCCCAAAGTTAAACTTCTAGCTGCACTTTAAATGACAAAATGATGAGAGTTTACCCCTTAGAACAGGTATTCTTCACACTTTTCATCTGGCTCACTTTTGGGATAAAATCAGGGAATGGGGCAATTTATTGAAAGGTGGCCAAAAGTGTCCGAAAACTAAAAGTGCAGATAGGAACAAATTATCACTCATCCTAAAGTTAACTGGGGGCCCGGAATGCAGCACTGACAGTAAAAAACTTCTACGTCGTGTGGGATCGCTAACCCTAACCCTAGCTAGGGTTGAAAAGTGTACATTCCTGCAGGGTGTCTCAGAAGCCCTCCAATCATGAGATTTGAATTTTTTCCTCAAACCCAAAAATATGAGTCTAAAACAACCCAAATGGTTTTCAAAACCTCTTGGAAATGTATCTTCTTTAATAATCTGTCTTCTTTAGGCAAATTTTCATTGAGGTGAAAAATGCTGTCAAATGGTACAAACTGTACATCGGCATGCCTTTAATGTCTGGCTAGGGTTAGGGTTAAAAGAACCATAGAATTTTGCCCAAAGTTACACTTCTAGCTGCACTTTAAATGACAAAATGAAGAGAGTTTACCCCTTGGAACAGGTATTCTTCACACTTTTCATCTGGCTCACTTTTTCGATGAAATCAGTGAATGGGGCAATATATTGAAAGGTGGCCAAAAGTGTCCGAAAACTAAAAGTGCAGATAGGAACAAATTAACACTCATCCTAAAGTTAACTGGGGGCCCGGAATGCAGCACTGACAGTAAAACACTTCTTCGTCCTGTGGGATCGCTAACCCTAACCCTAGCTAGGGTTGAAAAGTTTAAATTCCTGCAGGGTGTCTCAGAAGCCCTCCAATCATGAGATTTGAATTTTTTCCTCAAACCCAAAAATATGAGTCTAAAACAACCCAAACGGTTTTCAGAACCTCTTGGAAATGTATCTTCTTTAATAATCTGTCTTCTTTAGGCAAATTTTCATTGAGGTGATAAATGCTGTCAAATGGTACATACAACGGCAAGCTTTTAATGCCTGGCTAGGGTTAGGGTTAAAAGAACCATAGAATTTTGCCCAAAGTTACGCTTCTAGCTGCACTTTAAATGACAAAATGAAGAGAGTTTACCCCTTAGAACAGGTATTCCTCACACTTTTCATCTGGCTCACTTTTGGGATAAAATCAGTGAATGGGGCAATTTATTGAAAGGTGGCCAAAAGTGTCCGAAAACAAAAAGTGGAGATAGGAACAAATTATCACTCATCCTAAAGTTAACTGGGGGCCCGGAATGCAGCACTGACAGTAAAAAACTTCTACGTCGTGTGGGATTGCTAACCCTAACCCTAGCTAGGGTTGAAAAGTGTACATTCCTGCAGGGTGTCTCAGAAGCCCTCCAATCATGAGATTTGAATTTTTTCCTCAAACCCAAAAATATGAGTCTAAAACAACCCAAACGGTTTTCGAAACCTCTTGGAAATCTATCTACTTTAAAAAACTGTCTTCTTTAGGCAAATTTTCATTAAGGTGAAAAATGCTGTCAAATGGTACATACTGTACATCGGCATGCCTTTAATGCCTGGTTAGGGTTAGGGTTAAAAGAACCATAGAATTTTGCCCAAAGTTACGCTTCTAGCTGCACTTTAAATGACAAAATGATGAGAGTTTACACCTTAGAACAGGTATTCTTCACACTTTTCATCTGGCTCACTTTTGGGATAAAATCAGGGAATGGGGCAATTTATTGAAAGGTGGCCAAAAGTGTCCGAAAACTAAAAGTGCAGGTAAGAACAAATTATCACTCATCCTAAAGTTAACTGGGGGCCCGGAATGCAGCACTGACAGTAAAAAACTTCTACGTCCTGTGGGATCGCTAACCCTAACCCTAGCTAGGGTTGAAAAGTGTACATTCCTGCAGGGTGTCTCAGAAGCCCTCCAATCATGAGATTTGAATTTTTTCCTCAAACCCAAAAATATGAGTCTAAAACAACCCAAACGGTTTTCGAAACCTCTTGGAAATGTATCTACTTTAAAAATCTGTCTTCTTTAGGCAAATTTTCATTAAGGTGAAAAATGCTGTCAAATGGTACATACTGTACATCGGCATGCCTTTAAAGCCTGGCTAGGGTTAGGGTTAAAAGAACCATAGAATTTTGCCCAAAGTTACACTTCTAGCTGCACTTTAAATGCCAAAATGATGAGAGTTTACCCCTTAGAACAGGTATTCTTAACACTTTTCATCTGGCTCACTTTTTCGATGAAATCAGTGAATGGGGCAATATATTGAAAGGTGGCCAAAAGTGTCCGAAAACTAAAAGTGCAGATAGGAACAAATTATCACTCATCCTAAAGTTAATTGGGGGCCCGGAATGCAGCACTGACAGTAAAAAACTTCTACGTCGTGTGGGATCACTAACCCTAACCCTAGCTAGGGTTGAAAAGTGTACATTCCTGCAAGGCTTCTCAGAAGCCCTCCAATCATGAGATTTGAATTTTTTCCTCAAACCCAAAAATATGAGTCTAAAACAACCCAAACAGTTTTCAAAACCTCTTGGAAATGTATCTTCTTTAATAATCTGTCTTCTTTAGGCAAATTTTCATTGAGGTGAAAAATGCTGTCAAATGGTACATACATCAGCAAGCTTTTAATGCCTGGCTAGGGTTAGGGTTAAAAGAACCATAGAATTTTGCCCAAAGTTACACTTCTAAATGCATTTTAAATGACAAAATGATGAGAGTTTACCCCTTAGAACAGGTATTCTTCACACTTTTCATCTGGCTCACTTTTGGGATAAAATCAGTGAATGGGGCAATTTATTGAAAGGTGGCCAAAAGTGTCCGAAAACTAAAAGTGCAGATAGGAACAAATTATCACTCATCCTAAAGTTAACTGGGGGCCCGGAATGCAGCACTGACAGTAAAAAACGTATACGTCGTGTGGGATCGCTAACCCTAACCCTAGCTAGGGTTGAAAAGTGTACATTCCTGCTGGGTGTCTCAGAAGCCCTCCAATCATGAGATTTGAATTTTTTCCTCAAACCCAAAAATATGAGTCTAAAACAACCCAAACGGTTTTCGAAACCTCTTGGAAATGTATCTACTTTAAAAATCTGTCTTCTTTAGGCAAATTTTCATTAAGGTGAAAAATGCTGTCAAATGGTACATACTGTACATCGGCATGCCTTAAAGCCTGGCTAGGGTTAGGGTTAAAAGAACCATAGAATTTTCCCCAAAGTTACACTTCTAGATGCACTTTAAATGACAAAATGAAGAGAGTTTACCCCTTAGAACAGGTATTCTTCATACTTTTCATCTGGCTCACTTTTTCGATGAAATCAGTGAATGGGGCAATATATTGAAAGGTGGCCAAAAGTGTCCGAAAACTAAAAGTGCAGATAGGAACAAATTAACACTCATCCTAAAGTTAACTGGGGGCCCGGAATGCAGCACTGACAGTAAAACACTTCTTCGTCCTGTGGGATCGCTAACCCTAACCCTAGCTAGGGTTGAAAAGTTTAAATTCCTGCAGGGTGTCTCAGAAGCCCTCCAATCATGAGATTTGAATTTTTTCCTCAAACCCAAAAATATGAGTCTAAAACAACCCAAACGGTTTTCAAAACCTCTTGGAAATGTATCTTCTTTAATAATCTGTCTTCTTTAGGCAAATTTTCATTGAGGTGATAAATGCTGTCAAATGGTACATACAACGGCAAGCTTTTAATGCCTGGCTAGGGTTAGGGTTAAAAGAACCATAGAATTTTGCCCAAAGTTACACTTCTAGATGCACTTTAAATGACAAAATGAAGAGAGTTTACCCCTTAGAACAGGTATTCTTCACACTTTTCATCTGGCTCACTTTTGGGATAAAATCAGTGAAAGGGGCAATTTATTGAAAGGTGGCCAAAAGTGTCCGAAAACAAAAAGTGGAGATAGGAACAAATTATCACTCATCCTAAAGTTAACTGGGGGCCCGGAATGCAGCACTGACAGTAAAAAACGTCTACGTCGTGTGGGATCGCTAACCCTAACCCTAGCTAGGGTTGAAAAGTGTACATTCCTGCAGGGTGTCTCAGAAGCCCTCCAATCATGAGATTTGAATTTTTTCCTCAAACCCAAAAATATGAGTCTAAAACAACCCAAATGGTTTTCAAAACCTCTTGGAAATGTATCTTCTTTAATAATCTGTCTTCTTTAGGCAAATTTTCATTGAGGTGAAAAATGCTGTCAAATGGTACATACTGTACATCGGCATGCCTTTAATGTCTGGCTAGGGTTAGGGTTAAAAAAACCATAGAATTTTGCCCAAAGTTACACTTCTAGCTGCACTTTAAATGACAAAATGAAGAGATTTTACCCCTTGGAACAGGTATTCTTCACACTTTTCATCTGGCTCACTTTTTCGATGAAATCAGTGAATGGAGCAATATATTGAAAGGTGGCCAAAAGTGTCCGAAAACTAAAAGTGCAGATAGGAACAAATTATCACTCATCCTAAAGTTAACTGGGGGACCAGAATGCAGCACTGACAGTAAAAAACTTCTACGTCTTGTGGGATCGCTAACCCTAACCCTAGCTAGGGTTGAAAAGTGTACATTCCTGCAGGGTATCTCAGAAGCCCTCCAATCATGAGATTTGAATTTTTTCCTCAAACCCAAAAACATGAGTCTCAAACAACCCAAACGGTTTTCAAAACCTCTTGGAAATGTATCTTCTTTAAAAATGTGTCTTCTTTAGGCAAATTTTCATTGAGGTGAAAACTGCTGTCAAATGGAACATACTATACATCGGCATGCCTTTAATGCCTGGCTAGGGTTAGGGTTAAAAGAACCATAGAATTTTGCCCAAAGTTAAACTTCTAGCTGCACTTTAAATGACAAAATGAAGAGAGTTTACCCCTTAGAACAGGTATTCCTCACACTTTTCATCTGGCTCACTTTTGGGATAAAATCAGTGAATGGGGCAATTTATTGAAAGGTGGCCAAAAGTGTCCGAAAACTAAAAGTGCAGGTAAGAACAAATTATCACTCATCCTAAAGTTAACTGGGGGCCCGGAATGCAGCACTGACAGTAAAAAACTTCTACGTCGTGTGGGATCGCTAACCCTAACCCTAGCTAGGGTTGAAAAGTGTACATTCCTGCAGGGTGTCTCAGAAGCCCTCCAATCATGAGATTTGAATTTTTTCCTCAAACCCAAAAATATGAGTCTAAAACAACCCAAACGGTTTTCGAAACCTCTTGGAAATGTATCTACTTTAAAAATCTGTCTTCTTTAGGCAAATTTTCATTAAGGTGAAAAATGCTGTCAAATGGTACATACTGTACATCGGCATGCCTTTAATGCCTGGCTAGGGTTAGGGTTAAAAGAACCATAGAATTTTGCCCAAAGTTACGCTTCTAGCTGCACTTTAAATGACAAAATGAAGAGAGTTTACCCCTTAGAACAGGTATTCCTCACACTTTTCATCTGGCTCACTTTTTCGATGAAATCAGTGAATGGGGCAATATATTGAAAGGTGGCCAAAAGTGTCCGAAAACTAAAAGTGCAGATAGGAACAAATTATCACTCATCCTAAAGTTAACTGGGGGCCCGGAATGCAGCACTGACAGTAAAAAACTTCTACGTCGTGTGGGATCACTAACCCTAACCCTAGCTAGGGTTGAAAAGTGCACATTCCTGCAGGGTGTCTCAGAAGCCCTCCAATCATGAGATTTGAATTTTTTCCTCAAACCCAAAAATATGAGTCTAAAACAACCCAAACGGTTTTTTAAAACCTCTTGGAAATGTATCTTCTTTAATAATCTGTCTTCTTTAGGCAAATTTTCATTGAGGTGAAAAATGCTGTCAAATGGTACATACTGTACATCGGCATGCCTTAAAGCCTGGCTAGGGTTAGGGTTAAAAGAACCATAGAATTTTGCCCAAAGTTACACTTCTAGCTGCACTTTAAATGACAAAATGAAGAGAGTTTACCCCTTAGAACAGGTATTCTTCACACTTTTCATCTGGCTCACTTTTTCGATGACATCAGTGAATGGGGCAATATATTGAAAGGTGGCCAAAAGTGTCCGAAAACTAAAAGTGCAGATAGGAACAAATTAACACTCATCCTAAAGGTAACTGGGGGCCCGGAATGCAGCACTGACAGTAAAAAACTTCTACGTCCTGTGGGATCGCTAACCCTAACCCTAGCTAGGGTTGAAAAGTGTACATTCCTGCAGGGTGTCTCAGAAGCCCTCCAATCATGAGATTTGAATTTTTTCCTCAAACCCAAAAATATGAGTCTAAAACAACCCAAACGGTTTTCGAAACCTCTTGGAAATGTATCTACTTTAAAAATCTGTCTTCTTTAGGCAAATTTTCATTAAGGTGAAAAATGCTGTCAAATGGTACATACTGTACATCGGCATGCCTTTAAAGCCTGGCTAGGGTTAGGGTTAAAAGAACCATAGAATTTTGCCCAAAGTTAAACTTCTAGCTGCACTTTAAATGCCAAAATGATGAGAGTTTACCCTTAGAACAGGTATTCTTCACACTTTTCATCTGGCTCACTTTTTCGATGAAATCAGTGAATGGGGCAATATATTGAAAGGTGGCCAAAAGTGTCCGAAAACTAAAAGTGCAGATAGGAACAAATTATCACTCATCCTAAAGTTAATTGGGGGCCCGGAATGCAGCACTGACAGTAAAAAACTTCTACGTCGTGTGGGATCGCTAACCCTAACCCTAGCTAGGGTTGAAAAGTGTACATTCCTGCAGGGTGTCTCAGAAGCCCTCCAATCATGAGATTTGAATTTTTTCCTCAAACCCAAAAACATGAGTCTCAAACAACCCAAACGGTTTTCAAAACCTCTTGGAAATGTGTCTTCTTTAAAAATCTGTCTTCTTTAGGCAAATTTTCATTGAGGTGAAAACTGCTGTCAAATGGAACATACTATACATCGGCATGCCATTAATGCCTGGCTAGGGTTAGGGTTAAAAGAACCATAGAATTTTGCCCAAAGTTAAACTTCTAGCTGCACTTTAAATGACAAAATGAAGAGAGTTTACCCCTTAGAACAGGTATTCCTCACACTTTTCATCTGGCTCACTTTTGGGATAAAATCAGGGAATGGGGCAATTTATTGAAAGGTGGCCAAAAGTGTCCGAAAACTAAAAGTGCAGATAGGAACAAATTATCACTCATCCTAAAGTTAACTGGGGGCCCGGAATGCAGCACTGACAGTAAAACACTTCTTCGTCCTGTGGGATCGCTAACCCTAACCCTAGCTAGGGTTGAAAAGTTTAAATTCCTGCAGGGTGTCTCAGAAGCCCTCCAATCATGAGATTTGAATTTTTTCCTCAAACCCACAAATATGAGTCTAAAACAACCCAAACGGTTTTCAAAACCTCTTGGAAATGTATCTTCTTTAATAATCTGTCTTCTTTAGGCAAATTTTCATTGAGGTGAAAAATGCTGTCAAATGGTACATACAACGGCAAGCTTTTAATGTCTGGCTAGGGTTAGGGTTAAAAGAACCATAGAATTTTGCCCAAAGTTACACTTCTAGATGCACTTTAAATGACAAAATGATGAGAGTTTACCCCTTAGAACAGGTATTCTTCACACTTTTCATCTGGCTCACTTTTGGGATAAAATCAGTGAATGGGGCAATTTATTGAAAGGTGGCCAAAAGTGTCCGAAAACTAAAAGTGGAGATAGGAACAAATTATCACTCATCCTAAAGTTAACTGGGGGCCCGGAATGCAGCACTGACAGTAAAAAACTTCTACGTCGTGTGGGATCGCTAACCCTAACCCTAGCTAGGGTTGAAAAGTGTACATTCCTGCAGGGTGTCTCAGAAGCCCTCCAATCATGAGATTTGAATTTTTTCCTCAAACCCAAAAATATGAGTCTAAAACAACCCAAATGGTTTTCAAAACCTCTTGGAAATGTATCTACTTTAATAATCTGTCTTCTTTAGGCAAATTGTCATTGAGGTGAAAAATGCTGTCAAATGGTACATACTGTACATCGGCATGCCTTTAATGCCTCGCTAGGGTTAGGGTTAAAAGAACCATAGAATTTTGCCCAAAGTTACACTTCTAGCTGCACTTTAAATGACAAAATGAAGAGAGTTTACCCCTTGGAACAGGTGTTCTTCACACTTTTCATCTGGCTCACTTTTTCGATGAAATCAGTGAATGGGGCAATTTATTGAAAGGTGGCCAAAAGTGTCCGAAAACTAAAAGTGCAGATAGGAACAAATTATCACTCATCCTAAAGTTAACTGGGGGCCCGGAATGCAGCACTGACAGTAAAAAACTTCTACGTCGTGTGGGATCGCTAACCCTAACCCTAGCTAGGGTTGAAAAGTGCACATTCCTGCAGGGTGTCTCAGAAGCCCTCCAATCATGAGATTTGAATTTTTTCCTCAAACCCAAAAATATGAGTCTAAAACAACCCAAACGGATTTCGAAACCTCTTGGAAATGTATCTACTTTAAAAATCTGTCTTCTTTAGGCAAATTTTCATTAAGGTGAAAAATGCTGTCAAATGGTACATACTGTACATCGGCATGCCTTTAATGCCTGGCTAGGGTTAGGGTTAAAAGAACCATAGAATTTTGCCCAAAGTTACACTTCTAGCTGCACTTTAAATGACAAAATGAAGAGAGTTTACCCCTCAGAACAGGTATTCCTCACACTTTTCATCTGGCTCACTTTTTCGATGAAATCAGTGAATGGGGCAATATATTGAAAGGTGGCCAAAAGTGTCCGAAAACTAAAAGTGCAGATAGGAACAAATTATCACTCATCCTAAAGTTAACTGGGGGCCCGGAATGCAGCACTGACAGTAAAAAACTTCTACGTCGTGTGGGATCGCTAACCCTAACCCTAGCTAGGGTTGAAAAGTGTACATTCCTGCAGGGTGTCTCAGAAGCCCTCCAATCATGAGATTTGAATTTTTTCCTCAAACCCAAAAATATGAGTCTGAAACAACCCAAACGTTTTTCAAAACCTCTTGGAAATGTATCTTCTTTAAAAATCTGTCTTCTTTAGGCAAATTTTCATTGAGGTGAAAAATGCTGTCAAATGGAACATACTGTACATCGGCATGCCTTTAATGCCTGGCTAGGGTTAGGGTTAAAAGAACCATAGAATTTTGCCCAAAGTTACACTTCTAGCTGCACTTTAAATGACAAAATGATGAGAGTTTACCCCTTAGAACAGGTATTCTTCACACTTTTCATCTGGCTCACTTTTGGGATAAAATCAGGGAATGGGGCAATTTATTGAAAGGTGGCCAAAAGTGTCCAAAAACTAAAAGTGCAGATAGGAACAAATTATCACTCATCCTAAAGTTAACTGGGGGCCCGGAATGCAGCACTGACAGTAAAAAACTTCTATGTCGTGTGGGATCGCTAACCCTAACCCTAGCTAGGGTTGAAAAGTGTACATTCCTGCAGGGTGTCTCAGAAGCCCTCCAATCATGAGATTTGAATTTTTTCCTCAAACCCAAAAATATGAGTCTAAAACAACCCAAATGGTTTTCAAAACCTCTTGGAAATGTATCTTCTTTAATAATCTGTCTTCTTTAGGCAAATTTTCATTGAGGTGAAAAATGCTGTCAAATGGTACAAACTGTACATCGGCATGCCTTTAATGTCTGGCTAGGGTTAGGGTTAAAAGAACCATAGAATTTTGCCCAAAGTTACACTTCTAGCTGCACTTTAAATGACAAAATGAAGAGAGTTTACCCCTTGGAACAGGTATTCTTCACACTTTTCATCTGGCTCACTTTTTCGATGAAATCAGTGAATGGGGCAATATATTGAAAGGTGGCCAAAAGTGTCCGAAAACTAAAAGTGCAGATAGGAACAAATTATCACTCATCCTAAAGTTAACTGGGGGCCCGGAATGCAGCACTGACAGTAAAAAACTTCTACGTCGTGTGGGATCGCTAACCCTAACCCTAGCTAGGGTTGAAAAGTGTACATTCCTGCAGGGTGTCTCAGAAGCCCTCCAATCATGAGATTTGAATTTTTTCCTCAAACCCAAAAACATGAGTCTCAAACAACACAAACGTTTTTCAAAACCTCTTGGAAATGTATCTTCTTTAAAAATCTGTCTTCTTTAGGCAAATTTTCATTGAGGTGAAAACTGCTGTCAAATGGAACATACTATACATCGGCATGCCTTTAATGCCTGGCTAGGGTTAGGGTTAAAAGAACCATAGAATTTTGCCCAAAGTTAAACTTCTAGCTGCACTTTAAATGACAAAATGAAGAGAGTTTACCCCTTAGAACAGGTATTCCTCACACTTTTCATCTGGCTCACTTTTGGGATAAAATCAGGGAATGGGGCAATTTATTGAAAGGTGGCCAAAAGTGTCCGAAAACTAAAAGTGCAGATAGGAACAAATTATCACTCATCCTAAAGTTAACTGGGGGCCCGGAATGCAGCACTGACAGTAAAAAACTTCTACGTCGTGTGGGATCACTAACCCTAACCCTAGCTAGGGTTGAAAAGTGCACATTCCTGCAGGTTGTCTCAGAAGCCCTCCAATCATGAGATTTGAATTTTTTCCTCAAACCCAAAAATATGAGTCTAAAACAACCCAAACGGTTTTCAAAACCTCTTGGAAATGTATCTTCTTTAATAATCTGTCTTCTTTAGGCAAATTTTCATTGAGGTGAAAAATGCTGTCAAATGGTACATACAACGGCAAGCTTTTAATGCCTGGCTAGGGTTAGGGTTAAAAGAACCATAGAATTTTGCCCAAAGTTACACTTCTAGATGCACTTTAAATGACAAAATGAAGAGAGTTTACCCCTTAGAACAGGTATTCTTCACACTTTTCATCTGGCTCACTTTTGGGATAAAATCAGTGAATGGGGCAATTTATTGAAAGGTGGCCAACAGTGTCCGAAAACTAAAAGTGGAGATAGGAACAAATTATCACTCATCCTAAAGTTAACTGGGGGCCCGGAATGCAGCACTGACAGTAAAAAACTTCTACGTCGTGTGGGATCACTAACCCTAATCCTAGCTAGGGTTGAAAAGTGTACATTCCTGCAGGGTGTCTCAGAAGCCCTCCAATCATGAGATTTGAATTTTTTCCTCAAACCCAAAAATATGAGTCTAAAACAACCCAAATGGTTTTCAAAACCTCTTGGAAATGTATCTTCTTTAATAATCTGTCTTCTTTAGGCAAATTTTCATTGAGGTGAAAAATGCTGTCAAATGGTACATACTGTACATCGGCATGCCTTTAATGCCTGGCTAGGGTTAGGGTTAAAAGAACCATAGAATTTTGCCCAAAGTTACACTTCTAGCTGCACTTTAAATGACAAAATGAAGAGAGTTTAGCCCTTGGAACAGGTATTCTTCACACTTTTCATCTGGCTCACTTTTTCGATGAAATCAGTGAATGGGGCAATATATTGAAAGGTGGCCAAAAGTGTCCGAAAACTAAAAGTGCAGATAGGAACAAATTATCACTCATCCTAAAGTTAACTGGGGGCCCGGAATGCAGCACTGACAGTAAAAAACTTCTACGTCGTGTGGGATCGCTAACCCTAACCCTAGCTAGGGTTGAAAAGTGTACATTCCTGCAGGGTGTCTCAGAAGCCCTCCAATCATGAGATTTGAATTTTTTCCTCAAACCCAAAAACATGAGTCTCAAACAACACAAACGTTTTTCAAAACCTCTTGGAAATGTATCTTCTTTAAAAATCTGTCTTCTTTAGGCAAATTTTCATTGAGGTGAAAACTGCTGTCAAATGGAACATACTATACATCGGCATGCCTTTAATGCCTGGCTAGGGTTAGGGTTAAAAGAACCATAGAATTTTGCCCAAAGTTAAACTTCTAGCTGCACTTTAAATGACAAAATGAAGAGAGTTTACCCCTTAGAACAGGTATTCCTCACACTTTTCATCTGGCTCACTTTTGGGATAAAATCAGGGAATGGGGCAATTTATTGAAAGGTGGCCAAAAGTGTCCGAAAACTAAAAGTGCAGATAGGAACAAATTATCACTCATCCTAAAGTTAACTGGGGGCCCGGAATGCAGCACTGACAGTAAAAAACTTCTACGTCGTGTGGGATCACTAACCCTAACCCTAGCTAGGGTTGAAAAGTGCACATTCCTGCAGGTTGTCTCAGAAGCCCTCCAATCATGAGATTTGAATTTTTTCCTCAAACCCAAAAATATGAGTCTAAAACAACCCAAACGGTTTTCAAAACCTCTTGGAAATGTATCTTCTTTAATAGTCTGTCTTCTTTAGGCAAATTTTCATTGAGGTGAAAAATGCTGTCAAATGGTACATACAACGGCAAGCTTTTAATGCCTGGCTAGGGTTAGGGTTAAAAGAACCATAGAATTTTGCCCAAAGTTACACTTCTAGATGCACTTTAAATGACAAAATGAAGAGAGTTTACCCCTTAGAACAGGTATTCTTCACACTTTTCATCTGGCTCACTTTTGGGAAAAAATCAGTGAATGGGGCAATTTATTGAAAGGTGGCCAACAGTGTCCGAAAACTAAAAGTGGAGATAGGAACAAATTATCACTCATCCTAAAGTTAACTGGGGGCCCGGAATGCAGCACTGACAGTAAAAAACTTCTACGTCGTGTGGGATCACTAACCCTAATCCTAGCTAGGGTTGAAAAGTGTACATTCCTGCAGGGTGTCTCAGAAGCCCTCCAATCATGAGATTTGAATTTTTTCCTCAAACCCAAAAATATGAGTCTAAAACAACCCAAATGGTTTTCAAAACCTCTTGGAAATGTATCTTCTTTAATAATCTGTCTTCTTTAGGCAAATTTTCATTGAGGTGAAAAATGCTGTCAAATGGTACATACTGTACATCGGCATGCCTTTAATGCCTGGCTAGGGTTAGGGTTAAAAGAACCATAGAATTTTGCCCAAAGTTACACTTCTAGCTGCACTTTAAATGACAAAATGAAGAGAGTTTAGCCCATGGAACAGGTATTCTTCACACTTTTCATCTGGCTCACTTTTTCGATGAAATCAGTGAATGGGGCAATATATTGAAAGGTGGCCAAAAGTGTCCGAAAACTAAAAGTGCAGATAGGAACAAATTATCACTCATCCTAAAGTTAACTGGGGGCCCGGAATGCAGCACTGACAGTAAAAAACTTCTACGTCGTGTGGGATCGCTAACCCTAACCCTAGCTAGGGTTGAAAAGTGTACATTCCTGCAGGGTGTCTCAGAAGCCCTCCAATCATGAGATTTGAATTTTTTCCTCAAACCCAAAAACATGAGTCTCAAACAACCCAAACGGTTTTCAATACCTCTTGGAAATGTATCTTCTTTAAAAATCTGTCTTCTTTAGGCAAATTTTCATTGAGGTGAAAAATGCTGTCAAATGGAACATACTGTACATCGGCATGCCTTTAATGCCTGGCTAGGGTTAGGGTTAAAAGAACCATAGAATTTTGCCCAAAGTTAAACTTCTAGCTGCACTTTAAATGACAAAATGATGAGAGTTTACCCCTTAGAACAGGTATTCTTCACACTTTTCATCTGGCTCACTTTTGGGATAAAATCAGGGAATGGGGCAATTTATTGAAAGGTGGCCAAAAGTGTCCGAAAACTAAAAGTGCAGATAGGAACAAATTATCACTCATCCTAAAGTTAACTGGGGGCCCGGAATACAGCACTGACAGTAAAAAACTTCTACGTCGTGTGGGATCGCTAACCCTAACCCTAGCTAGGGTTGAAAAGTGTACATTCCTGCAGGGTGTCTCAGAAGCCCTCCAATCATGAGATTTGAATTTTTTCCTCAAACCCAAAAATATGAGTCTAAAACAACCCAAATGGTTTTCAAAACCTCTTGGAAATGTATCTTCTTTAATAATCTGTCTTCTTTAGGCAAATTTTCATTGAGGTGAAAAATGCTGTCAAATGGTACAAACTGTACATCGGCATGCCTTTAATGTCTGGCTAGGGTTAGGGTTAAAAGAACCATAGAATTTTGCCCAAAGTTACACTTCTAGATGCACTTTAAATGACAAAATGAAGAGAGTTTAGCCCTTGGAACAGGTATTCTTCACACTTTTCATCTGGCTCACTTTTTCGATGAAATCAGTGAATGGGGCAATATATTGAAAGGTGGCCAAAAGTGTGCGAAAACTAAAAGTGCAGATAGGAACAAATTATCACTTATCCTAAAGTTAACTGGGGGCCCGGAATGCAGCACTGACAGTAAAAAACTTCTACGTCGTGTGGGATCGCTAACCCTAACCCTAGCTAGGGTTGAAAAGTGTACATTCCTGCAGGGTGTCTCAGAAGCCCTCCAATCATGAGATTTGAATTTTTTCCTCAAACCCAAAAACATGAGTCTCAAACAACCCAAACGGTTTTCAAAACCTCTTGGAAATATGTCTTCATTAAAAATCTGTCTTCTTTAGGCAAATTTTCATTGAGGTGAAAACTGCTGTCAAATGGAACATACTATACATTGGCATGCCTTTAATGCCTGGCTAGGGTTAGGGTTAAAAGAACCACAGAATTTTGCCCAAAGTTAAACTTCTAGCTGCACTTTAAATGACAAAATGAAGAGAGTTTACCCCTTAGAACAGGTATTCCTCACACTTTTCATCTGGCTCACTTTTGGGATAAAATCAGGGAATGGGGCAATTTATTGAAAGGTGGCCAAAAGTGTCCGAAAACTAAAAGTGCAGATAGGAACAAATTATCACTCATCCTAAAGTTAACTGGGGGCCCGGAATGCAGCACTGACAGTAAAACACTTCTTCGTCCTGTGGGATCGCTAACCCTAACCCTAGCTAGGGTTGAAAAGTTTAAATTCCTGCAGGGTGTCTCAGAAGCCCTCCAATCATGAGATTTGAATTTTTTCCTCAAACCCAAAAATATGAGTCTAAAACAACCCAAACGGTTTTCAAAACCTCTTGGAAATGTATCTTCTTTAATAATCTGTCTTCTTTAGGCAAATTTTCATTGAGGTGAAAAATGCTGTCAAATGGTACATACAACGGCAAGCTTTTAATGTATGGCTAGGGTTAGGGTTAAAAGAACCATAGAATTTTGCCCAAAGTTACACTTCTAGATGCACTTTAAATGACAAAATGATGAGAGTTTACCCCTTAGAACAGGTATTCTTCACACTTTTCATCTGGCTCACTTTTGGGATAAAATCAGTGAATGGGGCAATTTATTGAAAGGTGGCCAAAAGTGTCCGAAAACTAAAAGTGGAGATAGGAACAAATTATCACTCATCCTAAAGTTAACTGGGGGCCCGGAATGCAGCACTGACAGTAAAAAACTTCTACGTCGTGTGGGATCGCTAACCCTAACCCTAGCTAGGGTTGAAAAGTGTACATTCCTGCAGGGTGTCTCAGAAGCCCTCCAATCATGAGATTTGAATTTTTTCCTCAAACCCAAAAATATGAGTCTAAAACAACCCAAATGGTTTTCAAAACCTCTTGGAAATGTATCTTCTTTAATAATCTGTCTTCTTTAGGCAAATTTTCATTGAGGTGAAAAATGCTGTCAAATGGTACATACTGTACATCGGCATGCCTTTAATGCCTGGCTAGGGTTAGGGTTAAAAGAACCATAGAATTTTGCCCAAAGTTACACTTCTACCTGCACTTTAAATGACAAAATGAAGAGAGTTTACCCCTTGGAACAGGTGTTCTTCACACTTTTCATCTGGCTCACTTTTTCGATGAAATCAGTGAATGGGGCAATTTATTGAAAGGTGGCCAAAAGTGTCCGAAAACTAAAAGTGCAGATAGGAACAAATTATCACTCATCCTAAAGTTAACTGGGGGCCCGGAATGCAGCACTGACAGTAAAAAACTTCTACGTCGTGTGGGATCGCTAACCCTAACCCTAGCTAGGGTTGAGAAGTGTACATTCCTGCACGGTGTCTCAGAAGCCCTCCAATCATGAGATTTGAATTTTTTCCTCAAACCCAAAAATATGAGTCTCAAACAACCCAAACGGTTTTTTAAAACCTCTTGGAAATGTATCTTCTTTAATAATCTGTCTTCTTTAGGCAAATTTTCATTGAGGTGAAAAATGCTGTCAAATGGTACATACTGTACATCGGCATTCCTTAAAGCCTGGCTAGGGTTAGGGTTAAAAGAACCATAGAATTTTGCCCAAAGTTACACTTCTAGATGCACTTTAAATGACAAAATGAAGAGAGTTTACCCCTTAGAACAGGTATTCCTCACACTTTTCATCTGGCTCACTTTTGGGATAAAATCAGTGAATGGGGCAATTTATTGAAAGGTGGCCAAAAGTGTCCGAAAACCAAAAGTGGAGATAGGAACAAATTATCACTCATCCTAAAGTTAACTGGGGGCCCGGAATGCAGCACTGACAGTAAAAAACTTCTACGTCGTGTGGGATCACTAACCCTAACCCTAGCTAGGTTTGAAAATTGTACATTCCTGCAGGGTGTCTCAGAAGCCCTCCAATCATGAGATTTGAATTTTTTCCTCAAACCCAAAAATATGAGTCTAAAACAACCCAATTGGTTTTCAAAACCTCTTGGAAATGTATCTTCTTTAATAATCTGTCTTCTTTAGGCAAATTTTCATTGAGGTGAAAAATGCTATCAAATGGTACATACATCAGCAAGCTTTTAATGCCTGGCTAGGGTTAGGGTTAAAAGAACCATAGAATTTTGCCCAAAGTTACACTTCTAAATGCACTTTAAATGACAAAATGAAGAGAGTTTACCCCTTAGAAAAGGTATTCTTAACACTTTTCATCTGGCTCACTTTTGGGATAAAATCAGTGAATGGGGCAATTTATTGAAAGGTGGCCAAAAGTGTCCGAAAACTAAAAGTGCAGATAGGAACAAATTATCACTCATCCTAAAGTTAACTGGGGGCCCGGAATGCAGCACTGACAGTAAAAAACGTATACGTCGTGTGGGATCGCTAACCCTAACCCTAGCTTGGGTTGAAAAGTGTACATTCCTGCTGGGTGTCTCAGAAGCCCTCCAATCACGAGATTTGAATTTTTTCCTCAAACCCAAAAATATGAGTCTAAAACAACCCAAACGGTTTTCGAAACCTCTTGGAAATGTATCTACTTTAATAATCTGTCTTCTTTAGGCAAATTTTCATTAAGGTGAAAAATGCTGTCAAATGGTACATACTGTACATCGGCATGCCTTAAAGCCTGGCTAGGGTTAGGGTTAAAAGAACCATAGAATTTTGCCCAAAGTTACACTTCTAGATGCACTTTAAATGACAAAATGAAGAGAGTTTACCCCTTAGAACAGGTATTCTTCACACTTTTCATCTGGCTCACTTTTTCGATGAAATCAGTGAATGGGGCAATATATTGAAAGGTGGCCAAAAGTGTCCGAAAACTAAAAGTGCAGATAGGAACAAATTAACACTCATCCTAAAGTTAACTGGGGGCCCGGAATGCAGCACTGACAGTAAAACACTTCTACGTCGTGTGGGATCGCTAACCCTAACCCTAGCTAGGGTTGAAAAGTGTACATTCCTGCAGGGTGTCTCAGAAGCCCTCCAATCATGAGATTTGAATTTTTTCCTCAAACCCAAAAATATGAGTCTAAAACAACCCAAATGGTTTTCAAAACCTCTTGGAAATGTATCTTCTTTAATAATCTGTCTTCTTTAGGCAAATTTTCATTGAGGTGATAAATGCTGTCAAATGGTACATACAACGGCAAGCTTTTAATGCCTGGCTAGGGTTAGGGTTAAAAGAACCATAGAATTTTGCCCAAAGTTACACTTCTAGATGCACTTTAAATGACAAAATGAAGAGAGTTTACCCCTTAGAACAGGTATTCTTCACACTTTTCATCTGGCTCACTTTTGGGATAAAATCAGTGAATGGGGCAATTTATTGAAAGGTGGCCAAAAGTGTCCGAAAACTAAAAGTGGAGATAGGAACAAATTATCACTCATCCTAAAGTTAACTGGGGGCCCGGAATGCAGCACTGACAGTAAAAAACGTATACGTCGTGTGGGATCGCTAACCCTAACCCTAGCTAGGGTTGAAAAGTGTACATTCCTGCAGGGTGTCTCAGAAGCCCTCCAATCATGAGATTTGAATTTTTTCCTCAAACCCAAAAATATGAGTCTAAAACAACCCAAATGGTTTTCAAAACCTCTTGGAAATGTATCTTCTTTAATAATCTGTCTTCTTTAGGCAAATTTTCATTGAGGTGAAAAATGCTGTCAAATGGTACATACTGTACATCGGCATGCCTTTAATGTCTGGCTAGGGTTAGGGTTAAAAGAACCATAGAATTTTGCCCAAAGTTACACTTCTAGCTGCACTTTAAATGACAAAATGAAGAGAGTTTACCCCTTGGAACAGGTATTCTTCACACTTTTCATCTGGCTCACTTTTTCGATGAAATCAGTGAATGGGGAAATGTATTGAAAGGTGGCCAAAAGTGTCCGAAAACTAAAAGTGCAGATAGGAACAAATTATCACTCATCCTAAAGTTAACTGGGGGCCCGGAATGCAGCAGTGACAGTAAAAAACTTCTACGTCGTGTGGGATCGCTAACCCTAACCCTAGCTAGGGTTGAAAAGTGTACATTCCTGCAGGGTGTCTCAGAAGCCCTCCAATCATGAGATTTGAATTTTTTCCTCAAACCCAAAAACATGAGTCTCAAACAACCCAAACGGTTTTCAAAACCTCTTGGAAATGTATCTTCTTTAAAAATCTGTCTTCTTTAGGCAAATTTTCATTGAGGTGAAAACTGCTGTCAAATGGAACATACTATACATCGGCATGCCTTTAATGCCTGGCTAGGGTTAGGGTTAAAAGAACCATAGAATTTTGCCCAAAGTTAAACTTCTAGCTGCACTTTAAATGACAAAATGAAGAGAGTTTACCCCTTAGAACAGGTATTCCTCACACTTTTCATCTGGCTCACTTTTGGGTTAAAATCAGTGAATGGGGCAATTTATTGAAAGGTGGCCAAAAGTGTCCGAAAACAAAAAGTGGAGATAGGAACAAATTATCACTCATCCTAAAGTTAACTGGGGGCCCGGAATGCGGCACTGACAGTAAAAAACTTCTACGTCGTGTGGGATCGCTAACCCTAACCCTAGCTAGGGTTGAAAAGTGTACATTCCTGCAGGGTGTCTCAGAAGCCCTCCAATCATGAGATTTGAATTTTTTCCTCAAACCCAAAAATATGAGTCTAAAACAACCCAAACGGTTTTCGAAACCTCTTGGAAATGTATCTACTTTAAAAATCTGTCTTCTTTAGGCAAATTTTCATTGAGGTGAAAAATGCTGTCAAATGGTACATACTGTACATCGGCATGCCTTTAATGCCTGGCTAGGGTTAGGGTTAAAAGAACCATAGAATTTTGCCCAAAGTTACACTTCTAGCTGCACTTTAAATGACAAAATGAAGAGAGTTTACCCCTTGGAACAGGTATTCTTCACACTTTTCATCTGGCTCACTTTTTCGATGAAATCAGTGAATGGGGCAATATATTGAAAGGTGGCCAAAAGTGTCCGAAAACTAAAAGTGCAGATAGGAACAAATTATCACTCATCCTAAAGTTAACTGGGGGCCCGGAATGCAGCACTGACAGTAAAAAACTTCTACGTCGTGTGGGATCGCTAACCCTAACCCTAGCTAGGGTTGAAAAGTGTACATTCCTGCAGGGTGTCTCAGAAGCCCTCCAATCATGAGATTTGAATTTTTTCCTCAAACCCAAAAACATGAGTCTCAAACAACCCAAACGGTTTTCAAAACCTCTTGGAAATGTATCTTCTTTAAAAATCTGTCTTCTTTAGGCAAATTTTCATTGAGGTGAAAACTGCTGTCAAATGGAACATACTATACATCGGCATGCCTTTAATGCCTGGCTAGGGTTAGGGTTAAAAGAACCATAGAATTTTGCCCAAAGTTACACTTCTAGCTGCACTTTAAATGACAAAATGAAGAGAGTTTACCCCTTGGAACAGGTGTTCTTCACACTTTTCATCTGGCTCACTTTTTCGATGAAATCAGTGAATGGGGCAATTTATTGAAAGGTGGCCAAAAGTGTCCGAAAACTAAAAGTGCAGATAGGAACAAATTATCACTCATCCTAAAGTTAACTGGGGGCCCGGAATGCAGCACTGACAGTAAAAAACTTCTACGTCGTGTGGGATCACTAACCCTAACCCTAGCTAGGGTTGAAAAGTGTACATTCCTGCACGGTGTCTCAGAAGCCCTCCAATCATGAGATTTGAATTTTTTCCTCAAACCCAAAAATATGAGTCTCAAACAACCCAAACGGTTTTTTAAAACCTCTTTAATAATCTGTCTTCTTTAGGCAAATTTTCATTGAGGTGAAAAATGCTGTCAAATGGTACATACTGTACATCGGCATGCCTTAAAGCCTGGCTAGGGTTAGGGTTAAAAGAACCATAGAATTTTGCCCAAAGTTACACTTCTAGATGCACTTTAAATGACAAAATGAAGAGAGTTTACCCCTTAGAACAGGTATTCCTCACACTTTTCATCTGGCTCACTTTTGGGATAAAATCAGTGAATAGGGCAATTTATTGAAAGGTGGCCAAAAGTGTCCGAAAACCAAAAGTGGAGATAGGAACAAATTATCACTCATCCTAAAGTTAACTGGGGGCCCGGAATGCAGCACTGACAGTAAAAAACTTCTACGTCGTGTGGGATCACTAACCCTAACCCTAGCTAGGGTTGAAAAGTGTACATTCCTGCAGGGTGTCTCAGAAGCCCTCCAATCATGAGATTTGAATTTTTTCCTCAAACCCAAAAATATGAGTCTAAAACAACCCAAATGGTTTTCAAAACCTCTTGGAAATGTATCTTCTTTAATAATCTGTCTTCTTTAGGCAAATTTTCATTGAGGTGAAAAATAATGTCAAATGGTACATACATCAGCAAGCTTTTAATGCCTGGCTAGGGTTAGGGTTAAAAGAACCATAGAATTTTGCCCAAAGTTACACTTCTAAATGCACTTTAAATGACAAAATGAAGAGAGTTTACCCCTTAGAAAAGGTATTCTTCACACTTTTCATCTGGCTCACTTTTGGGATAAAATCAGTGAATGGGGCAATTTATTGAAAGGTGGCCAAAAGTGTCCGAAAACTAAAAGTGCAGATAGGAACAAATTATCACTCATCCTAAAGTTAACTGGGGGCCCGGAATGCAGCACTGACAGTAAAAAACTTCTACGTCGTGTGGGATCACTAACCCTAACCCTAGCTAGGGTTGAAAAGTGTACATTCCTGCAGGGTGTCTCAGAAGCCCTCCAATCATGAGATTTGAATTTTTTCCTCAAACCCAAAAATATGAGTCTAAAACAACCCAAATGGTTTTCAAAACCTCTTGGAAATGTATCTTCTTTAATAATCTGTCTTCTTTAGGCAAATTTTCATTGAGGTGAAAAATAATGTCAAATGGTACATACATCAGCAAGCTTTTAATGCCTGGCTAGGGTTAGGGTTAAAAGAACCATAGAATTTTGCCCAAAGTTACACTTCTAAATGCACTTTAAATGACAAAATGAAGAGAGTTTACCCCTTAGAAAAGGTATTCTTCACACTTTTCATCTGGCTCACTTTTGGGATAAAATCAGTGAATGGGGCAATTTATTGAAAGGTGGCCAAAAGTGTCCGAAAACTAAAAGTGGAGATAGGAACAAATTATCACTCATCCTAAAGTTAACTGGGGGCCCGGAATGCAGCACTGACAGTAAAAAACGTATACGTCGTGTGGGATCGCTAACCCTAACCCTAGCTTGGGTTGAAAAGTGTACATTCCTGCTGGGTGTCTCAGAAGCCCTCCAATCACGAGATTTGAATTTTTTCCTCAAACCCAAAAATATGAGTCTAAAACAACCCAAACGGTTTTCGAAACCTCTTGGAAATGTATCTACTTTAATAATCTGTCTTCTTTAGGCAAATTTTCATTAAGGTGAAAAATGCTGTCAAATGGTACATACTGTACATCGGCATGCCTTAAAGCCTGGCTAGGGTTAGGGTTAAAAGAACCATAGAATTTTGCCCAAAGTTACACTTCTAGATGCACTTTAAATGACAAAATGAAGAGAGTTTACCCCTTAGAACAGGTATTCTTCACACTTTTCATCTGGCTCACTTTTTCGATGAAATCAGTGAATGGGGCAATATATTGAAAGGTGGCCAAAAGTGTCCGAAAACTAAAAGTGCAGATAGGAACAAATTAACACTCATCCTAAAGTTAACTGGGGGCCCGGAATGCAGCACTGACAGTAAAACACTTCTTCGTCCTGTGGGATCGCTAACCCTAACCCTAGCTAGGGTTGAAAAGTTTAAATTCCTGCAGGGTGTCTCAGAAGCCCTCCAATCATGAGATTTGAATTTTTTCCTCAAACCCAAAAATATGAGTCTAAAACAACCCAAACGGTTTTCAAAACCTCTTGGAAATGTATCTTCTTTAATAATCTGTCTTCTTTAGGCAAATTTTCATTGAGGTGATAAATGCTGTCAAATGGTACATACAACGGCATGCCTTTAATGCCTGGCTAGGGTTAGGGTTAAAAGAACCATAGAATTTTGCCCAAAGTTAAACTTCTAGCTGCACTTTAAATGACAAAATGAAGAGAGTTTACCCCTTAGAACAGGTATTCCTCACACTTTTCAACTGGCTCACTTTTGGGATAAAATCAGTGAATGGGGCAATTTATTGAAAGGTGGCCAAAAGTGTCCGAAAACAAAAAGTGGAGATAGGAACAAATTATCACTCATCCTAAAGTTAACTGGGGGCCCGGAATGCGGCACTGACAGTAAAAAACTTCTACGTCGTGTGGGATCGCTAACCCTAACCCTAGCTAGGGTTGAAAAGTGTACATTCCTGCAGGGTGTCTCAGAAGCCCTCCAATCATGAGATTTGAATTTTTTCCTCAAACCCAAAAATATGAGTCTAAAACAACCCAAACGGTTTTCGAAACCTCTTGGAAATGTATCTACTTTAAAAATCTGTCTTCTTTAGGCAAATTTTCATTAAGGTGAAAAATGCTGTCAAATGGTACATACTGTACATCGACATGCCTTTAATGCCTGGCTAGGGTTAGGGTTAAAAGAACCATAGAATTTTGCCCAAAGTTACGCTTCTAGCTGCACTTTAAATGACAAAATGATGAGAGTTTACCCTTTAGAACAGGTATTCTTCACACTTTTCATCTGGCTCACTTTTGGGATAAAATCAGGGAATGGGGCAATTTATTGAAAGGTGGCCAAAAGTGTCCGAAAACTAAAAGTGCAGATAAGAACAAATTATCGCTCATCCTAAAGTTAACTGGGGGCCCGGAATGCAGCACTGACAGTAAAAAACTTCTACGTCGTGTGGGATCACTAACCCTAACCCTAGCTAGGTTTGAAAAGTGTACATTCCTGCAGGGTGTCTCAGAAGCCCTCCAATCATGAGATTTGAATTTTTTCCTCAAACCCAAAAATATGAGTCTAAAACAACCCAAACAGTTTTCAAAACCTCTTGGAAATGTATCTTCTTTAATAATCTGTCTTCTTTAGGCAAATTTTCATTGATGTGAAAAATGTTGTCAAATGGTACATACAACGGCAAGCTTTTAATACCTGGCTAGGGTTAGGGTTAAAAGAACCATAGAATTTTGCCCTAAGTTACACTTTTAGATGCACTTTAAATGACAAAATGAAGAGAGTTTACCCCTTAGAACAGGTATTCTTCACACTTTTCAACTGGCTCACTTTTGGGATAAAATCAGTGAATGGGGCAATTTATTGAAAGGTGGCCAAAAGTGTCCGAAAACTAAAAGTGGAGATAGGAGCAAATTATCACTCATCCTAAAGTTAACTGGGGGCCCGGAATGCAGCACTGACAGTAAAAAACGTATACGTCGTGTGGGATCGCTAACCCTAACCCTAGCTAGGGTTGAAAAGTGTACATTCCTGCAGGGTGTCTCAGAAGCCCTCCAATCATGAGATTTGAATTTTTTCCTCAAACCCAAAAATATGAGTCTAAAACAACCCAAATGGTTTTCAAAACCTCTTGGAAATGTATCTTCTTTAATAATCTGTCTTCTTTAGGCAAATTTTCATTGAGGTGAAAAATGCTGTCAAATGGTACATACTGTACATCGGCATGCCTTTAATGTCTGGCTAGGGTTAGGGTTAAAAGAACCATAGAATTTTGCCCAAAGTTACACTTCTAGCTGCACTTTAAATGACAAAATGAAGAGAGTTTACCCCTTGGAACAGGTATTCTTCACACTTTTCATCTGGCTCACTTTTTCGATGAAATCAGTGAATGGGGCAATATATTGAAAGGTGGCCAAAAGTGTCCGAAAACTAAAAGTGCAGATAGGAACAAATTATCACTCATCCTAAAGTTAACTGGGGGCCCGGAATGCAGCACTGACAGTAAAAAACTTCTACGTCGTGTGGGATCGCTAACCCTAACCCTAGCTAGGGTTGAAAAGTGTACATTCCTGCAGGGTGTCTCAGAAGCCCTCCAATCATGAGATTTGAATTTTTTCCTCAAACCCAAAAACATGAGTCTCAAACAACCCAAACGGTTTTCAAAACCTCTTGGAAATGTATCTTCTTTAAAAATCTGTCTTCTTTAGGCAAATTTTCATTGAGGTGAAAACTGCTGTCAAATGGAACATACTATACATCGGCATGCCTTTAATGCCTGGCTAGGGTTAGGGTTAAAAGAACCATAGAATTTTGCCCAAAGTTAAACTTCTAGCTGCACTTTAAATGACAAAATGAAGAGAGTTTACCCCTTAGAACAGGTATTCCTCACACTTTTCATCTGGCTCACTTTTGGGATAAAATCAGTGAATGGGGCAATTTATTGAAAGGTGGCCAAAAGTGTCCGAAAACAAAAAGTGGAGATAGGAACAAATTATCACTCATCCTAAAGTTAACTGGGGGCCCGGAATGCAGCACTGACAGTAAAAAACTTCTACGTCGTGTGGGATCGCTAACCCTAACCCTAGCTAGGTTTGAAAAGTGTACATTCCTGCAGGGTGTCTCAGAAGCCCTCCAATCATGAGATTTGAATTTTTTCCTCAAACCCAAAAATATGAGTCTAAAACAACCCAAACAGTTTTCAAAACCTCTTGGAAATGTATCTTCTTTAATAATCTGTCTTCTTTAGGCAAATTTTCATTGATGTGAAAAATGCTGTCAAATGGTACATACAACGGCAAGCTTTTAATACCTGGCTAGGGTTAGGGTTAAAAGAACCATAGAATTTTGCCCTAAGTTACACTTCTAGATGCACTTTAAATGACAAAATGAAGAGAGTTTACCCCTTAGAACAGG